>NW_005871206.1:1780856-1893335 GCF_000147115.1 Myotis lucifugus
AGTACGGGCCTAGTAATGTACAATGGAAAGGTGCAAGGTTGCTGTGTATGGTGGTTCAGGTGGTTCATTGAACACGGTTTCTGATCAGTTGTGAGCTGAAAGCCAAGTTTTGCTCCAACGCAAGGCTGTATCTATAGTAGCATCTTTGACTAATTCACACAAAGGGTGTCTTATGGGCTAGTAGTCATCCTAGAAAGGCATTACTTAAGTACAAGCATCTTTTGGAAAGGTGAGGTTGGGTTGGGTTCAGCAATAAAGTAGTATATCATAAGGTGAATGTAGGATGTGGGATCCTGATAGTTAAGAGTTTGGAGGCGACCTTGATATTCAAGGTCAAAGCTCTTCATTGTGCAGATGAATGGGCCCAGAGAGGTTAAAAGACTGAAGGTCATACAGTGATTCTGTGAATACAAGAAGTACAAGGCTTGAGGAAAATAATTTTATTTAAAGACGGACGGAATTTCATAGCACTGCTGACAGTTGTATACCTGAGGCGCTATACATATTGAAATGTAAATATGCTTAAGAAGAGTGTCTGTAAATTCAAGGATGATCATGCCACTAGGGTCCTTTGAGGGATATACTAATACTTGGGGATTGGTTTTATGGAGGGTAACCCCGTTCAACCATATAAGTCCCTCAGTGCCACTGCCCATCAGAACTTGGGTAGGAGAATGGAGACCGCACTTCAGACCAGGTTAACAAGTGGTCCTGCCATCCCATGAGAGCTGCCCCCTCACCCTTCTTGTCATTCTTGGAGAAAAGGTTGTGCTTCTTATCCATCCTTTGCAGTACCCGGAAGCCCTGAGCTGGCACTGCTGAGAGCCTCCTAGTCAAAAGCAAATTTTTGTTCTGACTCACTGTGGGTATTTTAATGTTATTTGGAATCCAGTTGCAAAGGAGATAAAACAGGCTGATCATTAAGTACATGGGCCTTGAAGTCAGAAAGACAAGGGCTCCAAATCCAGCCGCCAGCTTTTGTAATTCTGGACAGGGACGTACCGGCTCGAGCCTCAGTTTCTTCATCTGTAGAATGGCCCTCCCAATACTGTCCCCACCCCCAGGGTTGTGTGAGTGAGCCCTCAAGAAAAGCTGGTAGAGGCATTATTAATATTAATGAATGATAGGGTGGGTGGGGGAATTGTACCCGCCTTTGCATGGCTGTGGTCAGCCAGTGACACCCTAAGCTACAAGGTCCCCTCTCCGGGAAATCCCTTTGTGGTACCGAAGCCCTGCTGGTCCTGGGTGACACCTGCTGCCATTTCTTCTATAGTTGACTTACTCTGCTTTCTTTTTCACTGAATATAGTTTTCAGTACCTTTATTATTGTTCTAGTCACTGCCTTAGCCTGTCACCCCTATGCTAAGCTCCCCACCCCATGTGATGTCACTCAGCACTTTTATTTGTGACTCAGGGTATTCTGAGAACCTCCTTGCAGGTAACTCAGGCAGCCTGGCCCTCCATCTTATCTCTTAGGAAATTCCCTTGGGGTGTTGCAGGGCTTAGGACCAGAGTAGTGCCATAAATGCGTTTTTCAGGAAGTTCTTTGACCTCAATCACGGTGAAGAAAGGTGGACTTTCCTTTTGTTGGTAATCTCATCAGAGGGATAGATGGGAAAGGAGGGGGGGGGGGAGAGAGAGAAAGAGAAGGGAGAGAAAGAAACATCGATGTGAGAGAGACACATCGATTGGTTGGACCAGGGGCTGGGGATTCAACCTGCAGCTGAGGTAGGACCAGAATTGAACCCATGACCCTTCTGTCCTCAGGCTGATGCTCTAACCACCGAGCCAAACCGGCCAGGGCAGGAAGCCACATGGAGCTGGCCCTGGACCTTCCTTAGGCCTACGTTCAGGACTCGGGGAAGGAGCTGGGTGCCGTCACAGGCTGGGACTCACAGTGGTAGGCTGAGGGTCTCTCACCTGCTGGGGTTGGCTTCTGTGAGGAGGCTGACAGGGGCCGAGCAGGAGGTGGCTTGGGGGTCATAGAGAGGAGCACCTGTCCCGGGGCTCTGAGCTGCAGAGGGACTGGCCCCTTGTCCCTTTCCCGTCTTGGGGGAGCCACACGTCCCAGCTAGTTTAATCTAGTAGCGCTTGGGTCAGTGCTGTTTCCGGATATTCATGCAAACCCATAAAGAGAAAATGTTAAAACCAAGCTTTGTGCCCATGGTGTGAATTGATTCCTGTCTGGTTTCTCAGTTCTCTTATATTTTTAAAATATCATATTGTTTGCACAGAAGAGAAATTTTAGAATACAAGAAAAGCGATTATAACATTTTGTTCCCTATTAAAAGTTAACTTAAGACAAAACCAGAGGCCAAGACAAAGTGTCTTCTGTTTTCTCCATTTGGTGAAATGATTGACCCCTCACCCTCCATAGGACTTAATAGTCATTCGGCAGAGGCTAATTACAGGGTACGAGGGTGCCACGGTGAAGGTGAAGACGCGACTTCTGTGTGAACCGCTTAATTCTGGCGGTTATAACTTGTCCATACAATTTGCTATGGACCCTAACAAGTGGAAGATTAACTGTGTGGGGAGGTCTGGCGCAGCTCCCTCATTGCTTCCCTTCTGAAGGGAGCTCAGTTGCACTGATGTAAGTTAATCAACTTTCTGAACCCCAAATTGGAGCGAATGTCTGACCTAAGATCCCTCCCCTATGTCAGTTGATTTCTATAAGTATATAGTCAGCTTGATGCAGGTGGAACAGTGCAGTTCCACCTCCTTATGTAGTCTGTAGGTGATCTTTCTTGAAAATTAAGTAAAATCGGAGCGCCCTTCGAAAAGCCAGAATTGATCTCTGTTGTTGGGATATTTGGCTGCCAGAAAGCTTGTGAGTCGTGATCCTGACTTTCCCTTTTGGAACTGAGTGGACCCTTAACTCTATCTGGGCCCTGGATCTGTGTGGATGGCCCGTGGAACCGTGTGGATGGCCCGTGCAACCGTGTGGATGGCTGGTGGCACCGTGTGGATGGCCCGTGGAACCGTGTGGATGGCCCGTGGAACCCAGGGGAGGAAGGATCTTTGTAAACAACATAAGGTTGACTTTCAATAGTCAGAGAATGAATTTGGAAACCAAATTGTCTTTTGTAGAGTTGTGACCAGACATTTGAATTAGTATTAGATTTTTATTTTCATTTTCTCTGTACTAGTGTTGGGTATGGGAAGTCTTTGCTTGTATTTGGGGGAGCTGACTGCAGGCTCCACTCTCTAAACCGAGGATCCTTTGGCTCTCTTGAGATGAATGCTCGCCGTATGATCTGCAAGGGGAGATGGTGAAGTAACGCGTCTCTAGTTACCCGGCCTGCTGTGGAAATTAATATCTGACCCAATTCTGTGTGCCCCGCGAGTTTATGGCTTGCATAAGTGGCTGTTGTAATGATCCATCGCCTGTTGCGACTGCATTTCCCGAGAATTTTATTTTATAGTTCTGAAGCTCTAGTCCATAAATCTTTTGAACTTAAGGTTTTGAGTTAGAGGAGCCATGTGGTTATAGAGGGAAACAGTGTGCCAAGTTCATTTTTCACACCTGTTAGCCTGGCCTTCCCCTCATTCTTTTCTTTTTTTTTTTTTATGTGCCGCCCCTCTGATATTTCCTACTTGAAAGAAATCCATACTACAGTGTCCGCCTTTATGTAACACCACTCATAGAATATTTGTATTTAAAAAAAATCCAGAGGGGGGCCCAGCAGGTATGGCTCAGTGGTTGAACATTGACCTATGAACCAGGTGGTCATGGTTTGATTCCTGGTCAGGGCACATGCCTGGGTTCCCGGCTTGATCCCCAGTGTGGGACATGTAGGAGGCAGCCGATCAATGATACTCTTATCATTGATGTTTCTATCTCTCTCTTCCTCTTTCTTCATCTCTGAAATCAATAAAAATGTATTTTAAAAAATCAACCCAAGCGTATGAATTATAATGATAAAGTTTTCATTTAGAAATGGCGCCCTTGCGCATGGCTGGTGGAGATGTAAAATGGTGCAGCTGCGATGGAAACAGTATGGCGGTTCCTAAAAAAATTACACATAGAGTTACTATATGATCCAGCTATTCCACATCTGGTGGTATCCCCAGAAGAACAGAAAGCAAGGACTTGAACAGACATTTATACACCAGTGTCTGTAAGCAGCATTGCTCACAATAGCGAGAAGGTGGAAACAACCCCAAATGTCCATTGACGGGTGAATGGATAAACAGAATGGGTATCCATGTAATGGAGTATTATTCAGCCTTAAAAAAAGGAGGGAAATTCTGACCCGTCCTACAACATGGATGAGCCTCGAAGACATTATGCTAAATGAAATAAGCCAGTCACAAGAGGAGAAATATTGTGTGATTCCCCTTATCCGAGGTTCCTAGGGTAGTGAAATCCATAGAGACAGAACATAGAAGATGATTTTAGGTCTTGCATGTTTTATCACACATGCACAGAATGAATAAATGAAGGCCGATGGGAAGCCCTGTGTGGGTGGGGTTGTCTCTCTCAGACCAGGCTGGTGAGAAACTGCCCTCCAGATGTGCTTTAAAATACAGCATTGCCCGGGCTCATCGATCAAGGTTAACCAGCTAATGTGGATCCCGTGTCCCAGGCCTCCTCCCGGTGTGGGGTCCACCCCTGTGCTGACCTGCACTTTCCCTCCAGGTGGGGCTTGGGAGCAGAAGCCCCTCCCCCTGGAGCCTGTGCTCGCGGTTGCTTTCTGTGACAGTTATTGTGTGTTCTATTTTAAGCCACTCCTCTGCATTTGATAACCGTCTGGGATTCTGTTTTGTTAACTCTCTCCGTGAGACACAATAAAAGAACAGAAAGACCTTGTGTAGGTGGCGTGGGGCGGAAGGCTCTGCGGGCGGGGTTTGGAGACGCGGTCCCCCCTTGCAGCAGGAGACTTGGTTCCCTTTGGGTGAACACTGAGAAAAGGCGAGGCTTAAAAAGCAAAGAAAATACATATTTCCCTGCTCTGGAAAGGCGCTTGGCTCCCTCACAGCAGGTGGCCGAGGAACTCAATCTGTGGAAGGCATCAGCGCTTTCAGCGCAATCAAAGTTAAGTGCAGAAATTTAATTAAACGGCATCAAGGATGGCAGAAACTTTGTAAAGCTGCAGTGCATTGTCAGATTCAACAATTATTTCAAGGAACACAATCCACAGATGGCGTCTAATTGATAAATTAAGGCTCTGTTTCTCTAATGGCCTTGCATTTAAGCCGTTTTCCACCCATACAATAACCATCGCCTCCCTCACCCCTGCAAGCAGAACCCACACCAGGCCCCAGCAACAGCAGGATGGGGTCTTGAATATCTGGTGTGAGAGGCCTCCGGCTCCTTTCATTGTGATCCCAAAGCTCCCATTTGGGATTGAATCTCGTCCTAAAAACAGAAACTGTAGGATTTCTTTGGGTCTGTGTGACCTTTCTGGTCCACTAACCTGGATGTGTTGCTCAGAGATGCCTGGGCAGGCTGTCTTTCTATATCTGTCTGTCTGTCTGTCTGTCTGTCTATCTATCTATCTATCTATCTATCATCTGCCTACCTACCTACCTACCTACCTACCTGTTTACCTACCTACCTACCTATCTCTACTCCCTGTTAGTATTGCTGGCTTTTATCCTTCACAGCACAGCATTTTCCCCAGAAGTCTCAATTTACTTATTCTTAAAAATAAAAAAAGAAAGAACCTCTGTTTTCACGACCTTGTGGCACTTCCTGTTTGTTAATAGTATATACCTAATTTATTTTTATTTCATAGAAAATGTACTGTCTTTAAAGATCCATTCATGTTCAGAGAAATGTATACTGTGTTGAGACTTAATTTAAAAACAAATGAACGAACAAACAAAAACCCGAAGGTCTTGAACGTTTTCAAGAACTTCATGTTGCAGGTGAAAAAAATTGAGGCGCAGTAGTTTTGTGTACCTGGGGACTAATTCCATGGAATTATGTGTCTACAGGTGGAGGAGAGGCCTTTGAGGATATCTGGGCTACCTCCATTAAGTGCTTATTTCATCCATCCATCCATCCCACCGACAGATGGGCATTAGTTAGGTACCCACGAGTGCTTTTCTAGGTGCTAAGGGGAAATTCAGAGGTGAAAGAAGACACTTCTGCCTGCATGGAGCTTACAGGAAATTATGGGAGAGAGACACTAAAATAATCCCACAAATAAATGTATCAGTGTAACTTGTGATCAGCGCGCTGGGGGAAGAGCAGAGGGTGACAGAGAGCGTGGTACAAGGGCATCTGTTGGGAGGCATCCAGGACTGACTGAGCATGAATGGAGCTAGGTCAGGAGGGGTGGAAAGAGCCTTCCGGGCAGAGGGGGGAATGGCCTGCTCAAAAGCTCAGTGTACTAGAAGCGCCAGACGAAGGCCATGTGAAGGAGGAGACAGGGTGAGACAGGCTGGAGATGAGCAGCGGAGGGGTCCTCGCGGCAGAATAGCCCTCAGGCGTCGAGTACTTACTGTGGTTCTCATGGTGGTCAGAGCGTCATGCAGCCCATCTTCCAACCTTAAATTTTATTTGTGGATGCATCTCAGCATCTCCCGCAGTGCCTGGCACAGAGTAGAATCTCTATAAATGTTTGTGGAATGAATGACTGGGTCCTCCCCAATGATTAGGTATTATTTTCCTGACCTTGCGTTGGTAAGCTGAGACCAACAGGGTATAAATCCATTTGCCTGAGGCCCCCACCTTCTGCTAGGGTTGGCCTCTGTGCTGGAGTCTGGTTCCCCACCTGGGTCCTTCTCCGCTCCTCTCCCTTCCCCTAAAGACGAACTGTCTGGTGAAGGGGTCTGTAATGAATAACTGTGACTACCCCATTACTCTCAGTGCTTCCATCTCTCTGAAGAAACAAATAAGACCAAACCCGCCAACTTCGATGTCCACACATGTAGCAGCTGTGGTGGGGAGGGCCAGATTTAAAGGAACCTCTGCAGGAGAAGCTTACCGAACAACCTTGGCCGTGCTCTGGCTTAATATTCCGATTGCCCTAGACCAGGAAGGCACGGGTGGGGGGCGGAGGAGAGCCGAGGAACAGATCATATTTACTTGTTTGTTTGTTTATTTCCAGAGAATAATTGTGGGGATTGCTGCTGCAGAACTCTTTCTAATTGCCTTTTTTTTTTTTTAAACACCAGGATAGCGTGGGTGGTTTTTGAAATCTGTGTAGTTTACGGAGGCGAGGGTTCTGTGCCTGGGATGCCAGATGATGCAGTCGAATGGCTGTTGGCTGTTTACTTGCTAGTCTGTCGTTACCAACACAGTGTTCTGGAGTTCAGTGGCACAACAGTGTTTCAGCCCCCGCCTCCCCCACATCTAAATATATCCAACTAGTCAATCCGACTTGGCAGGCGGCGGGGCTGTGGCTGTCAGATTGAGTTTGCCTTGGATCCTCTGAGCTCTTGGCTTGTTTTACGAGCTCCAGCACGCAAATAGTGATATCAACATTAGACTTGCAAACGCGCACCCAGGTAGGGGCCTTGTAGGGTAAGCATGAGGCAGCATTTTGGTATAAAAAGGCATTTCCTTCTCCACCGTCAGTTGTAGAGCAGAGAGACACAGCCATGCCGAGGGGAATGGCTTCATGCTCCGTGAGCAAGAGGTGTGGGTGTGTTTTCCTGAATTGTGATTTTTTTAAAGTTGTATGAGGAGAGGAAATGAGAAACTGGTGGCTGGTGGGAAATACTCCCTGTGTGGAGTGGAGGGAGGTGGGGAGTGGCTGGAAGAGCAAGAGGGATGGAACAGACATGGTTTGGGACATTTGCATAGGCCCACTTCAAGGAGGACTGGTCACTGCGATGGTTGCCTTGCTGAGTGTTCGAGAGAGTGTGGGGCCTTGGAGAAGCCTTGGGTTCTGTGGCCTGCCCCACCTGGCCCAGAACACCCCCCTCCTCAGTGCTGCCTCATTCTTCTCCTGCAACCTGGGAGGCTTGTTAAGGGGGGTCAGTGGAAAGCAAATCAGAAGATTTTAAGATTTTAAATCCCTGCATCCCCCAGGGAGCAGCCTTGTGTAAATAAGTGGAGAGAGTGCTTATCTGCAGAGAAGCTCACCCTGGGAGGGGGTTGGGTTCCCCATGGATAGGCCAGTGCCTGGAGGCCCCCGCACCCCTGCCAGACTATCCCCTTCCAGTGGAGCCCAGTCCTGGAGGCCAAGTGGGAGGTGGAATGTACAGTAAGCTCTCTAATAAGGGAGAGCCACAGTTAGTTTGCTGGGGTTCCTGGGCCTTAGGTAGATTAAGGAAGGGAGAGGTTCGAGGCAGTTCTCCAGTTGGGGCTTTAGGAACAGAGTCGTAAGACACAGACCCTGCCCTCAAACAGCTTCCAGAATAAAAAAACACAGGCATGCAAATGAATGAACTAGAACAGTGGTTCTCAGATTTTGGTTTGGGGACGTCTGGGCATCCCTGGGACCCTTTCAGGGAGTCTGTGATACCAAAATGTTTTTTTTTTTAAATATAACCACTCCAAGAATTCATTTACCTTTTTTACTCTCATCCTGTCATGTGAATGGAGAGTGGAATTTTCCAGAGACTTCATGGCCTATGTCAGTGTCATTGTTCTAATGATTAATGGATATTCCCCCCCCACCCCCCTATTTAAAAGTGTCTCAGTTTTCATTTCTAATATAGAAAGCATAAAACAGACATAAACAAAAGTTTCTGGGTGTTGCTTGATTTTTAAGAATATAAGGGTGTCATAATACCCCAAAGTTTGAGAATCACAGAATTAGAATTAATATTCTAGGTAGGTGAATGGCAAATTGAAATTATGTACTAGGCCCTGAAGTAGCACAGCTGTAGGGATAGATGAAAGGTGCTGGTGGGTGAACTTGAGAGAAGGTTGTCAGGGAAGGCTTTCAAGAGTTTTCTTACTTGGGTTTTGAAGGATGAATAGGAGTTTACCTATAGACTATAGTCTATAGGTAGACAAGGAAGGGAAACGCCTTCTAGAAAGAAGGAGCTGCATCTCTCTGAAGGAAATGGTGAGGCCTTTCCTCACCAATGTGTGGGGCAGAAGCAAGTCCAGACTGTCCTCCCCATGGGGTTTTCTCTACCAGTGATTTCCAAACTAGGCTGCATCTCAGATTGACGTGGTGAGCTTTATAGAAGTACGGATGAAGCAAGTACAGGCTGGCTTTTGATCTTTTGGTGATGGGAATGTCCGGGCACTCTGTGCCATTTTTAGTTATTTGGTTGAGACTGACCTCACAATTGTTTCTGCATCAAGCCTAGGCCATGCCACACTGTTGGCTCCGTCACAGAATTGCAGCAGATCATGGGACACGTGCCTTCCCTCCTCACCTCACCCACAGCCTATATCCGGGAAACCGATGAGGACGAAGCTTAAGGGGGGAGGTCAGTTCAGGGGTCATGCATCCCAAGACCTGTTTGCCTCTCTTGCTGCTGAGCAGTGTGACCTTGAGAAGGGATTTGCTGTCTCTGAGCCCCTTTCCCTGGGAAGGAAGCATGTTGCACAGATCTTTTTTAAGTAGATATGCTTAAATCTGCCTGTGAAAAGGACCCTCCTGTTGAGAGAGTTCATTCTGGTTTTGTTCTTAGAAAGTAGTACATGGGCCTACCACCTTTTCAGTTCTCTTGGTTTTGTAAGACAGGGAAAGGTTCAGGTGAACAATTTAGACAGCGTCTGAACCACCGGGGAAGAGAAGAGGGGCCCAGGTTTCAGGTGCTTAGTCTGTGCCAGGCACTTATCTGAAGATTTTTGTGAGTCATCTTATTAAATGGTCGCACTGGCCCTGTGAGTAGGTGCTGTATCCATTTTACAGGTGAAGAAACACAGCACAGGCAGGTCACCTTCATTTGCTCAAGGCCACACAGAATCCAGGTGTTCAGGCTTTCTGCCTTCTGCTTTTCCCGTCAGATCCTGCGCCCTGGGGAGGGAAGGGGCCATCATCTGGGGTTGTCTAGAGGAGAAAAGAGCAGAGCAACCAGCACTCTTTCTTAATGAGGATGGAAGACAGAATAAAGGGCACAGGAATAAAGTATTGTTAACCCGATTGGTAAATCAATAGACTAATTAAAAATCAAACACCTTAAAACTCTGTTGCTGGGTTAATTGTAAACCAACATTGAAACGTTAAAACTTGCCCAGCCCATGGGTTTGAATGATTAACCAAGCGAGTTAATTTCAAGCCATCCTTTTGGGTAGCGGCGAAAGCCTCCCACCCTCAGAAGGTGATTTCGTGTGCCTTTTCCTGCTCAGCCCTGCCTTGATGCTCAAGGTCTTAGGCTGCTTCCTTTTTTAAATGTTTAATCAAAGTATGTTAAACATTTTGGAGGCCTCACAAATTCAGATACATTGTGGGAAAGGGCCCTTTGAATCAGGTTGGATAGAGTCTGTTGTGGAGAAAGGGCCCTTTAAGAGTCCCTTCGGCTTCCAGGGTTTGACCTGAGGCTGCTGTTTCACCTGCCGCCTCTGTTGCTCTTTGGTGTTCTTTCTGTCCAAAGATACCAAGGTCCTGGAGGGGTGGGGTGGGTGTTGTCAGGAGGTAGCCCCAAAATAATCTGCTCTGCCCTGAGACCTCTGGGCTACTCTGTGATGGCCAGGTGACCACAAGATGTTTCTGTCAGGCTTTGGTTTAAGTAGAGAGAGAGACCCCGATAAACCTGGTTTGATTATAGATTAAAAACTTTGATTTTAGATAAAATTCATCAGCAACCAGCTCCATTGATTTCGCTTCTCTGAGCTGTATTTCTAACTTATCTGAGGTCCTGGGTCACATGGGGAACATCAGGGACCCTTTACCCAGAGAGGTGTTTGTTGCCACAATCACAGGGAGCTTTCTTTGCACAATGGAGTCGGGAGCCATGATCCCTTGGTGCATGGACATGACCTCACTAATGATTAAGAACCTTGCATTGAAGTCACAGAACAGCTGGACTTTAAGGATAGTAGTAATATTTGACTATCACTTCTATAGCATTTTATTTTTTTCCAGAACTCTTCACAAGACGATCTCATTTGACCCTCATGAGAATCCCGTAGTTGTTATTTTATACATGACACATGCTAGTGGATGCAGTGACTTCCCTGGGTGTTGCTGTTTTCTTGTTAATTTGCTAAATGGGCTTTAAAAGGGAGATAAATGTAAATGGAAGCTCCATAAAATAGTCTTATTTCAAATGCTTCCGATTCAAATTAATCAATTAAAAATGCTGAGACCCTATCCCAACCACAAACATGGCAAATGAGTCATGTTTGTTCCATTCAGACGTTGATGGGATAGCGTTATGAGATTGGTCTGTGAAAAAAACGCTTTGGCTCCAACCTGGACCTTTACAGAAAGGAGAGATTTGGGCAGTTTATCCTTTCGAATACCTATTACTGCTTCTGTCCTACTCCTCCAACTGCAGAAACTTGGGAAAATTGTGGAAAACCACAAGAACTAAGTAAAAATCTCCCTAACTCTGTTTACCTTTTAGAGATAGATGACCATAGTTAACATTCTGGTATATTTCCTATCAACCTTTTTTTTGGTGTGGCAACACACACACACACCCATTATTTACTAAGCTGATTTTATAATACATTTTGAATTATTTCCCCCTTGTAATTTATTATTTTTTATGGCATGGTTTTCGCTGTCTACATGGTATTATTGTGACTTATAACTATATTTTACCAAAATATATTGTTGAATAGTTAGCTTGTTAATGATTTGTTAGAATTATAAATAAGATTGTGGGGAACATGCTTGTACGTGACCCTTCATAAACATTTTCAACTTCCTTCTTACTATATATGCCTGGAGGTGGGATTTCAGGGTTAAAGGCTGCAGGTATTTTAAAGGAGGTGACATATATATATATATATATATATATATATATATATATATGAAATTATATATACAATTATGTATATAATCTTTAAAAATATCCATATAACACATATAAAAATTCTTATAAAATATATTTTTATCTTAATTGGTTCTGTAAGGAGGTTGGTACTACTTTATTCCCTCACTAGAAGTCTGTTTGAGAGATTATCTTAATTTAAAAAATGACACGTGTTTATGGTAAAAAGTTTTATTTGTGCTGTAGGGTAAGGCTTAATGTTTAAAAGACCGGTGTTTCTTGGCTCAGCTTGGACTAAATTTATTCTTCAAACTTCCTTTTTTTCAGTGCAGTTTGGCATAGCTCTTTCTTTAGGGTTTGTTTACTTACCTCCTTATCTTAACAGGCCGACCTACCCACCTGTCTGTCATCCTTGGTTAACATTTATCCAAGTTTGAGGATGGAAATAGCTTTCCACTGAGTCAGAGCCTTCTGCATAACCGGTTCCTGCAGCCGCCTGCACAGATGTGGGAAGGGGGAGAGCAGAAGGTTGGCTCTTCAGTGTAGTTTTTACCCACGGGGTCACTCAACACAGTCAACTTGGGAAATGTTCCAAACTATAAAAATGAAAATAAATGTCCCTGCACAGAGATAATCATGGTTAAGATACTGATCTATTTTTTGGGGGGTGGGATGGAGGGTGGGAAATAGTACATACAGATAAAAAGCTATTTGACAGCCAGCAGGGCCTGTTTTTTATTTATTTAATTATATAAAAAATAAATGGGTACGTTCTGTTGTTAAATATAAGCAACACACAGCCTAATAGCACCACCTCCCTTTCCAGAAGAAACTGTCAGGAGTATTTTTCACCTGCCCCTCCACTGTGGACCCACCCTTTCTCCAGAGGGAAATGTTCAGCTCCAGGCTGAAACCTGAGTTTCTTGGCCTGGAGCCCTGGTGTTCCAGAGCATGATTTGAAAGCCACCGCTCTAATGAGATTTAGAATCACCGACTGTTAGACATATCAGGAACCTCGGAGATCAGCTGGTCATACCCTTTCATTTTACAGATGAGAACACTGAGGCCCAATAATCATTAGTGAGTGCCTTGTCCCTGTCAGTCAGCTAGTTAGAAACAAAACTGAAATTTCAGGGTTCTGGTTTGTGTCTTTCTTTTTAAGTGAAGATGTTGATCTACTTTTGAAAACAAGAACGAGGGCCAAGTTTTGGTCTGGATTCGGTTGCAGAAAGCTGAGTCCACTCCTATCTAGTTTAAGCAGAAAGGAATTTGTTGGAGGGCATGACAATGCTTACAGAAATCATTAGGTGATCTAGAAAGACCTTTAGGTTGTGCTCTCAGAAACAGATCTGGGACTCCAGGAAGCTGCGGTCTCTTCTGACATCTGAAAGCCACCCAGCAAATCGAGGAGCTGACACCATACTGCTGGGTCAGGAAGCACCATTTATGGATGGTGTCTTGCCACAATCTTCTTCAGCAAAATAGTTTCTCCATGAGAAGTCAGTTGAGGCACAGGATACTGCCGTGGAATAGCCAAACACCTCCCTGGCTGTGCTTCCAGAGCAAACAACAGAAGCACAGAATCCACTACTTCGCCTTTCATACCTAGCTGCAAGGGAGTCTGAAAAAGGACTCCTCGACTTTCCAGTTCCTGCGAGACAGAAAGGCTTGTGGGGAGGAAGCTGGAATGGATGATGGACACCAATTTACTATGTCTCCTGAGCAATTTAGTAAACAGATCAAATGATAAGAAACATACTTGAGTTCTGTTTATGGTCATGGAAGGTAGACTAGCAGAAAAGCAAAAAACAAGAACAAGAGAATTATACAAAATATAAGAGACAGAAAAAGAAACTACATGCATCCCTAGCTGGTTTGGCTCAGATAGAGCGTTGGCCTGCGGACTGAAGGCTTCCAGGTTCGATTCTGGTCAAGGGCTCATGCCCAGGTTGCTCCAGGCATGTTTGCACAGCCCTGAGTTTCGATTTGCTTGGGTTAAGTAGGGTGAGGTTTATTCAAGAACATTCAGCATGATTAAATTGAAAATAAAAAGGAGGGAGAAGGAGAGGGTTAAAAATTCATAGAGGGATGGCATGAAATATAGTGATCAGCAAATTTAAATCCTTGGCAATAGGTGATCAGCAACCTACCCAGGCCTTGAGCTGGTCTGGTAGGTCAGCACCTCTTACAGAGGAGTGGCTGCTGGTGGAACATTTTACTCCATGGTATAGAGCCAAGGGTGGAGAGAGGAAACCTAAGAAAGTAAAGATATGATTCTGTCTCTGGAGTTGTTTTGTTTTCTATCCAGGTGGTTAAGCCCCAGTAAAAAACAATTTCTGAGCATATAGAGACGGTGATGGAATACAGGATCGTGTGCCAGGTGATGCAGTGGATTTCTGAGCAGCCGGGGGTTCATGCAGTGGAGAGGGGGCTATGAAGGCAGTTGGGGCTTCTGGGACTAGCTGAGGTTTGAACAAAGACTTGAACGAGGAATGGACTAGATTGGGTAAGAATTAGGGGATGCTGTCTTAGTTTACGTTTTTGTTCCCAGAACAAGTGCCTTTGACAAGGACTTGGGAATTCCCCTGGCCATAACGAAAACATTTAGGGCCATGTACTGTGTTCAGAAGAGGCAGTGTGATGAGTGGTTAGGGTTGTAGGCTTTTTTTTTCACCCTGTTGCCTGGGCTCATATTCTAGCTCTACCCTTTACATCTCTGTGCCTTGTGGATGATGTTAGTTCCCACCTTATAGGGTTGTGGTAAGAATGAAATACAGGGTGCCCCCCCCCCCAATGCACACACACTTTAACAGTTGATAACTCACTTAATTTTTACTCCTTTTCAGGTTTAACTGATCTGAAATAATGGGTGAAGCCAGACTAAGCTTTGAACAAAGAAAATTTATCCTAAAGTGCTACTAGACTTTTTTTTTTTATGGGGATAGCCTATCTAATAAAGAGGGAATATGCTAATTGACTGCCACATCCTCAAAGATGGCTGTGCCCACAGCCAATAAGGAGGGAATATGCTAATTGCTGCCACTCCCTCAAAGATGGTGGCGCCCACAGCCACAAGGTGGTGGCACCTAGTCCTCTCAGCCCCACTGGGGCCTTGCCGCGCACCTGCCTCCGGATTCCCACAGTCCCCTCAGCCTCCCAGCCGCCCAGGGCCGCCCGAGGCTCAGGCAAGTCTTGGATGTCAGCTGCTCAGCCTCCCAGGGCCGCCCGAGGCTCAGGTAACCAGGGCCGGCCAAGGCTTGCGCTGCCAGCAGTGGCAGCAGCAGAGGTGTGATGGGCCCATGAGGGCTCCCAGACTGTGAGAGGGGGCAGGCCGGGCTGAGGGACCCCCCTCCAGTGCATGAATTTTCATGCACCGGGCCTCTAGTATGAAAGATAAAACCAGCAACTCAGTCGATGAATTGAGGGCACACAAACACTGAACGAAATGATTCTTGATGTTTGTGATTCCATTGCTTTGAGTTATCAGCAGTACCTGGACCAGAATGGTCATCAGTTTGAAAAAAGGCATTGACAAAAAATTACTCATTTTTGTAGATTCTTTCACATTTTGCAAATGAACTGTACGTTAATAAACACTGACTTTATAATCATTCAAAGTGTGTGTACATTTTTTGGGACACCCTGTACGTCATTATATGTCTGGTGCTTACAACAACGTCCAACACAGAGCAAGGGCCCAAAGATGATAGTTAATCACACTGATGATGATGAAGATGGATGATGTCACACCCTCCCACACAAGTGGGACTGAAGGCAGTGTGCTGACTCGTGCCCAGGAGATAAAGGCACAGAGACCACTCTGGGTGAGTGTCTGGGGGCCCTGGGTTACAGCAGTCTGGTGGGCGTGGGTAGCTGGGATAGGGTACAAATGGGAGGTAAACGTAGGGATGAGGGGTAGCTTTCCTCCTCTTCCCCTTCGTTCTCTTTCCCACTTGCGTGGCCCTTCCAGCTGGAGGGTGCCCGTTCCCACAGCAAAGGCACACCAAGCCCCATTTGCCCATTCTTGTCTGGCGCCCAGGAGCAGCAGGCTGAGCCAGGCTGTCCTGCCTTTGAACTTGTGCTCACCTACCTGCTTTAATTAGATGATAGGTGGTTTCCCTTATCTTCCTGAGAGAAGATTTCTCTTTTCAGGTGATCGGCTATTGACGCCAGTGTGGGGTTAGAGTTTCTACTCCCATTTCTCCCTCAGGCTCTGTTACGGGGTGTCTGGAGAAAAATCACATGTTTATGCAAGTGATGGGTGAGGCTCTTGGCACATCTGGGCGACTGATAACCTGCAGTGCCTTTTCAGGTGTCCAAAGCACTTTCGCATATAATCCGATTTGATCCTCAAAGTAATGCTGTGACAGCCTGGAGGTGGGCTGTTGGTTCAGGGTCAGACAGCCCGCAGGTGCCAGAGCTGGGAGTCACATCCGGCTCGTGCCAGCATCCATTTAGATTTGGTTTTCAATAAGGCTATCTGTCGGTTCAGTTCACTTCAACAACTGTGTTCTGTAGTGTTGTGTCAGCCACTTCAACACAACACAACACAACACCTGCCAGCACCCAGATCCTTCCCCCAAGGAGGAGACACCGAGAGGCACGGAGTCCTGGCATGGGAGAACTTGACCTCTCCATGACCCTGTGTTTTGGAGTTGGAGAAACTTTGGTTAGGTGACTTCATTGGCTGGCTAGTTTTCAGTTTGTGGATGTTCATTCTTCTTAAGTTTCAGGGAGCAGAGATAAAAACTGAGCCGCATCGGTGTCTTCCTGAGCTCTTAGAAGAGTCATCTAGTGATGAGTGGATGATAGGGTAAACGTTAACATTCCGGTAATGGTGTCTTAATCTTCAGGGAAAACATTGCTTTCCCCAATCAAGAGTTTCTGCCTTTTGCCTTACGATGTGCTTTCTGCCAAAATCTACATGAGGGAGATCCTCCCCTCCCCTCGACTGCCGCCCACCCCAAGGGGAAGCACGTGGCCGTTCTGGGCGCCACTTTGACCCGTAAGTGCTTTTTTAAGGTGCTGGGATGGAGAAGGAGTAACCCAACCCTGACCTCAGGTATTGTCCGATAACCACTGACGCTGACTTGAATCAGGGCGTGCAGTTCTCGGGGCATTTGCTCAGGAGAGAGCCTGCACTGTTACATCATCACCCTCTCCTCTTGCGTCATGGTAGCTGGCTCCTCAGTTGGAATTCTACGTTGGCCAAAGCACAGGGAATCTGGAGCCGTGGCCAGGCGAGTAGGGCCAGCAAATGTTCGTGGAGAGCCGGCCGTGCTCAGAGCTCTGGCCCATTCATCTTGGTGATGACTCGCCCTGGGAAAGTAGTCATCTAACTACAAGTGCTTAAAATATATGTGACCACAAATCTTTTCGTCTGGATTCTGCGCGTGGCAGAATTTGGAAAGAGATGCATTCTTTTCTTTTCCTGATCTTCATCATTTAAAAACCCCACCAAGCTAATTTGTTTCGATCAGGGGTGGGGAACCTTCTTTCTGCCAAGGGCCATTTGGATATTTATAACATCATTCGCAGGCCATACAAAATGATCAGCTTAAACATTAGCCTGCTGTATTTGGTCAGACATTTAATGAACTTACCCCTCATGCCTTGGCAGGGCCAGACCACATGGTTTCACAGGCCTTATACAGCCCGTGGGCCAGATGTTCTCCACTCTGGTTTAGATGATTGGGGCAGAGAAGAAGCTAGAACTAAAGACCTCGCATCCTATCACTCATCACATCCCACTGACTGAGGCATTGGAAGATATCTTCGTTAGTTCCTTTCTTAGTTTCTTATTTAGCTCATCAAGTTTAGGGGTGTCGGCGTGTCAGGCTTTGAGTGTGGGTCACCTGGAGAGAAGGTTCTGGAGTGAGTCAGCCTCCCATGAGGAAGGAAGGCCTTACCCCAAACTGAATGCCCCTCTTGGAGCAAGTGAGATGGTACAATGAGTAGAGCTGCATTCTGCGCCCGCTCCTAGGCCCGCAGTGTTACCTGTGGTGAGCGCCTGGGCCGATTTCATGAGTTCAATGTCGCCGTGAACTGCTGGCCCCCAGCCTGACATTCCTCTGATGGGGTTCAGCCACAGATGCTCCATCTTGCTTCCACCCATTCTCACATTTTCTCCATCCCCATCCCAAGTTCCCATTTCACTCTTGATCTCCTCACAGACACATCCTCACTCACACGTTTGTTTTCCTGTTTGGCTTTGCTCTCTGTCCGGCTCACTTCTCTGAGCTTCGCGATGCCTGTGTTTTGAGAATGATGGAGAAAAACCACCACCTGTCTCTACGGCTAAACCTGCCTTCCCAATGCCCTGCTCTGTCTCAGAGTTCAGTTTCCCTGCCACCCGTCCTAGGTCGGGAGAGATGTCCAGGCTCTCCCTGTTACTTTCAGAAAGGTGTCTTTATCCAGTTGGACTGTTGCTATTATGTGGCGAAGCATTCATAAAAGTCGTGATTTATGAGATGTGTATGGCTGTGGTTATTTTTTCGTTTTCTGTCTTTTTTTTTTTGGTCATCTATCAGGGAGAGAAAAGCCAGGCCTGATAATTTCTTGGCACATCCTGTGTTCACTTAAGAATGTCAGCTGTCAGCCTGTCAGGAAGTTATTTCTCGGCTTGGTTTCTCCCTCCTTTTACCCCTCCATGGACCCCTCCTTCTCCCCCCCCCCCCTCCCCCCAGGCACACAGGCAGAGGCCCTGGTCTGACCTGCAGGCTGGCGATAAGGGGAAGGCTGGACGCTGTGAGGGGTGGAGCGTGGCCCCTAGTGTGGCCCACGGACTCTTACACTCCTCGGCGCCCATATGTCCAGCTCTCTGTCGGTTTTTGATTGCTTAATAGGAAGGGGCAGGCTGGGTCTGTTCAGGAGGTTTCCAGAATTTTCTTTGTTCTTGAATACAGCACCCTTAATTCTCTTAGTTTTTTGGTCTGGCCATTTTAGAAATCTCTCTCTCTCTCTCTCTCTCTCTCTCTCTCTCTCTCTGTCTCTGTCTTTTTCTTTTCTGTAAAGTATGTGCATGTTAGATAAAAGGCTCTTGAATAGAGGACCTAGCAGGTTGGGTATTGGCTGCTGAAAACAGGCTAATTGGAGGGAGAAGCAAGTTGTCACAAAGGTGTCTGGGGTGGGGTGGAGGGTGGGGAGGAGGATGATCCCCAGTAAATGCCAGGTTGACTTTCCACCTGCCCCTCCTCCTGCTTTTATTATTAGCTGCTTGCAGAAATGCATCCGGTCTTTGCCGAGCTCCACAATAGCGTTAACCAGGCTGTGCCCTGCATCTCAAGCACCTGGTTAAGACCTCATTCTGTGTCTGGAAAAGTTCCCTGCTGAGCCCCAGAGAGTGCATAAATGTCTTTAAGCCACAATGGGTGGCCGGGCAGGGGCCAGGAAGCTGGCCTGCCGAACTTGGGCGGACACCCCTCGGTTTCAGAATGGAGGCTTCTGAGGCCGAGCCATTGGACTTTTAGTTGGGAGCAGTGCTGGCCAGCAGGAGGGTAGAGCGTGGCCCCTGGTGTGGCCCCCGCGTCTGCCCCCGAGTCCCTCTGTGTGGGACTCTACCCTCTCCAGGTTTGGAATAGCCCCCCTTTCTTTTACCTAGAAAACCCACCCATTTTTAGAGGGTCCTCTCAAATAGCTCTACCTGGGCCTGGAAGCCTGTCCTGCATCTTCCTGTCCCCCAGGTGGTGACACCTGTCTCCTCTCAGCCCCCAGCCCTTTGCTGCTTCCTTTATTATTGGCTGACAGATCGGTCCTCCCGGTCCTTCCTGTTCCTGTCCCATGTGCCCCACTAGAAGGTTCGATGTGGAGGGCCTGGACCGTCGATGTCGCTGCTGTCCGTTCGAACCTCCTAGGACAAAGGAGATATTCTGTGCTGAGAAAGCAGCAAGTTGTCTGGCCATGTGGTGAATGAGCATTTGAAGTGGGACTAATGCAACTGGAACTGAATTGTTAATAACAACTTAAGTTTAAGTGGCTACAGGTGGCTGGTAGCTGCCCACTGGGACACTGCACACGTGTGTCTTACTTATCTTGATGTTTTCAGAAGCCCTTGCTCTGTGCTCTGCACACATGACAAGCCTCACCAGGAAGGAGGAAGGCAGCGGGAATCACCTGGGTATATCGTTCTATGAACTGTGTGTTCTTTGCCTATTTTCCATGCAATTTGATTGTTAAGTTAGATTCAGTAGATTGTATACTTGAGCACCACCAATGCTTTGGGGGATACAGAGATGAATAAACATGGTCTTTTCCTACAAGGGACTTGAGTCTCATAGGTAAATATCGAGTGATAATGGGAAGCAGAATGAAATAAAGTGCCGCTGTTCGGGGCAGTTTACTTCCTGTGCCAGTGCAGAGAAAGGGGTTGTTCATGGTGACTGAGGGGAGATGCCATAGCATGTTCATTCATTCACTCAGCAAATAATTCTTGAATGTCACTTAGGACCCAGGTACTGGGAATATAGTCTGTGAACAAAATAGACAAAATTCCTGACCTCACGAGGCTTAGTTTCTGCTGGGAGAGAGACAGACAAGAAATAAAACAAGTAAATCATTGAGTGTGTGAGCAGGTAGGCTGGGGGGAGGTCCAAGGAGCGCTGGGGTTGCAGTTTTAAATAGGGGGGTCATGGAAGGCCTAGTGACATTTGCACAAAGACATTTGGACTGAGGTGTGAGGGTTTGGACTCATGTAGGGCAAAAAGGCAGAAGGCTCATCCTAGGGAAGGGGCAGCCTGAGTGAAG
The DNA here is from genome assembly GCF_000147115.1 of Myotis lucifugus. Lineage (NCBI taxonomy): Eukaryota > Metazoa > Chordata > Mammalia > Chiroptera > Vespertilionidae > Myotis > Myotis lucifugus. Next base: position 1,801,401 of record NW_005871206.1, read on the forward strand.
GCCTGGGGTGTGGAAGTGCAAGCATGGTCGCCAGCGTGGCTGGAGCTCCGAGTAGGGGGATGAATGGGAAGCAGGGCTGCAGAGGTAGCGTGGAACCCGGTAACAAAGGTTGAAACCTTGAAATCTCTGCTGATTTTTGATGTCTTGTCTTCCCCCCGCCAATGGTCCCAGTTATCACTTCTCATTTCTCTTCCCACAAGGTTTCATTCCAAAGTAGCTGCTTAGAAATTGTGTTAATTTATGGCTCAGTGGATAGAGCGTTGGCCTGTGGACTCAAGGGTCCCAGGTTCGATTCCGGTCACGGGCACCAAAAAAAAAAAAAATTGTGTTAATTAAGGGACAGTTAAAACTAAGCCAAATCTTTGATGAAATTTTGCAAAAGAGAAGGTCTGATAAGATCAAGTCTGGGCTAATTGTACCCCTGGATCTTATTTCATTTCTAGGTCTCTGTGCAGACTGAGTGCTCTGCAGGGTCCCAGATGGCTCAGTCCCCGAGTTCTAACACAGTCCTTTGAACTGGATCATCTTTGGGACACAGAGAAGGTTTAGGGGAGCGAGGGCCTCTGAGCAACAGGAACAGAATGCCAGACCAAGCAGCTCTTTAAAGGGCCAGGATTTTTGGCCAGGGAGAGGAATGCCGCATTTCCCAGCAAGTCTGGAGACCCCGAGACATGATGACTGGATGGGAAGTGAGTCGCCTTGAGCTGCAGGTGCTGCTTGGAGAACAGCTGTGCTAGGCGATCATAGTTTCAGGTGTATCCTGAGTATTAAAAGCCCAGATTTCACTCGGGAAGAGAGAACTAAGTGCCTTTGGCTAAGGGCAAGACAGGGCTTTTAAAACAGATTGCTTATCAGCCTAGTTTTAAGGTGGCTCGGGAACTGCTGATATTTACAGTGATAAGTGCATTAGATGAATTAGGTGTCACTGCCTTGGAGAGATACTGATTTCTCTCCAGAAAAAAAACCCCAAAACTGACTTTTTTAGACTAAAAGCAACACTGACCACAGCAAGCTCATGGTGGCATGCCACGGGCAGTTGTTTTCATGGGCACATCTTCAGTGCCGGTTGCCATCAGAATAAGGTTTTCCCCCAAATGAATGCTCACAGCTAACCACAGACTGCTAAGTCACTCCAGGTTCTCAGCGCACCCTTGGGCCTGCCGGGAAGACTTGCTCATGAGGCAGCATGCAGTTCGCTGACGAGCTGCACGTAGATGTTGGCCTTGCAAGTACCATGATCGGTCATGGAAAGTGTGTGGCTCAGGCCTGGATCCATTGACGCTGAGACCTGGCTCCTCTTTCCCGTTCAAAACATCTTTATGTCCTTGGACACTGTTCACCATTCCCTTCCATTTGAAATGCCCTAACTTTAGTGTTACAGTTATCATTACTCTGTAACCAATTGCCCCCAAATTTAGCAGCTTGAAGCAACCATTTTTAAAAAATATATTTTATTGATTTTTTACAAAGAGGAAGGGAGAGGGACAGTCAGAAACATCGATGAGAGAGAAAAATCGATCAGCTGCCTCCTGCACACCCCCTACGGGGGATGTGCCCGCAACCACGGTACATGCCCTTGACTGGAATCGAACCTGGGAACTTTCAGTCCACAGGCCGACACTCTATCTACTGAGCCAAACCGGTTAGGGCAGTGTTTCTCAACCTTCCTAATGCCGCGACCCTTTAATACAGTTCCTCATGTTGTGACCCCCAACCATAAAATTATTTTCGTTGCTACTTCATAACTGTAATTTTGCTACTGTTTTGAATCGTAATGTAAATATCTGATATGCAGGATGTATTTTCATTGTTACAAATTGAACATAAAGCATAGTAATTAATCACAAAAACAATATGTAATTATATATGTTTTCTGATGGTCTTAGGCGACCCCTGTGAAAGCGTCGTTCGACCCCCAAAGGGGTCGCTACCCACAGGTTGGCGACCCACAGGTTGAGAACCGCTGGGTTAGGGCATGAAGCAACCATTTTATTATGCTCAGGGAATCACTGGGTCAGGAATTCAGACAGGGCACAGCAGCCCCAGCTGGTTTCTGCTTCACCAGGTTTAGGGCCTCAGCTGGAGAGACTTGAGATCTTGATGGCAAAGGACTGGAATCATCGAAAAGCTTATTCCCACGTATGCATGGTGCTTGGGCAGGGATGGCTTGAAGAAAGGAGCCCACCATGGGGTCTCTCCATAGAACGCTGGGCTTCCTGACAACGTGGCAGCTTGGTGGCTCAGGGTTCCAACTGTGATTGTTCTAAAGATCAATCTAGAAGCTGCCGTACCTTGTATGACCCCGCCTTGGAATTCACATAACATCCCTTCTGCTATACTCTATTGGCTGAAACAGTCACGAGCTTACTTAAATTCAAGGGAAGGGACATAGAACAAGGGGCTATATGCTGTAGTTGGTCAAACAGTTTGTTTTTTTTTCTTGCTTCTCTCCTGTTTTCTTTGGCTGTTGCTTTGGGTTTCCAAGAGATATTGTGATTCCTCCTGTCCTTGTCCCTGCTTTTCCTTTACCCTCTCATCTCAACCACTCCCTGATGTTAGTGGCCACCTAGACATTGGTGAATTCAGTCTGGGTCCCCTGTCCTGATCCTTCTCCTGAGCTCTAGTACAAATACGCAAACTGTCCCACGGGCACCGCACATCTAACATACCCAAACCGAACACATTTATCATGCCTCCGCATACCTGCTCCGTCTGCATTCCTTATCTCAGTTGGTGACACCGCCATTGGCTCAGCCACCCAGTAAATTCACAACTCCTTCCTTTCCCTCATCTCTGCTTCTGGCCATTTACCCAGTGCTGATAATGTTGTCTCCTGCTCTCTCTTAAATCCTTTCCTGTTTGTTATGCAAAAGATCCTTGCTTTAGTTCAGGGTCCCTTCATCTTGGACTATTATGATAAGCTTCCAACTGTCTCCCCGTCTCTACAGAGTGACTTATCTAAAACACAAAGCCGGTCATGCTATTCTTCCACTTAAAATTGCTTACCCCTTATTGAAAGGATGAAGTCCAGTCTCCTCGGTCATGTCTATAAGACTCTTTGGCATCGAACCCTTGCCTCCTTTGGTATCTTCCATCAAACCCTCCTTTCTGCTTGGTTTCTGGCTGTGCCAAACTTAGTGCCTGAAACAGTGGTATTTCATACCATCATGACTCTGCCTGCCCTTCCTTCTTGTCTTCCTGGAAAACTCCTGTTCATCCTTTAAAAACCCGAGGCAGGCATCTCGTCTTTGAAATCTTCTCAGACTATCCTGCCAGAGTTCATCACATTTCCCTCTGTCTATTTTTGTGTACTTTTGCCATTGCGTGTTTTTGTCAGGCCTCTGTGAGATCCTTAAGGTTAGAGAACGAAATCTTTTAGTTTGGGCTCCTACATCCTGGTGGGGACTAGGTAGTCATTCAAGTGGGATGTCGCGTGGAATGAATCAGGGGCAGCGGATGCAGACCCTGATATTATCCCTGAATCTGTGATTGCCGGAGGTTTCAGGCCCCTCCCTGTTTTCCTAGACCTTTCCAGTGTTTGCTTGTCAGGAGTCACCAATTGTCCTTTTTGTGTATAAAGATGCCCCTCCCCAGCCACCAGCTGTGTTTCTCCCAGTGGGAGGGAGGGTTTGTGACCCCGTCCAGCAGGACCTCTCAGTTGCAGCGCTGTCTGTGTGCGCTGTGGCTCCCGACCAGAACTCTGGCCAGCTGTTCTTCTGAGCAACGAGGCCTTTTATCTTCTTGGTGCTTATGTCAGCTTAGCAACAAGGAGCGCTTGGAATTACCCAAGGGGGAAGAGAGGAGACAAGGAGGGTGCGCGGGGACCTTCCCTCATCCACCATCCGGGTAATTCAGAGCAGGAAATATTCCTGCACTCGTTCAGCTCGTGCTTACTGATTGCCTACTGTGTGCCAGGTACTCTTCTCCATGCTAGGAATACAGTGGTGAACAAAACAGACAAAAGTCCTTAACTTTAGGAGGCTTCCGTTCTAGGAGGGTGAACTGATCACATCCCCCCCCCCCCCCCCACACTTTGAGGTTTCCATTCTGGGGGGCGTCCTGACCGTGGCTGATGGGGCTGTGAGTCCCTAACTCAGTACCTTTGCATAGCAGGCACTGAACAAATGTTTGTGGTGAGAATGAATGAGTGTCATTGGACAAATGAGGTTTAACCGGGCATATTTTTCTTCCTGGAGGGAAGGGAACTAGATTTTATTAAGCATTGCCAGGTGCAGGGCAATTTCCCCATAGAAGATCCTGGTCTTCCAGGCAGAAGTGCCCTTCAGAGAGCCGGAGCGCCGCCGGCGGGGCCGTGTGGCTGATTCGACAGCCCTCCAGAGTGAACTACAAAACGAGCCCTCCACGTTTCAGCCGACAGCTACGGCTCCCCAGTCACCTCTTTGCCTCAATAAACAGCCAGCCCAGACCAGTTAGCCGGGCTGGGCGCGTTGGGGAACATAGCTTTCCTTTCTCTCTTTTCCGTGTTTGGTGGCCTAGTGCAAGTGTTTTAAATAGAACAGACATCATGGCTATAAAACATCTGTAACATTACACATTTAGTAAAGTTCCTGGCAGCCTGCGCTCTGCTTGATGGGTGATGTTTTTATTGCAACTGTTGTTTCATTTTCCCCCCTGTTGATCCCTCTGGAAAATAAAGTTTTCTTTTATGTGACGATTTATAGAAATATGTTACTGGCACGAGGAGAGCACAGACATATTAGGATATTGGTGTCGCAGAGAAATACTACCTCTGAGGCACGGACAGCTTCATCTTTGTTAGAGAATGACCTTTCTCATTTGGAACAATCTGTTACGTAGGGTAAGGGGCTGCCCAGGTTCAGGTAGATAAAGACACAGCTTTGCGTTGAGATAGAATTTTTTGCTGGAGCATCTTCAACCCTTGAAATACCATGGTTGCCCAGTACCACTGCTGGGAGTGGGTTGCCTCTGGGTGGTGTCGGAAAAAAATCTGAGGGAAGTGGAATTGATAATAATTAGGAGAATTGGTAATAATTAGTCCTTAAATGTACAGAGCACGTGCCTTTTCCAAGTGCGTTTCCTTCTGTTGTTTAGTCTGTGGGGTAGACAGGGAAGGTTTGATCCCTGTTCACAGCCAGATAGTGGCGAAGTCCCAGGCAGGGAAGGGACTGTGGTAAGGAGGGAGAAGGGGAACTCTGTGTGTCGGTTATCCTAGCTCTGTGCTGGGCACATTCCATGTATTAGCTCTTTTCATCCCATTTTGTAGAGAGAGAAACTCAAGTTCAGAGATGGTCACTCGCCAGGGTCACCCAGTGTATATGTGGCAGAGTTGAGATTCCTGGGTTTCTTTTCTCTCTCCTCCCAGCTTCAGGTGCTGGGATTGGAACCTGGTCCTCTCATCGCCAGTTTCCAAATCTGGGACTCTTCCCAGACTCAAGGCCCTCTTGGATTTAGGAAGATTCACCTTCCATCTCTTGAGAAATGAGACATTTAATAAAAGGTGGAGAGAATCGCTGGTGATTATCTTGGCTTCCCTCTTGCGCTGCAAACACTTCTTTGGGTCCCTCCTCTTCCCTCAAAGGAAGTTACTTGTGGCAGGTGGCAGGGGGCCAGACCAGCACATGCTGGGGGGTGGGGGGCTTGACTTTTTTCTTGACAGATAAAATTTATGACCTAACAGATGGCTGAGTGTTTCCGAAGACGACCACGCCAAGAGTGCAATGTGCTTATCTCTCCTTATGCCTCCTCCACCTGCCCCCACATTCCCTCCCACCCCATGGATGTTTCTGGAACAGTAGAATGGCAGGGCCGGGAGGGGCCTGGTGATGGGGGGACTGGTGTATAGGTGCCTTCCTCCCAGTTCATGCTTCGTAGCCGCTCTTGCCCGTGCCTCCTTGCCAACATGTAAGCATTCAGGTGACACCACCCCCACAGTGTCCCTGCTCTTCGCTTTAATGGCCCGATTAAAGAGTTGCTCCCCTGTTTAAATCCTGTGAAGGTTTCCCTTGCCTCCCTGGCATGACCTCCCTGCCCAGCCCCTCTCCTCCTTGCATCCCGTCGACACCTTGTGCTGTGGTCTTTCAGATCCACGTGCAACCCTTCAGCCAACGTTGAAGATGCCACAGCCTCTGCTGGAGAGGCCCTCCTTCACTTCCTTTCCTGGCTGCCTCCTGTTGACCTCCAAGCCCCCCTTGAAGTCATGTCCAGCCCTGTGCCGTCAACCCCACCATGCTATAATAACACAGCTTTTTACTTGACCATAAGCACCTTTGATATAGAAACCTGGTCTTAGTCCACAGAGCCTAGCACAGTGCTTGGCACATAGTAGGTCCTCAAAACACATTTGATGAGAGAATGAATGAATGCCTGTGGCCAGCCACCAGACACAGTCCTCTGCAGTTTATCTTCTCTTACCCTCTTGATCATCATTCTCGAGCTTCTGGGACTCAGCACACATTTTTTTGAGCACCTACTGTGTGCCAGGTGCTTGTATATACTTATCTCTTGTGATGCTTACAGCAGCTCTGTGACATATCGGTATTGCCCCCACTTTACGCATGACTCACCTAATATTACACAGCTAGGGAAGTGGCCAAGCTGGGACTCAATCCCAGCGCCTTGGGTTCAATCCCGGGCTCCTCCACTCTTCCGTGGCTTCCCCCCCCCCTCTGCTCAGTATGGTAATAATGACAAAGAATCTTTGCTTTGTTGAGGTCTCCATCCCCCCACCTTTCTCCCTTAGGAGGGCAGGAGAGACTTCTTATAGAGCCCTGATTGCACATTAGAATCTTCTGGGAAATGTTGAAACAGTCCCGATGCCCGGGCCTCTCCATGGACCAGTGAAGCAGACTCCCCCAGGGTGGGGCCCCGTGTCAGGTTCTAATGACTCCCCAGGTGATTCTACGGGGCAGGCAGGGTTGAGCACCGGAGTGTCAGTGAACCTGCAGCCTGGCTGAGCTCCGTGGATTAGGAAGAACTGGCTCATCAGGAACTGATTGCCATGTGCATCTAAAATATGTTAATGGTGGTAATCAAGGCTAAGGGTTAAGGCTGCCATTTCCTTCTTTTCATGAAATCAACTGGAGGGTTTGGGGGGTGGGGCACCTTGGCTTCAGAGCCTGTCTACAGCAAAGTTTTTATTTTTTTCTCTCCTTAAAGAGCCATTCAGTTGTTGCTGGTGACAAGGGGCCTCATCTCGCAGGTGGCTCCCAGTTTACCAGAGGGTGGCTTCTAGGAGTCATCTCTTGAGCAGTCTTCCCCCGGACACAGTGGACCCTGACGCTGGGTTTTCCCTAACCAAGGGTCTGTGCTCCTGCCCGTCCTTTCAGACATGGCTTCTCAGCCTGGCCCTTGAGGTTTCCTCCCGTCACATGGAGGACCCAGAGGCCCTCCAGGGTGGCAGGTAAGGGAGTGGTATTTAGTTCAGGTTCCAAGAGACGTTGAAACACACACTCTTGGAGCAGGAACCATCTCTCTGGTAGTTGCTACCCAGGTGCCCTGAAAGGTTTTAGGAAAAGAGCAGTTTGGGAAGTAGGGAAGATGCTCTGAACTCATCACCATGGCTGTGTGTTCATAAACCTGCACACAGGCTGGCTTCAGTGACCCTGGCCTGGCCCATGAGAAGGGGCTCAGGCACCTCTGAGCCGGGACCTGGGTGTTGGGGGGACTCCAGCTGGGGAGAAGCTCTCTGGAAGGTTTGTGTTGGAGGCACAGGCTCCAGGTTGGTTTTCCTTAGGATACCGGGGCCTCCTATGGGCTGTGTTTTTGGAGTAATGCTTTCATGCTTGTTATCTCGGTTTTACTAAGACCAGGGTCTTATGCCCGTATTTCAAAGGTGAAAAGAGAAGCCCAGAACTGTTCACAGACTTGACCTAACCTCATCTGGCCAGCCAGGGTCTGCTATCCAGTGTGTCTCAGGATACACAGGTGGGCTTGCAAATGCAAAACTATGTGGACAGAGAGAAGATACTTTAAACTTGTGTTTTCCTTTGGATCGTTTCTGTAAGGCAGAATCACCTGGGACCTTTGCTTTAGCCAGGGGCCCGAGACCATTGTGTCACCATTTCCAGGGCCCTACCCCTCACCGCGAGTCACCCTCCGCGTCTTCAGAAGAACCCCCCTTTGGGTAGGCGCATGGGGCTCCGGGGGCTGGAGCGGCAGGCACAGATGGAAGGACCCGAGTTCCCACCAGCCCGCCCTCCTCCCCATCTCTTTCTGAGGTTTAGTAAGAATCTGCTTTGGCTGCCTTTCCCTTGCTGGGGCTTAGGAGGCACCTCGTTCGTGTGCAGAAATGCACGGCCTCCTGGCACGGGGAGCACAACAGTAAAGCATGCTCACTTAATTGTGCTGCTGTACAGATTATGGGTTTTAATTGCATCTGCAGATTGGTTGAACACTGGAGAGAGTCTTTGGGGCCTTTCTCATAGTGAGTGCAACTCATCTGTGGCAAGTATTGGGGAGTGGGCTCCGAGAAGGATGGGGTGGTGGGAAAATTACCTGTGGATGCAGAGCAGCTCGGTGCCTGTGATTGGGCTGCCGGCCAGCCAGCCACCTCACTCAGTATCAGTTGATGCGCGGGTCACGATCCTTAATTTCCTGTGCTTTCCAGGGCAACACTCCATCTCCGCACCTTTTTCTGTTACCTCCCCCAGCCCCAGCCTGAGTGGCGCAGTCTAGGATATTACTCTCAGATACCAATCTGTGGACGGGTCAGCCTTGCCAGCTGCAACTCTTTCCCCAAGGGTAAGAGGAAGTAGTATTTTTTAAATTAGCCTCAGAGGGAGCCAGGCAGAGGGCTCAGAGATGAGGGTGGGGAGTCTGAGCTCCCTGCTGCAGCAGCCTGATCATTTCATTACGAGATCACCTTCTCCTTTCGGTGAGTTACGGTTGTTTTAACCAGAGGTAATGCTGTAACCTATGTCGGATAATTGTGTGTAAATTATATTCTAGCACCATATAGAGGAAGGGTATTTTTTTTCCTTCCAATTTTAAAGCTATTTAGAGGGACTGCCAAATTGTAGTCTGAACCCTTGTGCTCTCCGGTTAATAGCTATAGACACGGAGAGAGTACTCTGAGAAACATTTGGGGTTATATTTATAATTAGCTTCCTCTGAAGTTAAATTAATTTCTGCAGTTGGCAGCATCAGATATTGTTTCACCTTTGTCCAGTGGTCAACTGTGGGTGCATCGAGGCCCATGGAATTAGCTGGCGGATGAAGCCTCGGAGAGCACACGGTCTTGCCCACTTGGCTTTATCTTAAGCCCTTTTTGCATTCAGACTCTCAACTTAGGGATCTTTTTGGCTGTTAGGAAAAATCCCCAGCTTTATTGAGATATAATTCACATTCCATATAATTTACCCATTTAAAGCGTATACAGTTCAGTGGTTTTTAGTATATTCACAGATGTGTGCACCCATCACCATAGTCAATGTTAGAGCATTTTCATCACCTCAAAAAGAAACCCCATGACCCCCTTTAAGCCATCACCCCCCTCCCTCTCCTCCAGCCCTAAACAACCACTAATGTGCTTTCTGCCTCTATAGAGTTCCCCGTTATGAACATTCTGTGAATGGAATCATATAATATATGGTCTTTTATGACTGACTTCTTTCACTTAGCATAACGTTTTCAAGGTTCAGCCTTGTGGTACTGCATGTGTCAGTACTGCCTTCCTTTTGTGGCTGAACAATACTGCGTTGTACAGATGCATCACATTTGCTGCCTCCACTCATCCATTGATGAACATTTGGGTCCTTCCATTTTTTGGCCATTATGAACAATGCTGCTGTGAAGATTGTGTGTAAAAGGTTTTGGGTAGTATATACCCAGTTTCTCTTGGGTATATACTAAGAGCGGAATTGTTGGGTCATCTAATAACTCTATGTTTAATCATTGGAGGAACTGCCAGACTGGCTCCCATGTGGACTGTCAGTCCACTGTCACCAAGAAAAGGGGAGGCCGAGGCCGTGGTGCCCTGGGGCATCTCCCTAGGAGGTCTCTGTGTTAGTTTCCAAGGGCTGCTATGACCAATGGCCACACACTGGGTGGTGGAAACAACAGAAGTGTGTTCTCCACCGTTCAGCAGTCTAGGAGCCTGTATGCAGGTGTTGGCAGAGCCTTCTGGAGGCTCTGAGGGTGACACCATCCCAAGCCTCTCTCCTACCTTCTGGGAGCGGCTGGCAGTTCTTAGCATCCCTTGCTTTGTAGACACATCACTCCAGTTTCTGCATCCATCTTCACACGACCTTCTTCTTGGTGTCCCCTTTCCTCTTCTCATAAGGACACCTGTCATTGGATTTAAGGCCCACCCTGTATCCAGGGTGATTTCATCTCAAGATATTTTACTTAATTACATCTGCAAAGAACCTATTTTCAGGTGAGATCACATTCTGAGGTTCCAGATGGACATGAATTTTGGTGAGGACTGTCGTCAGCTTGCAACAGTCTCTTTCCCACCTGTGATTCTGGAACCATTTGGAGAAGAGTCCCATACCTGACCCGTATTCTGGTTTTGTATGTTAAGTGAGTGTTGCCACTGGATTCAGAGGTGATGGTGGTAGTCGTGGTGGTGGTGGTGGCAGCTTAGTGGGAGGAGAGAAGGATGAGAGAGGAACTAGGAGAACTTAGGAATTTTGGAGGAGAGGCCCCTTGGAAGAAACACCTGAAGGAGTGGAGCCTTGAAGTTAGGACTGCAGTGATGTCGGTCAGCCTGGATAGAACTTTGCCACATAAAGATGCAGAGTGACACAGGACAGCCACGTGCTCACCAAATTCAGAATCTGGGATGAAATCACATGGTATCGGCCAACTTAACCCCTGTCACTCTGCCTTGGCTTTAACTATCACCTGAGTCATCCCACTGGGACTTGATTTTTCCATCTGCATTATGGGATGGTGGACAGTCCGGTCCACCCAGCGCCAGAGTTCTAGCATCTTTCCTGGGTTCTCTCACCTTGGGGTTCCCAGAGATGAGAGAGCACCGGTCAACGTGCCTGTGTTCCTGGGCAGTGAGCATGGCTCATTTGTTGCAGGGGAATTTGAACTCTTTTCAGGAACATGATGATGGCAAGAGCTGACAATTTCTCCAGACCTCTCTCATACCCACTCAGCGCTCCCCCAAGCTGTTTCCTGCCTTCCCATGCATTTGTCAGGATTAAGAAATATTTGCTGTTGTTTTCTTGTGTGACAACTAATATTTTGGGGCCAGCGCTGTTGTTGGAGTTAAGTTTTCTCCTTCAGTCTCATTTTAAGTGTAATTTCTCTTTTCACCCCACACTCCGAATACACACACACCTGCTTTATCCTATTTTTATAAAAATACAACCACGGGCCTCTCTCGGAGGGACCATTTCAGATGGCCACACATTTTTAAAAAGGGAATGTATGAATTTGAAAAAAAAAGAAGCCAGCTCTCAGGTCAGAGGCAGGAAGGTGGCATGTTCTAGGCAACTCCAGTTAGCAGCTGGCGTCGGCCAGTTCTGTCATGTAAACAGCAATTTTCTGAACTGGAATGGTGCTGGGGTTTTCTCTGTGGAGCCAAGAGGTTTGTGGAGAGAGCAGTGCTGTTTAGTTAAATTATGGGTTTAGATGCAAGACTGCAGCGTTGAGTTGTGAGTCTGAACACTCCCCACTTCCCTATGTGTGACACACACACACACACACACACACACACACACACACACACACACACCACTTCCCGGAGTGCTGCCTTACACACAGGAGGGCATCTGTTGAGGGCAGGCTGTCCCCCAGAGGTGCAGGGCTCCTGGTGGGTATCTGGTGTCTCTAAGAGTGGGAAGCATTTGCACACTGAAGTGTTTTCTGCAACCCCTCCACCAAGAACTCCAAGCCAAGGAAATCTAAGATGAGTTTCCTAATGGGTTTTGGGCTGTGCTCTCTCTCTGGAACAGATGGGCAGCTCTTTCCATCCAGGTGCACCCCGGGGGCCACGCATGCCCCCTGAGCAGGCGGGGTGTGCAGCGCCTGGCTTTCCCCCACCTTGTGTGGTTAAGTGCTGAGTTGGTGTGAAGGCTTTGGGTTAGGAAACGGTTACCCGGCGGGCTCACACAGGAAGACGACACAGGTGGCTCTGTCTGCGTTGTGGATGGAGACGATTTTTTTTTATAATGCAAAGACTAGAGTCAGGGAGCAGTGGGTAACTTGTCTTGCTCACTGTGTCCAAGATCAGAAGAGGGTTAAAGTTCTGGGGGTACCAGATGGTTCCTGGGGCAAATAGAAGCCAAGACTCAAGTATTGGGATTAGAGTTACCCCCAAACACACACACACACACACACACACACACACTCACAGAAAATTGGCTACTATTGATGAGAATTTGAGGACCTCCATTTTGTCCCCCGAGAACCTGGACACAAAGTCCCCGCCCTGTCCCCTTCCTGCCCAGTCCTCCTTGGCGGCCGTGGAGATGCAGGGGGAATGGAGGGAAAATGTGTGATTCTAGAGACCTTGCCCGCTTCCCGAGTCCCTCTCCACGATGCAAATCCTCAAACAGTGCACAGTCCATTTAGCAGTGGTGCCACCAGGACTCCCCAAGCAAATCACCCCCCTTCCTCCCTGCGCGCCCCAGGTGGGAGAGGTCACACGCAGAGCCCTGCTGCCCCCAGCCATGCTCCCCTCTCCTGCAGCCCAGGCATCGGTGAGCAGCTAACCGAGTGTTGCACATCTTCCCACTGGCCTTTTCACGTTCGGAAGGCTTTGATTAAACCGGTTTCCTTTTAGCGTTTGCTGCAGAGTGGGATCCATCACCGTAGCTGAGCTGGTTCCCGGAGAGGATGTTTTAGTAACTTGAATACTTTGCCTCCTTGGCTGGGGCCTGGGATTTCTCATCCTTCTTTGAAAAAAAAAGTGTTTTAAATATTTTTTTAGGACTGCGTAGATTTATAGCTGGGTGTCTGCCCCAGTGTTTAGGACCCCGAGTCTTGGCAAGTTTACGGCTGAGGCAACAGTGGAGGCTGCAAAAGGGGACCTTTCCATTTAACCAGTTACTGGGGAATGAGCATTCTGTTGATTCATGTTCTTTGGAATGAAGACACGCTGACTGTTTAATTTTCTGGGTCCATGCGCACATTTGGAATATAAATACGGCCTGCTCTCTACCCACCTGCTCTAAACAATGTGTGAGTGAGACCATGAATGCCTCCCCAGAGTTTCTTTACGTCAAACACTCCACTTGCGCATGTTCTTAAATCACATTAGTGTTTCTTTTTAGATATTTAGTTACTTGGCTGGGGTAAAAAAGAAATGAATGAAAAATCTAAAATGAAACTATTGGGAGTCTTTACCCGTCTGAAATCGTGTAGAGATGCATGAGGGTGTTTTGAAATGATAGTGGGAGAGGGGGCAGTGAGGGTAAGTTTGTCAAGTTTTCTGTATAAGGTGTCTTTCTGATGCACATTTATTCTGAGCTTTGAAGGATACATTTAGCAATTGAGTTAGAATCAGTTACAGTGACCATTTATTAGTATCTACCTGGTGTCCCACCAGGCACTTTGACATGTTATTTAATTTATTCCTAATAGGAACCTTGTGTGGTAGTCTAATTATTTTATCTCCATTTTATAGTGGATTAAATTCCGTATTATATTAAAATGTAAGGTCCAGCACCTAGCAATTAATGTATCTGCTGAATGAATACATTAGGAAAGTTAGGTTAGTAAAATCTGGCGATTAGTAAGTGTAAGGAGAGATTTGAATCTGAAGGGGCCTGCTGGAGTTTCACCACAAAGGTGACCGTGTTCCAGCAGAGACTTAAGGGATGGGTAAGAAGGGGGGTGGACAATAAGGGGCACCACTTAACAAGAGGTTCTTGGGGCTTGGTGGTGTGGGCACTGGGGGGATCTTCATAGACTGTCCTCACATGCGTGATCGCGTCTCATGCCCCATTCATCTGAAGGAGATGAAGAACAGTAAATCACAGCTCTGCACACAAGTACAAACCACGGCCTGGCTCTCACAGCCGACAGGAAGTGGCTAGGGCAGTGTCCTCTTAAAATAGTGCAGGAAGTCCATTATTTTCCAAGGATGTTCCCGTTTGGGCTCAGTCAGCAGGCTGCGGTGGCACACGTCCCCTCTGGGAGTCGCTAAGCTGAAGCGTGAGCTCCCCGATGCCTGGGAGCCGCCTCCGTTGTGGCCCAGGCGTGTAGATTCATGAGAGTTCAGAGTTAGGCGGGACCTGGAGCAGGACTTCACTGTGCAGAGGACAGAACCCAGACCTCAGGGGGAGTCCTGTCCGGGTTACACCCAGGCTGAGACCCGGAAGCAGGTGTCCGGTGCCTCTTTGTCAGGTATTTATAACATACGACCTGGTGATTTGATACATGTATACACTGTGACCGGACTCCTCCCGATTTAAGACATTGTGCTTTTTATTACATGCAACCAAACTGGCGAGACCCTGTACCCACTGAGTCTTTAATTTTTTTATTTGACATCAGAAAGAAAAACCCACATAGCCTAAACTCAGGCTTCAGAATAAACTTTATTTTCTTTTTTCTTCCCGGCTCCTTCTTGTTAAGATTGTTGGTCTCTGCTGCTCTGAATAGTTTATGTCATTGAGCGTCCTTCTTCCTTTGCTTTGGAACTGGTGGGATTCTGAAATGTGGCCACACACATTCACTTTTGCTTCCACCAGACATTTCTGGGCTCCAGGTGCCCGGCTGGACCTGTACGTGGCATAGCGGGGGTGCCGGGAGCAATCAGGAGCCCACCTTCTGGGGGAGGAAGTAAGGAAGCCAGGGTTAGCGATGCCTTCAGCACTGGGTAGAATGTAGTGAGTGCTGGTGGAGGCTGATGGTATAGTGTTAGGGGAATTCAGAGGAAGAAGAACACTGCATGGGGCAACTGTATAGGTGTTTTGAATTCTGGAGAAGGTCATTGGATCTTGGAGGATGGTCACGGCTTGCCATGGGAGACTTAGGCGTGGAGAGGGACTGAGGTGGACAGAGGTGTGGAGACCTGGGGGTGAGTTGGGCTTGACTCAGTGTGTAGGGTAAGTCATGGGAAATCAAGAAAGGAAGGAGGACTGGGGACTGAGCTGGGAGGGTGGTTTTTGTGTGTGAGGCCAGTGTCGGTCTTGTTGACATCTACCACCACCCAGAACAGCTGAGCGTGGACAGTCCACACACGTTTGAATCGCGTGTGATTTTCTTACTGGCAGGTTTTATGGGTACTTTTCAGCCAGCAGATTTTTGTGCACGTAGTTCTGTTTTGTTCATGTCTCTTAGGTTTAAATAGCTTTGACCCGCGACTTTTCTCTCTGTGCCAGTACGTCAGCATGAAGCTGTGCGCTCTGGCTTAGGGGGTCCTGAGAGCCACTCTGGGCCTATTGGAAATGTGAGCCTCTGGGTTGCGACCTGGAGGCCCAAGATCTCCAGACTGTCTCCAGCACCCCGGGACATCTGCGGGGCCCACTCTTGCACCTTGGACCTGTCTAAAATTGCCTTCCTAGAGAAATGTGGAAAGTGGGTTGTTTCAACGTCTTGGCGAGCATTGCTTCAGATAACCTGGTTAACCCATGTCTGCCTCTTGTTATTTCTTGCAGATGGTAACAAGAACGAAGAAAATATTCGTAGGCGGGTTATCTGCGAACACGGTGGTGGAAGATGTAAAGCAATATTTCGAGCAGTTTGGCAAGGTAGGCAGTGCGTCGGGGTGCCCAGATGCGCTTGATCAGTCCTTAGAAGTGGCTGCCGTGGCCCCTGCCTTCGCCACAGCTGTGTCCTTCAAAAGCCGTGCCCTTGAACTTGGCCGTCAAGATGGAAGTGAAATTCGGCAGGAGCTGAGATGGAAGAGCCCAGCCTGCGGTTGGCACAGTGCCCACGTGCCTGCAGGAGCAGACAGAGTGGCCTTTGAGCGCAGTGGTGCTGGCATTTGCTGGCCACTTGGGGCCGGGGCTGGGAGCTGGCGGTGGCAGAAGCTGGGAGGGATGCGGGCCTGAGTCACAGGGCAGGGGCTCCCACAGAAGCTGCTGGAAGCCTGTGAGGCGGCTGGCTTCCTCTGTGCCTTTCTGAATCACGGGTGGAGAGAGGAGGCCCCCTGGGGCCCTTTGCAGCTAAACCCTTCCCTGTCAAGTGCCCAAGGAAACTCGGGAAGGATGCTGGGCCTGTACCTGTCAGAATGTCTGGGAGGCAGCAGCAGGGTTAACCCCCTGGGCTGTGCTGCTGGAACCGGCTGAGAGCAACACAGAATGCCCCAGATCAGTCAGAAGAAGGAGTGTGAGAGTGTGTGTGCCAGACAGACGGAGTCCGACAGACAGACAGGATGCGGAACCTGGTGCTGTGTTTATGTGATTCGGCCTCTTTCTAGTCGGTGGGGGAGCCGGTGCCTTGGAGAGTGGGCTCTTCCCAAGGATGACATGCTGCCTCAGGAAGCTGCCTCAGATGGCCGTGCTGCCTCGGGGCCCCAGCAGGGCAGCTTGTGGGGGACTGACCCCTTTGGCCCCTATGTCCCAGGAGGCTGGCAGGCCAAGTGTCTGAGCTTTCTGCTTCCTGTATCTGTGAGTAGTTGTAGGCATTATCCTGGGAGCCAGGTGTGAGCTGGTTCCTTCTGCACATGTCTGTGTCCCCCTTTGCCCCCCAGCCCCTGCTGAGGGACTGACATGGCAGAGGGCTCCATCCGTGAGACGGTCCTGTTCCTGTTCTAAGCTTCCTCACTTCCCCCACTGCACCCCTCCAATCGCTGTCACGCTTGCCTTGGGTGGCACAAAGGTACTGTGCCCACTGCCCCGTCTGAAGGTTCTGTGCTTATTCATTTGCCCAAGGTGATGGGCAGGGATGATCCTGTCCCCAGGTGTGTCCAGTCTGAGCTGCTGTCTGGGAAGAGTGTCCTGACCTCTATGTAGCCTCTAAATGGAGATTTTTTTGTCTCTGGTATTAATCAATTTCTTCATGGATGGGAGAACATGCAACAAAGAGACCCAGCCTCCTCCAGCCCAGCCTTGCATTCAGAATGGCACTGAGCTGCCCTTCCAGGTCGGTCATGGATGACACCTTCCCCGCGGCACTGTCTGCAGCGCCGGTCGGGGGCTGGTTCACTCTGGCCGGTTCTGAAGAATAGCTGAGTGCGTGGGTGGTGGGTGATCCTGTGCATTATCATACTTCTCTTCCAGACGGACTGAGAGCACCAGGGGGGATGTGTTCATCGCCCAGCCCCACCCTGCCTAGGGAGAGAGCTTGGAAATAATTAAAGGAGACAAGTCCAGCTCGCGTAATGGAAGGCTCTGGAGTGTGAGCCTCTTTGCTACCGTTCCGCCTTTCAGACAGGCCAGGGGTAGTGTTTGCAAACATGAGGTGGGATTGCTTTTCGAGCCATAACCTGCCTTGGAATCTCATGGGCCTGTTTGTGGTGTCAGGGAAGTTGATGCTTCCCAGATGGGCTGTTAGCATATTCCAGACAGGCTCCTGCTTGCACATCTCTGCACGTTCCCAGCTCTCGGTTTCTTTCTCTTTCTCTTTTCCTTTCTCTCTTTCTGTCTTCCTGTCGTTTTTTTCATTAACACTCACAGTTGTGACCCAGTATGCCAGCAGTGGGAGGCCCAGGGGGCAGTCTCACCGTCTTCGCTGGCCAGGCCCTCGCCCGGTCTGAAGCCGTTCAGTTAATTTTGCAGGAACATTTGTGGATTCCAGCAGGATGGGTAAACTTATCAAGTGTTTCATTAAATGACTAGGGCGGTGCCCGGCTGGCATGGCTTAGTGTCTGAGTGTTGACCTGTGAATCAGGAGGTCTCGGTTCGATTCCTGGTCAGGGCACATGCCTGGGTTGCAGGCTCGATCGCCAGTAGGAGGTGTGTAGAAGGCAGCCGATCAATGATTCTCTCTCATTATCGATGTAAACAACTCTCTCTCCCTCTCCCTTCATCTCTGAAATCAATAACAATATATTTTAAATAAAAAGGCTAGAGCGCTTTTGAATGTTTCAAAACCATAACACTCTGTGTGCTCATGTTTTAGTAGCTTGTTTCATACATTTGCTCTGTGTATCGTCTGGGTCTGTCTTCAGAACAGCTCATTCCTCCTTTGTCTGGCGGCTGGTGTTACGTTTGTGTCCCCTTGGGTAGGCCCCTCACCTCTCAGGATTCTGGAATAATTCAGTTGAATCCAGATGATCAAAGGAGGAGACTCTGCTGTGGGCCTTGGGGCAGAGAGTAAATCCAGCAGACTTGAAGGGAGGTAACGGGTAAGTTGACAGACTGATCTACCCTTCAGTAGTTTGTATTCTGGGTGAAGGAAGTAGGGGAGACACACACACACACACACACACACACACACACACACACACACTCACACACACACACGAAGTATACACACACATGTTCCTGACTCTGTAAAGTTGTTTGGGGCTCTTTTCAGTTGGTTTATTGCAAATTAGGGAGTGTAACTTTATTATGTAGTGAGTTCATACCAAGTGTTGGATACTGGGTCAAGCCATTGACTTATTTTACATCATTTACTTTTTCTCCGGGAGGCTGGTGGGGGTGCTGCCCAATTTGTAGATTGTTGAGTCTTTGACTCAAGGTCACAGCCCCCTGAAAGGTAGAGTGGGATGCAGACTCCCCCTCCAGGCTTGTCTGATAACAGAACCTGAACGCTGGGCCCCGTTCTCTGCTGATAGAGCCATAGGATGTAGGGAAGGGAGATGCAGAGCACAGGGAAAGCTTGTGCCCTCTCGTGTGCCCCGGGCAGTGCGGGGCACCTGCACGTGCATTGCCTCATTCCATCTGCTCAGTGGGTTTTGGTATCATCAGCCCATTTGCAGAAGGTGGACAGCAAGGGTCAGAGAGGTTAAGTCACAGCTAGATCGCCCAGGTAAGGCAGTATAACAGCCAGAACTCACACCCTCCCTCCTCTTCCTCCGAGTCTAGAACTTTCCATCCTTCTCCAGTTTCCATTCAGGGTTTGCTGTTCTCTTTTTAAGCTTCCCTCGCTGTCATTCCTCTCTCCTCTCCCGCATCCCTTCTTGCCCAAGGTGGCAGCTGCTTCAGCTGTTTATTTCAGGTGGCAATCAAGATGGCTAAGACTGCTATCGTGGGGCTGAGCTAAGGGAGTTTAAATATGTCATTACTGTAAGTGGAGTGGGTGTGGAATGACACACCGAGAGCTTTAAATAACTCAAATTGGAGGCCTGTAAACCCTTTTGTGCTTTTCTCCTACCTTTCTCCCAGAAGATCTACCCTCTCCCCCACCCCAGATTAGGGATGTTGTTACTTGTTTATATTTAAGATGAGATCATGAAGTGTGGCCATTGGCCTAAGGTCTCGGCTAACTTGGATGGCCACCCCCACCTTCTGGGTGGCTGTTCTGGTGTTGTCATTGGACAGAGGGGAGGTAGAAGTTATTCCAAGCCCTGGTGCTGGGTCTGACCCCACTGTGGTACCTGAACAAGCCGTTTCCTTCCTGGCCTCCGTTTCTCACTGAGGGAAGGGATTGTAAGAGTTGTCACGGTCAGACAGTAAACATTTTATAGTCTCTGCCACAGCTACTCACTTCTGCTGTTGTGTGGAGAAACAGCCATAGCAAAGAATTGGGTGTTGCTGTGTTTCAATAAAACTTTACTTACAAATACAGGTGGTGGGCCGCATTTGGCCTGTGGGCCATAGTTTGCCAGCCCCTGGACTAGAGTATTCTTAAGATTGGTTTCAAGCTTGAAAATTCAATAAATTAGAAAGTATTTGCACATACTTAGGTGGATAGGTAGATATCTAAAGACTGTAACCAAAACAAGGTATTATCAATAGAGTAATGAGCATGATATAATAAGCAAAACAGTCATAAGGGTGGCTGAGTTCATTGCTGGGCTTCAGATGCAGGGACGCTGAGGATTCTCTATTCGGAAACAGCTGCTGTTTAGAAATGGGAATCTTCATCCTCTGAGTAAGATCCAGCAGAATTGTAGAGTATTTCCAACTCCCTATTACACATGTTAGATCTAAATTGACAAAGACCCAGAATTTGTGAAGTTCAGATTTTATTATGAAGATTCCTTGAGTTGATGTTTCTGAATTAGAGGGATGTGTGCTTTGTGCTTAGTTTTTAAATGCCTTTTAAAATCTGATTTCCAAGGCTGTCAGTCAAGGTAGGTAGGACATCTGTCATGTAGATGACAAAACTGATGTTGAGAAAGGTCAGTAAGTTGTCCAGGATCACACAGCCCACTCATTTTTGCACAATCTAGCCCTCACCTCTTTTTTGCTGTTTATTAAACCTCGCCTCCCATTTTACCCTAAGCAGCCCCATACTCAGAGGGAGCGGGTTTGGTTCATTTGTCAAGACTGTTGATATATGGTAATTTATTTTACTACTTGAGGTTTCCTAGTGGACGTTATCTGTGCTCATGATTTGATACATACAAGAATGATGTATACAGACCATCCCAAAAAATGGCATGTAAATGATGCTCTAGATGTGCACACCCAGGCCCTGCGGATCCATCGGGCCGCCTGCCACTGCTCTCCCCACACCGCCATCCCGAATAACCCAGCTTGGTAATTAAAAAGCACTGGGATCAAAGAAAGTCCATGTGCATGGGTTTCCTCCTTCTCCCCTTTGGGCCCCTCCTTCAAGTACCAGCTTCTTAAATTCTCACTTATAGGATTTGGGAGATCAAAAAGAGGCCTTTAAACGTAATGAATTCTCGGCTGCGTCCCGGATGGAGCAGTCCTGCACCTTTCAGCGTTCACCTCCATGATAGGGCCTCTCGGTGCGCGCTCGCGAGGTGATTCGCACTTTATATAACTCCGGTGAAAGCAAGGCGGCCGCATCTGGAGGCTCCCAATTATACTTCACATGGTGAACTGTGTAATTAGTTTGGAAGACTTACGCTTAGTCATTGGTTTACCCTAATCGGCTTTGGCTTTCCCCACCAACAAAGTGAGCTTATTTTGCTAAGCTGAACCGACTCTGCACCCTTTGTTCCAGCCTTTTATTGTCTCATTCCTTTCATTCTGTTTTACTGCCAAAGTTCTGTTTCATTAGGCCTACAAGTCATTTCCAATTCAGTGGGCTGCTACAATCCGGCCTTTATCACTCGCTGCCCTGGTTCCCATGTCCCTTCTGGGCCAGTGCCCGAATTGGTGGTTTGACATGAGAGCTTTAACCCCTTCCTGGGCCAGCCCCGCATTGTGGTAGATGGGAAAATGAGGCCTTAAAGTGACCGGCTTGGGAAGTTACAGCCCTTAGGTCTCATCAAAGGGGAGCCCGTGAAAACGAGGTGAAAAGGGTCCTTGGAGTCTTTTTGTTGGATTGGGGCTGTGTGGGGGCCGATAAAAGTTAACTTGAGTTACAGAGAATGGTGTGTGAAAGCTTTTGGGAAGAGAAAAATGGAAAACCAGAATGAACTGGCTTTTTCATACAGCGAGGCCTTATTTATTCCGCTTGTGTGTGACACCTGCTAGTTTCAGCTCAGGTTTTACGCGCAGGCCCGACGGTGGCGTCCACCCCGCTGCTCAGACGTTCCTTTTGATACTGTATGTGTGAGGAGAGTAAGATCTAGAATAAAAATGTCAGAGAGGCTACAGATTCGTGAGAAAATAAATAAGCAAGTTACCCTGTCCCCGAGAGTGGACTGTGATCCCAGGTAACATTGTGTTGCTTGCCAGTGTGTGCGGTAGATGAACGGAGCTCCGTGCAGTGCGCGCTTCTCTCCGATCAGGCGTGGAAAACAAAAGTCCCGTCTGCTCTTTGTGGGCATCCAAGCTCCCAGGAGGCGTTTGTCTTCTGAAGTGGTTTGTGCAGGTGGACTGACTGCGAGGCGGTCGGCGGCCCAGGCCTCGCCTGTCATCTGCGCGCCGTAGCTCTGGGAGCTTTGATGTTCCTCAGGCCCTGAATTATGACTTAGAGTGGACCAGGAAGGACCGTTGGCCTCTCCCCTTCCGGGCCGGCCGGGCTGAAGGCTACTTTTGTGTTTAAATTCTCTTCCTGTAATAGCCTGAACAAGGCCAACACTGTCCTCATGTTTTATTAATTCTCTGTCTGGTTTGTGTCAGTCTCTCCCTTCGGAAGTGTGTCATACGAGGAGGGGACTTTACTTGCCCTCTGACCCCTGGCAGAGTGGCTGCGTGTGAAGGTTGCAGTTAGCAAACAGGAGGATCCTGCTCCTCTGCCTGCTTCAGCCTTCCGGGCCTTGTGGGCCAGGTGGCAGCAAGCAGGCAGGCAGGTACCCACGGGTAATATGATCCCCGGGCTCTGCAGGTGACCCTTCCTGCCAGAACTGTGTTCTCCTGGGGAACTTTCCCTCCATAGACCGACCCCTGCTGCAGCTGGTGGAGGCAGTGGCGTTGGAAATAGACTGAGCACCTCAACCTCACTTCTGAGTTCTCTCTCTCTCTCTCTCTCTCTCTCTCTCTCTCTCTCTCTCTCTTTCTCCCATAAAAAGGAGCTCCTGAAATAGATCAGTGGGTTTCTAGGAAAACTTCCCATTTCCCTTTTAGTGTATAAAATATAGCCAGCTGTTGTTAGGCAAATGCATCAGACATTATTATTTCTCTGTTAACTGTGTTTTTAAAAATACAAGTAGAAAAATAGGATGCCTTCTGGGGAGCAAGCTGGGAAAACTTGGAGATTATGGGAATCAGATGCCACGGTCGTATACGTAGTAGGTAGAGGAACAGGCCCCAGCTTTCTCTGGCCTTGCTATGTAACTGTGCTCCCAGGATGGCTTAGCATTATTTAATGTTTCTAGGAGGCCCTCAGGCAGGAAGCAGTTAAGAGCCAGGGTGGGGGAGCCTAGAGGCCTGAAGCCCTCCACCAGCTCACCTTCCCAGAGCCCTCCTGGCAGCCTCCGAGGACATCACTTACAATGGAGTTGTTTGCATGAGAAAGAGAGCCTTTCTTCCCCTGGATGAACTTCAGTGGGAACTGCAAGTGTCTGAGAAATCAGGGTTCAGGCTTGCACCAGGGTGTGCAAGGAGTGGTTCTTAGGGAAGAGAAAGCTCGGTTCATTGAGATTTGGCATAGAAATCGAATTCCATTGTTTTGTGGAGTGAACATTGATATGGAGATTCCTGCCCGTCCCCTCACCCCTTCAGTCGGACACCCCATTACATGGGTCGTGAATGCTTTTCTTTTTTCTTCTTCTCCTTTTTTTTCTTTCCTTCTTTTGTCCACTGAGAATTAGTCTTCTGTTGAATGGCCAGATTTGTCAAGTTACCACCCTCTAAATTTTTACAGCTCTGTGTGTTCAGACTCGATATTCGTGAATTAGCTCAAAGTGGGCTGCCAGTCGGTCCTCTATTTGCATTCGAAGCCATCAGAGTGAGAGCCCCAGAAAAATGTTAATATGCAGGAAGAGGCAGAAGGGTTGAGTTTCTGCCTGTTGCTAACCTCACCACTGCCTTTAAAACCAATCATGAGGCACACGGCTGATATTTAATAGCTTTTAGCTGATTATTTTTCTTCTCCTCCTCTTTCTTTTCTCTCCAAGCTGACCTGGGTGTACTTGAGCGGAAATGAAGTCATCCACATGCTGAATTAGAATAATCACAGGCCTCCAAGAACGAAATGGAAGCAGAGATTAAATGGTAGAGGGGAAAGCTGGCATTAATAAGCACCAGAAAAACTTTGCATAAAATAAATAGGAGATTTGATAGATTGAATTTGTATATGCATTTTTCTTCACGTTGTTTTGTCTTCCTAGCATCCAGTTACTGGCCAAGTGGGATTTGATTCACGTCAAGTCCACATACCTTCTGCAGCCTGGGTGATGGCCCTTTCTTTCTCGTGGGATATTTGTGTGACCAGGATGTTTCCAGGAGAGAAGAATCTGGGTGGAGGGGCTGTTACTGTGAAAGGTTGATTATTACTTGTTGCAAGTGCTGAGGAAAGTGGTGGGGGGTGGGTGGGTGGAGGAGAGGCACCTAGAAGACGGCACACAGCAGGGAAGCAATAGATACGGACAGATTCCTGATTCTAGAGAATAAGTCTGGGCAGGAAGAAGGTTGGGTGACCCCCTGTCCTGATTTTCTTAGGACTAACTGGGTTTCCAGGAACTCTGACTTGCAAACCACTCTAAATAAGAAGGAGGTGGGAAAAGTCAAGACACTTGTCCTGAAACCTGTAAATGGGTGACACCTTCCTTGACCAAAGGATTTAAATCTCCCTTCCTGTGTGTTGTAGAGATCACTTACTTCCTACCTGTTTACAATCTGTCCTCCTGATTTAATGGCCACTGGGGGCAGGAGCCAGTAAGGAACCCACACACCACAGGGGCCAGTAAGGAGCAAGTGGCCTGGGGAAGGCAAGACAGACAGACAGACAGACAGACCCCCATCCCGGGGCAAGGGGCTGCTCCTCATTGACGTGGAGTGTAGGACCACTTTGGGCTCCTACTTGGGGATTATTTCGACGTCTCTTGAAAATAAAAATTTCTGCGCCATGTATGGAAATGTGAGCTTCTTGTAGTCGAAAGAGCAAAATAAGGATTTAATTAGATTAAAAGCCCAGCAGAGTGCTTTGTTTACAGGAAGTTGTTTTTAGGTGGTCTGTCGAGGAAGATGTAATTTATGGAATGGGATTAGTTGTAAATTAGAGACTTTTGGTTGTTGAGGTCGCTCAGGGTCTTTTATAATTGGCGGCAGAGGTAAATAAATATTTTCAGACTTGCTTATTGTTTGAGGAGTGTTAGTGCTTGGGGAAGAAAAAAACAGCTTAAAGTGCTTTTCACTTAAAGAAATAGAAGAGCATGGAATGATGGTCAGAGGCATCTTCCTGACCTGATTCTGAGCTTTCTTAAGAGAATGGCAGAAGGGTTGGGCAAGCCCCGGGGAGACAGGTGCTGGAGTTTTCCAGGGAGCTTGCTGGTTCTCTGACGTGGAAACAAATATTTGTGGGCTTTGTCTTTTAAAAAGATCGCCCCATTTTCTTTATTGATGGATGTGTTTGGCCCAAAGGATTTATTGATGTCACGACTCACCATTCCAAGTAAGTTGGCATCTGTGTTCAGATTCAGAGATTCCTGTTTGCCCAGGCCTTTCATGGGTCTTGTCTTATAGCGCTCCCAACAGCCCTGTGACTTAGGAGGAGTGACCCCATTTTATTTTGATTTTTTAAAAAATATATTTTTATTGATGTCAGAGAGGAAGGGAGAGGGAGAGAGAAACATCACTGATGAGAGAGAATCACTGATTGGCTACTGGGGACTGAACCTGCAACCTGGGCATGTGCCCCAACCGGGAATCGAACCATGACGTCCTGGTTCATAAGTCGACCCTCAACCACTGAGCCACACCAGCTGGGCAGGAGTGTCCCCATTTTAAAGTTAGGGAAGGAAGGCTGGGAGAGCAGAAGCGACTTGCTGGGGAGCGGTGGGTGCAGGATGCAGGTCCTGCCCCCTGGTGAGAAGGCCTGGGTTTGCTGTTCCTCAGGTGCGTGGGGTGCTGTGCCCTGCAGTCTGCAGTGCCACGGGCTGGATGGGGACACGTTTTCCAGGAAACTGACTCTGACTCTACAATTGTTTGTTTAAAACTTATTCTATTAAAACAAATATTATGACACAGAATACAAAATTTGTGAAATTGTTTTGAAAAGCCATGAGGCCTTGGAGACGCTTCAGGGTAGCTGCTGGCTACAGTAGCCTCTGTCTCCCCGCATTCGGCTGTCCCAGATTTACTTGAACATGAGGAGTTCTTGGGTAGAAACGTTGAGAATCACTACTGTTTAGCATAGGGATTGGCATACTTTTTCTGTCAAGGGCCAGATAATGACTGCTTTCAGTTTTGTGGCCCAGATGGTCTCTCATAACCATTCAACTCTGCCGTTGTAACAGGACAGCAGCCATAGGCAGGATGAGAACGAAATGTTGTGATTGTGTTCCGATAAAACTTTATTTACAAAAATCAGAAGGCTCCTGGTTTTGGCCCTCCGCCATCATTTGCTGGGCCCCTGGTTTAGCATACTGCCTGACAATAAGGGCATGGAGTTTTTATACTCTGAGCTCGTCTCTTTATTAGCTCTATAACCTTGGCAAGGTTATGGAACTTCTTTCTCCCTCAGTGTCTTTGTCTGCAGAATGGGGATGAGGATGGTACTCACTACATAGCATTTTCATGACTGCGAAACGAACTATTGCATATATACAGTTGACCCTTGAATAACGTGGGTTTGAATTGCGTGGGTTCACTTATATGTCGATCTTCTTAAATAAACATACAGTTGGCTCTGCATATCCCCAGGTTTCATGTTCTCAGATTCAACCAGCCATGGTCAAAAATGGTATTTTCGATTCACGGTTGGGAATCCATGGAGGACCCACTGTAGGCATATTCTGTGCCATTTTATGGAAGGGTCTTGAGCATCCCCAGATTTGGGTCTCCGCTGGGGTCCTGGAACCAATTTCCGTGGATACTGAGGGACGATTGTAGTTAAGTTTTTGGGGAGTCAAAAGTTATACATAGATTTTTGGCTGCAGGACTGGGGATGGTCAGTGCCCCTCACCTCTGCGTTGTTCAAGGGTCAATTAGTTCTTAGCATCCTGCTAGCAACAGAGTAAGTGCTTAATAAATATTGGAAACATTAGCTGCTGTTATTTTCATACTCAGACAGGTTTCAGCCTCTAGAGTTGCCCTTCCAGCCCTATCCAGCAGTAGCCTCTCTCTCTCTCTCTCTCTCTCTCTCTCTCTCTCTCTCTCTCTCCATCTGTCCTCTGAGTGGGCTTACCACTCAGTTCTTCCCCCCACCTTGGGGATAACACAAATTGAGAAGTCTTTTCTGGGTCCTCTCAGCTTTAAGTTGGAGATGCAGTTTTGTGTAGTTTCCGATGGCATGTACCTCATCCACCCTGATGCTTCCTGTTTGTGGAATTCACTTCAGGTTGCTCTGGCTTTGATGGAAAATGATGAACTGATGTAGTCCAAAAGAGAATTCTCTAGTTGGTCCCTGCTGATGAACTTTTTGAACTCATTTGAATAATTAAACATTGGGGGGGGGGGGCTAAGGGATACTGTCTGGAAATTGTCCCAATATCATTTAGCATTACCCTCTTGAGAGAGCTTTTCATATCCTCATTTAAGTTTCCTTTCCTTTTTCTTTACATATGATTCTAATAAGCGTTGTTTTCTGGTTTTTTAATTTATAGCAAATATTAGGGTGGTAGGAAGATGTTAATAAACTCAATGTAAAGCAGGAGGGAGGAAAACCTATAAAAACAAAAAGACTTTGATCCTAAAAAGCACCGCATGGCTGGGCCCATTTAGTGCAGGGAAGCAGCTGTCCCGCCTTCTTAGGTCCAGAAGGCATCTCGTCTGCGCCTCTCGCATCCTTCATTGTTTATTGATCCGTTCACCAGATCTTGGTTGTCTTCCGAATGCTGGGCACTGAGCTAGCTAGGACCCAGGCATATCAGCCAACAAAACAGACAAGATCCCTGCGTACTTGTTGCTTAAGTCTTAGCTAAGATGGAGTTGGGAAGACCAGCCAAGAGCAAACAAATACATAATAAAAATAAAGCGATTATAAATTGTCTCAAAGCAAACAAACCAGGTGCTGAGAGAATCCATATGGGAGTACGAATGAAGGAGTTGTGGTTTATCAAGAAAAAAGTCAAATACACGTAACCTCTTTGCCCCGGGAAGACTGTATATTCCACCAAGGACCTGCTTACTCACTGTGTGGCACCAGGACTGGCCCGGCATCTGGGCTGTAGTTGGCACTCAGTAAATAGTGGCGGAATGAATGGACCCTCTGTATCAGAGGGCAGGGCTGTGCCAGTCATTGGAGGAATTTCAAATGGTAAAATTATGATCTTTCTTTTTAAAAAATGGGGCTTTAAGAGAATGTATTTTGTTATCTGGAGCATTTCCGTATGTGGAACCAACCCACCATTTCCCTGAAGCCCAGGAGAAATGAGCTATTTCCATCCTGCAGGGAGAGCTTGCTGAATAAGGGGCCCTCTGGGCAGGGCGCAGCGGGTCCACGGCCTTTGCTGGAGCAGGTACATTCCCAGGTGGGCCTTGGTGTAGGGGTAGACACAGAGCTGCTTCAGAGAAGGGACGATAGAGGAGGGTACAAAACGGGTACACGCTTCTCCCGTGTCACCTTCTCCCCTGCTCTTGTCTGTCTTTGGTGTAGGGTCTGTGGTTTTCAGAAACCAGTGGGAACATGGACTCATCTTGACTCAGATGCAGGGATCTTCCCAGGGTGGGGGCACTAGGCAGGGACTGGCTCCCCGCCCCCCCAACTAGAGAACAGAAGGATGTCATTGGCATCTATTGCCAGGCTCTTGGGAATTATCTGGGTTGCAGGGGATGCAGTAGAACGATTCTGGACTTTGGAATCAGGTAGACTTGAGCTGGAATCCAGGTGCCACCATTTGCTGTTAGCGTTGTGACCTTGCACTGCTGATTTCACTGTCCTGAGCCTTCTTTTTCTTTTTTTGTCCAAGTGGGGATACGGTTTCATTTATAGGGGGTTTGTGAGAATTAAGAGACATGTTTGCCCAGTGTGTCTGCCATGTGGCTGTTCAATGAGTCTCTCTTCTTTGCATTCATATTCTCCCTACCCCCTCTCAGTCTTCCTCTCTCTCTCTCTCTCTCTCTCTCTCTCTCTCTCTCTCACACACACACACACACACACACACAACTACCTGGTGGTGAAGTCCCACACTGCTGACTTCTCCCAGGCTCACCCCTCCCCTACAAACACCTTACCTTAATCTGCACAATGCGCTTCCTGTGTGCCAAATGGATTGTTGTGAATTTTTTAGAGAACTAGCTTCCTGGTCCCTCCCAGTCTCTGCCCCCATCCCTCTGGAACCATCAGACAAATCCTGAGCCACAGAAGTCCTGCATCTAAGATCCTGCTAGATCTAACCCAGCTGGAGCGACTGCCTGGGGGAGGCCGAGGGGAGGACTTGGCTTTTTTCCCCTCTTATGCTAATGAAGTGAATATGGCAAGGAGTCACAATATTTTCTTTCCAGGCAAAGAAATGTTGTAGTAGGAGAAACAGCATGCAGGGGAAGCAAATGCGATCTTACTGGATTCTCTCAAGGGAGGAATAGGACAAATTGTCAGCTTCTGTTGAGAAGATAATGCTCTCACTATGATAAATGCCAAGTTTCTATTGAAAACCACCATTTTCATGGTGGCGTTCCCGAGCACGTGGTGCACGCCTGGCAGCGGAGGCCGGCTGCGCAGGAGAGCGGATATTTGTGGGGGATTTGTTTGCTTGCGACGAGGAATCTGTTTAAAGCAAATGAGAACGGGCATTAACAATGTTCTTTTAAGGCAGCTTTCTGTTGCTGCCTGGAGTGCTCCAGCATGGCCCTTCCTTAAAACACACCTGTGGGGACACTTCACCTCCACAGATCCTTCTTGCATCTGACTCGGATTAAAGGCGCACACGGGACTGGAAAGCCACCGATAATAATTTCCCCTCCCATAGGAAGTAGCCGCTGTGATTCACATGCAGGTTATTTAAAAAAGATAGCAATTTCTCCCTTCTCACGGACTGGGATTTTTCTAATGACTGTCTGCTTGTAACGTACCTTCTCGACAGGGGCACGTCTGGTCATAGTTCATTGAACACCACACCCTTGCAGTTGCCTTTTTGGGGGTGCCTTATGCCAACGCCTCTTCGCCTCTTCAAAGCAGCTGGTCTTCCTCATCATAGGCCTGTGCTCAGGGGAGTCAGGGAGTTCCAGGGCCCAGCTCTGAGGATGCTGGGCCAGTCAGGATCCTGGCTGTCTGGGGGCCATGGGACCAGCTGGAGGGGGAAGAAAGAGAGGTCTTTACCAGGAGTTGCTGACAGGCCCTGGGGGTGGCTATGCTTGTTCGGCCATTCATTCATACAGTGACCCAATTCTTGAGTGTTCGCTCGGTATTAGGCACTTTGTGGGGTCATAGAGATCAGTGAGGCAGGGGTGTGGGTAAACAGAATTGCAATGCGTGAGAGGAGGCTAAGGGCGTGCCAACCGTCGCTGGCGGCGGGCGATGGTGGTGGCTGCTGTGGAGTGCCTCCTCTGTGCCTCTCACACTTTGCATCTGCCGTCTTGCCTATTCCCCATGGCAGCCTTTGACGGACGGTCCTGCCTTCATTTGCCTCAGCACCAATGGAAGATGTGCTTGGCAAACATTTATTCTGGGTTCTAGCTGAGCTGGCGTGCAGGGTAGGAGGAAGCCCACAGTGTGTCTCGGCCCTGGATATAGCAGCTCTGCCTGTGCCCCTTTGGAAAGAACCCAGGGAGAATGCTCACTTCCAGAGACCTTGGAAGAAAGAGCTCGACTTGTCATCAGCTGGAGGGCAGGGAGGCAGGCAGAGTTCAAACTGGATGCCTGCGCTCCCTTTTCCCAAATGGATTAACTGCCGAGGCTATGCCCCAGGATTTTAAAGACTCGCCCCTTCTTGCCAAGCTCAGAGTTCCTCTCTGAGATCTTACCCTTCAACCCCACCTGAACTACAAGCCAAGTTAGTTGGTTTGACCCAGGGGTGGGCACTGGACACTGTATTTTCAGTGTTGGAGAACCTAAGACAGTGGTTCTCAACCTTCTGGCCCTTTAAATACAGTTCCTCATGTTGTGACCCAACCATAAAATTATTTTCATTGCTACTTCATAACTGTAATGTTGCTACTGTTATGAATCGTAATGTAAATATCTTCTATGCAGGATGGTCTTAGGCGACCCCTGTGAAAGGGTCGTTCGACCGCCAAAGGGGTCGCGACCCACAGGTTGAGAACCGCTGACCTAAGAGAACAAACTGTCAGGGTGTCTCAGGTATACTTAATCTCATATTGTCCCAGATGCGTTTAACCTGGGCTCTACTAGTGAATGGATTGGCAGCCCCAGGAAATAGACAGAGGTGACTCCTCAGATACAGTAGGACAAAATGATAGAACTTAATGGTTTTCTACAAAACCCATAATGTGTAACCACTAGAGTGAAAGTTTATATAAAGTGTTCTAAATTAAGTGTGTTCATTCTAGATACCTTTTATAAACCAAGGCAACACAAAGAGATACCACTTACTTTCGTATGTGTTGAGTTCTCCCAGTCTCTCGGGATCATGGAGTCACACTTTCTTACAGGGATTGACAAACTCCCTGGAAGGGACCAGACAGCACAATATTTTCATACAGTCTCTGCCCCAGCTCCTCAGTTCTGCCATTGTAGTGGATAAGCAGCCATAGCCATGAGCATGCTGGGCTGTGTTCCAATAAAACTTTATTTACAAAAAATCCAGCGAGCTAGATTTGTGGGCTGTAAGTTGCTGTCCCCTGCTGTAGACATTCCCATCCCCAACTTGAGTCTCAAAGAAAGGAATGGTTTCATAGGACTGTGTGTCTTTTTAGAATGTGTGTGCAAAGATGTGCTTGTCACCTACCCCTTGCCTGACCCATTCCCGAACGTGAAAGGCCAAAGTGAAAACTTCTGTGCAGCTTCATACAGCGGATCCGCTACTCTGCTAACTCACTCCCAGGAGTGGAGAATTTGGTTGTAATCATTTTTTCTAAGAGAACGGGAAAAAAACCACCCCAGAATCACATAGATTAATTTGCACTCCTTAGGGCTGTAAAAACCCAATGACATTGATGTGTCGATGAAAATGTGGAAATTAACACTTGGAAATTTTTATATAAAACCTGCATTGAAATTTCAGCTGAACATTCACACACTAAAAAGAGCTATATACTTATACCCGAAAAACTCAATTTGATGCAAGCTGCTTATTTTTCCATTGTGGTCACGTGGGCTGAGGTTCTTAGTATG
Organism: Myotis lucifugus; assembly: GCF_000147115.1. Taxonomy (NCBI): domain Eukaryota; kingdom Metazoa; phylum Chordata; class Mammalia; order Chiroptera; family Vespertilionidae; genus Myotis; species Myotis lucifugus. The sequence goes on from NW_005871206.1 coordinate 1,833,093, forward strand.
AAATGTAATTTACACAAATTAGTCCAAGGCAGGTAGAGTGTGAAATTAAATTGATGCCTTGATTTCTGTATTCTCTAGTAAGTGTTTCTCTGAAAATGTGTCATTTTTATCCTAGGAACTTCGAAGTATAGTTTTATTTATTTATTTTTTAAACAGAGCAAAGAAGTTCTTATTGGTTAAGGACATGAAACAACCTTAATTACAGGCTAAAGAGGCATGTTTCATTTTGTTTTGTGGCTAAATATTAAGAGTAAGCCCAACGTGAGCCAGCAGTAGATGTGGAAAACTTAGAATTTAACATGTCTGTTAAATTTTTTGACTACCTGGACCAAGCCATTTACTTTCTTTGGCTGTGGCTGGAACAGTCTAGGTCTCAGCCATGGAGACCTGGAAGGGGCGCGGGAGACCTTTGCACAGAGAAGAATGCTGAAGCTTAAGAGTAACATTGCTCACTTCTCCCAGGACACCCCGGGTCCTGCTGGGCTCCGGCACCGAGGCCCAGCGCGGCCTCTCTCTGAGGGCAGGTGTCAGCATCTGGTGTCCCCGTTCCCGCACTGGCAGTCAGAGTGAGTCAAGTATGGGGTGTCCTAGCTCAACTTAGACAATCCAAGAGGAAGGAGAGTTGCCACAAGTTCAGAAATAACCCTGGGTTCCAGCTGAGGGGCCACATTAGAACATCTTAAAGGCAAACATGATTTGACCCCCTTAGCAGCAGAACGGCCAGCTCTCCAGGGCCGAACCCATCTGCGGAGTCCTTGGGGGGTGCTGTTGACCACCCTCAGCTAAAAAGGAGTCAGTTTGCATTTCCAGAGTCTAGGATGTTGTGGTTGCATTTTATCAGCGTCTTTCTGCTAGGCCACCCCTCAGCAAGGTAGATCTGGGTCAGCCCTGCCAACTTTGGAGTGAATCATTTCCGCCTGGCAACCAGTAGCTGATGTTCGGGCACTCTGGAAAGTGAATTATGGGCTCTCACGATTTTTACTTGTCCATGGTGGCATGGGTGGCATTTATCGCTCTTGTCCCCGCTCTCCCCCTTTTCAGAGTTTTTGTCTCCCTCTGAGTCAGCATGACATGGTTTGAAAATTGCCTGTTTGCCTTTTAATGATGATTAATGTCCACAGCCATGTTTCAGATTTAGGATCTCTGGAAGAGTCTGGGATACCGTTACCAAGAGCAACCTGCAGGGGGAGTTGATGGTGCGGGGCTCTGTGCTTCTGCCCCAGTCAGGTGCCTCCTCGGTTTCTCCATCTCCCTCCAGCACCTTGTGGACCCTTTTCAGGTCTTTGGCACCAGGAGCTGAGTTGGAGCAGATGGGCGGGCCCCCATCTGGCAAGCTTACCCTGCCCTCTTGGTCACTTTTGGTTAGAGCCTCACTGTGGGGTGTCTGCAAGGGTCACTCCTTCTTGCCCCTCCCTCCCTGCCCCCAAATCAGGCAGGCCAACGAGGAGCTAAATTTCCTCCACAGCAGGTGCCTGTCATCTATCTGAAGATAGTTGCCAACATCTGGTACAATTGCCTCCGCAAACACAGTAACAAGGCGGCCTGCAGTTCAATCGCAGAGCGAGCATCGCCGCTTTAATGATAACAAGCTGTTGGCCTCCCCTCTGAGATGAATCCATCTCACAGATGTTTGTCTAGTTTTGGCAATCGTATCGCACTGTAGCTTTGGTGATTATGCTCAACTGGAGACTATTACAATAAAAGAAGTTTGAACTTGTTCCATTTTTACATCCCATCCCCTTATCCCCTGTTCTGAGGTATAATTTATATCAATGGCTGTAATATTGGTTCCATTACGGAGGCCTCTTTACTTTTTATGATGTCAGTGGAGCTGCAGCTTATAGCCTGGCTTCCTCTATGGGTTAATGTGTTTTACCTACATCAGCGCTTTTAACGTCCTCACTTAATGGCCCCGTGGCAGTCCTCCTCGCCCTCTGTCGGAGCGCATGTAGACACAGAGGTCATATGACTGCTCGGGTGTGTATGTAGGGAGTGAACACGGGTCACATGGGAGGCAGGGTGCACGTGCAGGACAGTGAGTGGATGGGAAGGAGAGCATTTCCCTGAGGGTAGCAGTAAGAGACAAGGCCTGGACACATAGAATCTTCTAGAATACTGTTGGCCGTTCTTTCTCTTTCTTTCCCTCTTCCCCATTCATTTTTCTCCAGCTCCTCTCCTACTTCCTAAGAAGGCACAATATATTCCTACAACAAAATCACAAAGTAAAATAAATAAAACAAAATAAGCAAAAATTGCAGGCTAGTAAAATGGCATGTGGAGGTCTGTCAGGCAGTTGCTGCTGCAATGTTCAATATTTTGGGCTTTAATATTATACAGCAGTTTGATATAATATTGTTTAATATTAGACATTTTATATTATAGCTCTAGATAGGAAAGTTGGAAGGAATTATCACCCATTAAAATCATATTTATCGATAGTAATACTTAAGTATGTTTAGTCGCAACTGTCACTAATTGGGTCTTTGCTGTGTCCTAGGCACTATGCTGATTGCTTTTATTAACATACTAGAGGCCTGATGCACGAAATTCGTGCAAGGGGCTCGGCCCTCGCAGCCCCGGCTGCCTCAGCCCTTCAGTCGATTTGGATATTGCGCTTTTATTATTATAGATACATATACAACTGTTACAGTACCCTTGTCAGGTAGTGACAATTCTTACATCATTGTCACAGGTGAGGAACATGAGGCTCAGGGGCAGGTATGTGCTCAGTAGCCAAAGCTGCCAGGGACAGAGGAAGTCCTGCATCCAGGCCAGTGAGCTCCGACTGCACACTCATTCCCCAGTCGTCACTGTCGTCATTAAATCTGCTTGCTGCCTGATTGATGTCATGGAAAAATCTGCCCGTCCAAGATGCGGTGCATTATATAAACCAGTACAAGATAAATCACCGTCATCACTTGACATTTAAGCCTTTTTTCATTTGAATTTGGATATTGCTTTGTCAAAGATTAGGAAACGTCATTCTGGCAACGTGTTATTTTTGATAGTGGGCTTATGAATGAGTGAGTCAGCCTGGCTGTGGATGTGTCACTGGTGGAAAGATACCACATGTTTCTTTCCTCGGCCAGAAGCAGATATTGGTGCCTGTGTCAGGGACATCGCAGGGGCCCTGGACAACTGCACAGGGCACTGTGTGTGTGTGTGTGGGGGGGAGCTTTCTGTGAGACCCCAAGGGAGGGTCATCGTGTCCTCTGGACAGGACACTGTTCTGTAAAAAGTTCTTCTGATACATGGTTTTGAGTCCGATAGGGAGAGAGAACATTTTTCCCGAAAAATTGAAAATAGAGTGATCTTTTGTGATGCGTATCAAACTAAGAACTATTGGGTGACTCATGAAAAACAACAGTTCTTGGAAATGGCTAAAAATGTGGGACGTGGTTATTGAAGACTGAGCACATTATCTTTGCCATCAGAGTTCGCTTTCAGTGGACGCTGTTGACCTGGGCCACACGAGGTAACAGGAAAAGGCCCGTACGGAAACTGAAACCTGCCCACTGGTGCCTCTGGTGCTCTTGGGCAGCCGTTACCTTCTTGGGGCTTTGGCGAGCCCTCTATGAAGTTGGACTAAATGATAGTTTGAATCTGTTCCAGCCCCAGGATTGTGTTCTATTGACTGGGACCTACTTGTGATTTTCCACGATTGAAGTGTCTGTTGTTTTTTTTTAAAAAAAATATTTTTATTGATTTCAGAGAGGAAGGGAGAGGGAGAGAGAGACAGAAACATCAATGATGACAATCACCGATCAACTGCCTCCTGCATGCCCGCTACTGGGGATTGAGCATGTGCCCCTGACCGGAATCAAACCGGGTTCCCTTCAGTCCGCAGGCCGACGCTCCATCCACTGAGCCAAACCAGCCAGGGTTGAAGTGTCTGTTTTATGCATGACCATTGCTAGCTTCTTTCTGTCTCTGAACTGGGTCCCAAGTTGCCCGAAGTCAGGTCAAATCAAGCAGAATGGACCACCAAGGGTAGTCTGTTACCGAAAGGTCGCAGGTTCGATTCCCAGTCAAGGGCGTGTATCTGGGTTGCAGGTTTTATCCCCGGCCCCGGTTGGCAACCAGTTGACGTGTCTCATATCACTGTTTCTCTCTCTCTCCCTCTCCCTTCCTTCTGCTCTTTATGGAAATCATTGGTGGAAAAAGGGTAGTCTGTTTGTTTGGCATCTCTTCTTCCTTGACTCCCTCTCTTCCTCCCCTCAGTACAGTTGTAAAATTTTCATACCCACCCAGTGTCCCCCGCTTTGCCTGCCTTCATCAGGACACCCCATCCTCTCCTGCCTGCACGCCAAATTAGTTCTTCCTTTGCAGCACCATGGCCAAACCACTAAAATGCAGCAAAGGCATGTGGTGTGGTTTTTTCCAGTTTCTCTCGTGCGGTAGTTACAATATTATTAAAAATCCATTAAATTTTAATGTACCCTATAAAATATGTGCTCTTGTGAAAGCAAGCACAGATAATTATTTCTGATGAATAAACCAAGAGGACAAGTATGTATGAAGTTCATGCTGCAGCATTCAATTTTTATTATATACATCTCCTGCAGGGGCAATCACTGGGATGTTCCAGCTGGTTGTGTCGAGGGCCGCTTCTTCTCGCACATCCTTGGGGGCAGCGTGACCCTTGAATTACTGGGGATGTTCTCACAGCTCGTTTTTACATGGAAAGACAGAGCCCCGTGTTAAACTCTGCAAACCCAAGAATGACTAAATGACTTGGGAGAAGAAACATGGTGTCCCTCCAGTCCTGCAAGGTGGCCTGTGGGATGAAGATCAAGATCAGACATGCATCAGAAGTTCTTCGACTCAGTGCTTCTGTGCCCTTGAGCCAGTCTCTTGGCTTCTCTGTACATTGGCTTCCCACGGGTGGGATGCTAGCTCTCTGTGCTGCGGGTTTCCTTAAGAGGACCCTGCGCCTGGCACAGAGTAGGTGCTCTGACCTGTAGGCTCCCCCCTTCCATTCCCAGACTTCCTTGGAGGGTCCTTTAAGACCTTTCTCAGAGCTCCGGAAGTTGGAAGATGGAACTGCCTCTGGCCTCCTGGAGGCGGTGTGGTGGGATGCTTGGGGATCGTTGACATGTCACTTTGTAGCGGTTCCCAGCCCGCGGGGTCTACTCCCAAGGTAGAGGCTTCCACGTCGTTTTCCTGCCAAATGGATGGAAATGCACATGTGAGGGACAGCGGGCCTGCATCCCCCTCAAGCTGCCTCTGGCTTCCCTACCGATGACTCCATGCTTGGAAGTGAGGGGCTCAGAACCAAGGGGCCACACTGGGTCCAGCAGGGCCTCTGGGATGTGTTTGAGGTTGTGCCTGGGAACTGACAGCTGACCTTTGCAATTAATGAGGTTTAACTCCTCATCTTCAGCGAGGCCCCATTTCCTTCCTGGGGCAGGTTAGTCACCCCGCAGGATCTGGCCAAGGAGGGGGGGCAGATTCCGGAAGCGCTTAGACGGGTTAGAAAAGCAAGCTGGCTGGTGCAAGCGTTTCTTCCCATTCAATCCCGCTTAGCATCTTGAGGAGGGGAGGGCTTGTGGTTGGGTCACAAGAAGGTGTTCCGGAATATTCCAACACTAGAGTCGGGCGGGAATCAGCTGCTGGATCAGTGGTGAGGCCAGTGCAACACTCTGCACAGAACCGGGTGATTTGCAAATGACAGGAAATTACTTTTAGCAGGGTTGTGCTTAAAACCAGAGCGCACACTAGAAAAAGTTAAACGCAGAAGTAAACAAAGAAGTAAAAAACTCCCCTCGTGTCATTGCCCTGAGGTCACTGTGCTGACACTCGTGCAGCTCTCCAGAGGCCTGTCCGAGTGCACATCCGTAAACACAGGGTGGTGTGCACGTTTGCATAGAGGGGATCCTGCGTCGTGTGCTGACTACTGCTCCCATTCACAGTGCGTCGGAGACATTCTCCCAGTCAGCCTGCTCTACTCGAGGGTAGCTGATGCCACATTGCCTCTGTGATATGGATGTACTATGAGTGACTTACTCTCTCAGGAATATTTAGCTTGTTTTCAGCATCATTATCAGGATGTGGTCTTATAACCAATGCTGTCAGGACTGCGTTGGGGGTGCATGACTCTCCTGCTCATGCCATTCTTTTGATCCAGTGGTTCCACTGTTAGGAGTGTACAGTAAGGAGATAATATAGTTTACGACTTGGTGTTTGTTGCCAAACTGCTTTGCAGGGCACTGTACTCTTTACATCTCTGCCAGTGGGAGGAACGAGCTCCGGTGTTCCGCACGGGGGATGGACGTCTTTCTAAAATTTACATTTCTCTGAAATTTGTCATTTGAAACATTAAAACAAGATACAGAGAAGAGCAAGGAGCCTGTGTCGCCGTGACTTTCAACTGCCTGTCTCTTCCCTAAAATCTTGAATTATTTTGACCAAGTGTGATGGGTCAGGAGGGGTCGGGTGGACCCAGAGCGGCTGTGGCAGAGTGCTCGTCCCCATGGGAGCTACACACAGAGCAGAGAGGGCTCAGTCCGCCTCGGCAGTGCTGCGAGGGGCCGAAGTGCAGGCCCGGGGCTGCGGCCCACTGCCTTTCTCATCCCTCGTTATCTTTTACATCTGCATTTGATAAAAAACCTTCTTCACAGAACCCTTATTCCAATAGAGTCTCTGCTCTTCAGCCTTGGAGTGCAGGTTTAGACAGACATGGCGGAGGGGTGTTTGGGGAAGGGATTAATAGGAAGCTGACCCTTTCCATCCAACGGGAAAGCATCCAGGGCCCGGCTCCAGAATTCTAAAGTCCGAACTGCCACAGCCCAGCCAGGACAACCCAGGAACGATACCGAGACTGCCAGTAGGATTCTGAGCTAGAGAAGCGCCACGTTTCCCTCAGATGGGGCCGGCGGAGCTAAGGCAGGAATGCACGTGGGTGCCTCACTGGATGTGAGGAAACAGCCTGGCTGGAGCAGCGGCTGTGCTGGGGACCGGCTTCTCTCCCGCTGAAGGGTTTACAGCCACCTGCCCCATCGTGCGAGTCTAAGAATTAATCGAGGCAACATGGAAAGCGGGGGAAACAAAGTAGGGCTTAATGCACGTTATGGTGTCATTAACTATTGACACGTTGAATTAACAAGTTATTTAGTTCAACCTGTCTGTCTAATCCACCTGGAAGTCTCTTCTGCCGTGCTCCTGACAAGCTTGATTCGTTAGGTATCCCTTTCGGCCTTCCAAGGCATCAACTCCCAGTTCTGACAGGCTTTTAATGGCTTGAGGAAGAACCTTCCAGGAGTGACTTTGCTTCCTAGCTTGATGAGCACATAGTTTCTTATTTTGGCTTTTGAGCTCTGCAGTGGAAGTCGGTGCCTGATGTATTTTGAACAGGTTTTTTTTTAACATACATAGATATGGCTATAAAATAGCTATACTTTATATATATATATATGAGTGGCTTGATAGATGTGTGTCAGTGGCTTTTAAGTTTGGCTCTGGATTGGGATTACTTTCTGAGCTTTTACAAGACCAGTATTCATCCATCTTTGGGGATTAGATGGTAGGATGCGGGTGGGTGTGAGCATCTATTTTTAAAAAGTCCTCACATGTCGCTAGAGGTGGGAACCACTGGTCACCTGTCTCCATATTTAGAATGCTAATCACTCTCCTAGGGGCACACAAAATTGAGTAACAAAAGGCTGGGTCTCCAAGCACCGTGTTCTAATTTCCAAACTCATGTTTTGTCTCCTTAATCAGGAAGTTTAATTGTGTAAGCACAAGTATGGATCCCCCTTGCCTCCCACCCTCGCCGTGGGTGAACGTCCCCCAGCTACTTCAGTTCTTCCTGCGCTTTGATTGCGAGTGCCCTCCACTCGCTAGGTAAGAACGTATTTGCCACTCAGGATTGGTTTGCGAATCAGCCGTGACGCATTCTGTGGGCCAGGCACCGAGCTGGGCCCTGGCGAGCAAGTGTGTCCTGAGAGCTCGCAACCCAAGCCCAGTGCCTTGGACATGGCCCTTGTCTGTGCTGCCATCTAGGTCTTCTCAGCATTTCTGGCCCTTTCTTTCTTTCTTTTTTTTTTAAATATATTTTTATTGATTTCAGAGAGGAAGGGAGAGGGAAAGAGAGAGAGAAACATCAATGATGAGAGTAAAGCATTGATCGGCTGCCTCCTGCACACCCCCTAGTGGGGATCGAACTCGCAACCAGAGCATGTGCCCTGATTGGAAATTGAACCATGGCCTCCTGGTTCATAGGTCAACGCTCAACGACTGAGCCACACTGGCCAGGCCTGGCTCTTTCTTAAAGTGGGAAGCAGTCCCTTTGGATCTGAGAGGTGTCCTCGATCTAACCTGGGCAGACACACTTGCAGAGGTGGCCGCAGGTGGCAGGACCTTCTAGATGGCACCCTGGGCTGTTGTGCCTCGGCCCTGCATTTCGGCCCCAGACACTCAGCGTTGCTCTGAGATCACTGGGGCAAGAGGCTGGCCCTGATTTTGGAAGGCTTGTTGTTTTGTTTTTTGTCTTCGAGATTAACTTCAGTACTTTTGTCCTCCTATTAAGAGGAAGAAAAGCCGATTGTGTGCTCTCGGACTCCGGGAAAGGCATTTTGTAGGGCGATCGTTACTGATCGACCAGTGGCTCCTGCTGCCGCCGTCCTTCCCGGCTGGATGTTTTTGGAGCTTCCATCCGCTCCTCTGGCATCGGGGAGGCTGCGATGAAGTCAGGACCATCTGTTAGGGCCAGACAGCAAGGACGTCTGCCGTACTCTGAAGGTTGGTCTCGATGGCCAGCTAGGGCTTGTCGTGCCCTGAGTAAAGGCCTGCCACCTCCCCCCACTGATGTGGATAGAGACGGTTGTAACTTGTAGTTGTTTCTTAGGAAAGAAACCAGCAAAACAGAACACCCTCCCCCGCCTCAAATTCTTATTTATTATAGAATTTTTAAAAAATTACATAAATATTGTCAAGCTAAAGAATTACAGTCTCGTCACTGAGAGCCAGCCACTCTTAGCGTTTTCGTGCGTGTCCTTCCAGACCTGTGTTTTGCGCATTCACTCTGCAGTTGTCATTTTGATGGTGAGCGTGGCCTCTGGAAGCAGGCAGGCCTGGCTGCCAGTCTTGGTCCAGTGACTTCCCAACTGTGTGATGTTGGGCAAGTTAATTCATCTATAAAGTGGTGATGTGGTAGAATGTATCTTCTAGGCTGGAGAATAGCAAAGGAGATGGCTGCATGTTCGTCCTTAGCCGAGGATCTCACACAGTGAGTGCTCGGAACAATGTTCATTTAAACCGTACATGCATTATTATTTATAAGAATGGGACTTCCTCCAGTGTCTGGAAGTTGTTAGCAGACAACCGTAAATAGTAGCTACACATTTGCCCATTCATTGGAAATTCTGTTGCCAACAAACTCACCCTAAAGTTAACGTGATGCGCTTTTAATGGTAAACACCATTGTTTTGCTGCACAATAATTAGGCATGAATGGCAAATAGTTCACATCAGTGATTATAATTAATTAGTATTGCTTTTAAATATTTTCCAGCCAAATCCAAGCTCGCTTCCTTTCTTTGTATATGTGGTTCTCCACAGTATAAATAATGGCAGTGTTGGTGCTGCCCCTGTGGGCATGCGCCCAGAGGGCAGGTTTCTTCTTTGCACCCCATCTATCTGGTACGTTGGGGCTCAAGATATGTCAGTGATTCAGGACAGCTGTCCATTTGGTCATTCATTCAGAAGACCAATACACATCTACCCCTAAAGGCAACAAACAGTCTTGTTTCCACTGGGTTTATTTTTCTTATTCCAGCTCTTCACCCCTCACCTGGCCAAGCAAGAGACTCTGGGGTGCACTCAACAGAGCCCATCTGTCTGTCTGCCCTCAGGGTTGAAAGTCTCTGAGTGTCCCCTCACCCCTTTCATTGGCCTGTGTGCTGGCAGCCCTGAGGTCACCCTCTCACCTGCGGGATGGCTCTGCCACAAGAGGGCAAGTGGGCGGAAGTGGGGCGAGGCCACTGGTGGTGCTGGTGGAGGGGTCAGAGTGGAGAGCAGGAGGCATCTCTGGCTGCAGAGGTGAAGGGGCTGTGGCTGTTTGGAGGGTCTGGGTTGGCGTCTGGATTTATCCCTGGTTGTCATCTTGGGGGCATGGAGAAGGCTCCTCCGAGAACCACAAACAGATGGAAACTCCATTTGCTCCACCTTTATGTGTAAAGCCTTTCACTGGAAACCATGCTCGGTGTTCCACTGTTAGAGACGCAGGGCTCCCATGACCGAATCCCATTCAGCAGCAGACAGTACCCAGTAGCAGTCCCCTCTCCTGCTGGAAGCTAAGCTGGATGCCCAGTAGCAGTGCTGCCATGAAGCCTGTGTGTGTGTATGGGGGTGACAACCCTCACATGTTTCTTTGGGCTGTCCTAGGCCTGGATGCCTTCATTCCACACCTCACCCCTGTTGGAACTCACAGTCTGAGGTCAACCGACCTTGGTTTAGAGCCAGCACTCGTGAGCTGTGGGACCTTGGGCAAGTTACTTGACTCCTCTGAGCTCAGTTGCTTCCCTTTGAAAAGTGAGGTAGCAAGCCCCCATTTCCAATGGCGGGCGTCAGACTTAGAAGAGAAGATTTATACAGAATCCCTGTCCCAGCTCTTAGTGCATACTTAGTAAATGTTAATTTCTCAAGTCGTCCTGGGGGCATTTTAGCATGCCCATTACCTACTGCCTTCATGGAAAGTTCCAGCTGGAGGGTGGAGGCTTTGCCCCCTAACCCATCAGAATTGACCTCCCGACACTATAGCGTTAACTGACCACTCCTAGTCAACGGAAGGTCAAGAGATTGAAGTCTGTGAGCATATGAGCTGCAGGCAGATGCACACTTTCCCACCCTGCTTTGCACTGGGCCTCAACCCTGACTGGGCAACTTGCAGCTGCAGGGCTTCCGTTTCTCACCTACCGGTTGTCCCCAGTGGGCACAAGGCAGGTGCCCCAGAGGGGGTGACCTCCCGTCAGCTCAGAGGGGGAGGTGACTTCATACTAAGGCATAACAACCCATTATTTCTTCCTCATTGGCTTGGTGTCTCCTCCCCATTTCTTCCTTGTGGCCTTCCTTTCTTGAAGACTTGATCCCTCAAGGCCTGACCTTTCTGTGAGTGGCACAGACACAGCCTGGGAGCCCAGGCTGCACTGAGGGGCCAGTCCTTTCTTTCCTCCTGACGCTCAGAGGCAGGCACTCTGGGTGAAGAAATCAGAGGCCTGTGACTGGAGGTGGCCATGTTACAATGCAGGTGCGGCAGCAGCGATGTGGGGCGGAGCTGGCACCCGGCCCGGTCGGTGTGAGGTGGAGCACAGCTGGAGCCAGCCCAGAGCGCTGCATTGTGGGTGTCGCATCTTCCTTTGAATGGACTGGTAGGGGCAGCCACCGGGGCAAGAGGCCAGGCTTGCAGGCCTCAAGGCCAGGTGTGTTGCAGCATGGCGTTGCAGTGTGGCCTGACCTTTCATGAACCCTCCACCTGGTGACTGGTGGCCACAGGCACCTGTGGTCTGGGAGCGAGGATCTCTCTGACATGCGGAGGCTCAGATGCCAGAACGGCTCCCTGCTGCCTCTGGACTGCTTATCAGAGCTCAGCCTTCCCCTCTCCCTGTCTGACCGACTGCACTCCTCTGCCCTTCCTGCCCCCCGAAGACTCGATTGCAATGCAGGGGGATGGCCTACCGGCCATCGTGGGCCATGTGCTGACTCTGCAGCACACAAGCTGGAAGAGACCCCTCTCGGTGCCCCAGGTAGTGCCCAGCTGCCCCGGGCAGGTGCGCCAGGCGATTTTGCACCCAGGGCCGTCCCTGGAGCACAGGCTCTGCGGGTCCAGGGCTGGGTGTGCACCATGGAGCCAAGGCTTCCTCAGCCCCTGCCTGTGACGTGCTGTACCTCTCAGCGCCACGTGCTTCCACTGAGCTGTGCCTTTCTCCTCTCAACACGTTCAGCCTTTAATTGTAACTATTAATCACCTGAGTTGTGTCGCACTTCATAACCCTTCCATTAAATATTAAGCTTTTAAAAAACATTGAGCTTTCTTAATTGAATTAGTGAATTACCAGGCACTTAATGTGGCTCTGGTGGATGAGAACCACGGTTTCAGTGTCTGAAGGGATCTTGGTTTCCTCGTCTATGACAGAGGGTGCGTGGGGCCCGGGGTGGGGGTGGGGATGAGGGACAGTTGGCACCTCCTGCCTCAGAGGCTCTGTTCCCCAGGGGAAAGCCCTTCTCGGGTTTCTGCCATATGCCGTCTTCTAGTTGTTCCCAGCATGAGAGTTGGGTTCAGGTGGAGGCAGTCACATCCAGTCATTGACGGGGCTAGTCCTTCTAGGCTGGAACCAGGCAGCCTGTCCTTGGGATGAGATGCACGCCGGGCCTTGTCCTTGTCCTTGCCCTTGACCCTTCTCTAGAAATGCACCTCCTCAGCCCTGCTGGCTGGGTCCAGCACCATCCCTCACCCTCCAGTTTCTACCCACCTCTGCCCCTACCCCTCTGCGAGGCACTTCCATTTGAACCTTCCGGTCCCATCTCGTGGTCCACCCTCCGCACACTGACCTCACCCATCCAATCTGTCTGCCGCTCCGAACTCCTGTCTGGGAGAACAGTGGTGTTCCTGACAGCTCTTCCTGACTCATTCCTTGAAACCGATGTTTATCTGCTAAGCGCCTTCTTGTTCACCCCTCATCTCTCCTGCCGGCTGTCCCCGTCCCAGCCAGGCTGACTCACTCTGCTTCCCAGTGCCACGGCTCCTTCCTGCTTGATCTGTCCTGTACCCATTTTCCTTAACCCCTGGGTGCACGGGATAGCCCTTCACTCCCCAACCAGCCGTGGCTTCCTGCTCCTGCCTCAGCAGATCTGCAGTCCTCCCAACACAGGGCTTCCCATGTGACAGGCATGGTGGCCATCCTGCCACCTCCCTCCAGGGTGTCCACCGGAACCTCAGAATGCAACCTTACTTGGAAAAGGGTCTTTGTAGATATAATTAGCTAATATGAGGCCATACTGGGCTAGAGTGGGCCCTAATGCAGTGACTGGTGTCCTTATGAGAAGAGAGGGATTTAGACACAAAGTCTCCGCACGGGGAGAACGCCATGTAGGTCAGAGATTGGAGGGGTGCACTCACAAGCCAAGGAACACCAGGGATTTCTGGGAGCTCCCAGAAGCTGAGAGAGAGAAGTGGAACAGAGTCTTTCTCAGAGCCTTCGGGAGGAACCAGCCCTGCTGACAACCTGGACTCCAGAACTGAGAGAATAGATTTCTGCTGTTTAAACTCACACAGGAGGGACAAAACTCACATAGTGTGTTTGCAACCAGGTCCCCCAGTTTGAGTACACAGAGATCTTTTCAGTGCACCCAGTCACCGCAGCCCCGCCTCACGGTCTTCCCCAGTGGGAACCCTTCCCGGGAAGTCTTAACTGCGACGACTCCCCTGCATCTGCCTTTGGAGTTGATCGGCCCCAGGGGGCTTGTCTTCTGCACGTGCCCGGCTCCCTTTGACTTCTTGTCCTTTGCTTGTGCTGTTGTCATGCCTCCTCCTCCTCTCCCACTACATTTTTACTGAGTGTCTACCGTATGCCAGCGCTGTGTTAGGCCCTGGGGGATAGAGGATGGACAAGGTTCTACTTTCTCAGAGCATACATTTCAGTGGAAGGTTGAGGGGAAGGCATTTGGATGGCAAGCAAATAAACAGCAAATATATCCAGTTGTGCCCTTGGCTATGAAGAAAATATTATCAGATAATGAAAGAGGGAGTGCTTGGGGCTACTTTTGATTGGGTGGTCAGGGAAGGCTTCTCTCAGATGTCTGTGGAGCTATGCCAGAATGAAAGAAGGGGCCAGATGTGTGCAGATGTGGAAGTGACCACCCCGGCAGAGGGAACCAGCGGTGCAAAGGCCCCGTGACAGGGCTCAACTTGGTGACTCAAGAATCAGAAGGAAAGCAGGTGTGATGGATCCTGGAGGGTAGGAGACGTGGCATTTGGTGACTCAGAGCCTTGTGCGCCGTGGAAGAAGTTTGCATTTTGTTCTAAGCACCATGGAAAGCCTTTGAGAGGTTTTAGGCAGATAAATGGCAGGTCAGTGTTATTAAATGTCCTCTGTAGACACCGGATGACCAGCTGGGGCCACCAAAGGCGATCTGCCCTTGATACCAAGGTGTGATTTCTTTTTTGTGGCCCTCTAACCTACGCTCTTTCTCCCCTGGGCTGTGGTTGCACTTACAGTCAGTACAGCACACCCATCACTTATTAGAAAATCGTTTCCACCTGTTAAAGGGGCCGCCCCAGCCGGAGGGTGCAAAAGGCATCTAGCTCCTTTGGAATGCCCCAATGTCCGGGGTGACGGAGTCATTGCTCCACAGATAGCACTGAGGGTGGATTCGTGTTTTGTGTGGAGTTGGCCAAAGCCTATGGGGTACGTTCGTCCCTCCTGGAAAATCGTTTACCTGTGCAGGAGTCGCCACACTCACATGATAGCCACCTTGTGCCTTGAGGAGAGCTGGGGGATTATTAGCTCGACCACACACACGGAAAACGGGAACCCTGAGAGGCGTGGGGCCTTGAGTGAGGATTAGCGCCCAGGTCTTCGGGACCGGGAAATCCAGCAGCCCCCAAGCACTCCCTCTGTCATTATCTGATCTGTTTCCCTGCCCCTCAGTCCTGCAACTGGGGTCCTAGCTCTTGGAATGAATGCATGTCTGAAAAACCTGTAAACAAAGGGGGTGGGGGAGTTCCTGGTGGATGTTGGAAGCAGGTATGACTATACAGGGTAGTGGTTAAGAGCTTTGGAATGAGGTAACCTGGGATGGAATCCTGCCGTGGCCTTGAGCAAGTAACTTGACCTCACTGAGTCTCAGTAGGCTGATCTGTAAGATGGGAAGGATAATAATGACTAACTTCCTGGGATGTAGTGAGGATTGAATGAGAGACTCATGAAAGGGGCTCAGTGCAGTGTGTGGCACGGAATATGCCGTCAGCAAGTATTTCCTGTTATGACAAGAACTGGGAACATAACAGATCACTGAAGAAGGAAGAATGTGTGTGTTCAGATTTTCTGGGAAACACTGTTGTGATTGTGTTCCGGGGATTGGGTTCTCTGAGAAGTGAGGACAAAGAAAATGGGCGACCTCCCGGGGGCCGCAGGGACAGATCCGGCGTAGGCCCCGCTCTGCTGAGGTGGCCTCGGCAGGCGTGGAAATGAAGTGGGAAGATTCAAGAGACTGGGACGGAGGAGCCCCTGGGTGCGGGCAGCCCATCCTCCCCCGGAGGCAGAGGGGTGAGAACATGCAGAAATGGAAAGCCAAGCCCAGGCTTGCATGTGGAAGTGAAAGATTACCGATTGCCCTGGTGTCCCAATAAAACCACTCCTCTGACTATGACAACCGTGAGTCATAAAATCATAAACGTTTCAGGATCGGAAGGACCCGGGAGAGCATCCAGTCCTACCCAAGGTCAGACAGGGTTTATTCCGCAAGGGGAGACGAGTGCTGACATGCCCAGGCTTTAGCAGAAAACGTTCCCCTCTCCTTCCCGTCCCTTCTCCTGGGTTGACTCCAGCAATGCGCCTCCCCAGCCGAGAGCGTTTGACACGGGCTTCAAGGACATCAGAGACACTTGCAGCCCGGAGCCTGGCGTGCGCATTGCTGATGAATCCCCAAGGCTGGGCCCAGACGCTCCCGGGGTGGGTACGGTGTCTGCTGGATACCAGCGGAAATATTTCCCATCTTCCCGTAGAGGTTGGAATTTGGGAAAGGAGGCTTCCGGGTCTCATGCCTGCGGAATGCCTTTATCAAATAGGATGTATGTTTTGGGCAGTCACTTTACTTTTAGATTTATTTTCTTTCCCATCCTCACTCATTTCTGTGTCTGCCTTTATCACTCTGTAGGTATTTTGGTAAGACACCTCCAGTCGCCTTTGGAACCAAGTGAGGTAGAAATAACTAAATGAAGCCTCTTGGCTTTTGCTCTTGAGTCATCAGAAAGATGACTGGAGCCAAACCCGTTAGGTACCAATAATGAACTTGAGTCCTGCCACAATTCGAATTCCATCTCAGGGAAGGGGCTCAGCGTAGGAGTTCCTGGCCACCATGGCGCAGCCACGGAATTGGACAAGGAATGGGAGAGGAGAAGGGACCAGGTGAGGAAGGAAAAGGTGTTTTCATGGGTTGCTGGGTAGACTTCCAGTGCTCACTGCAGCGAAGCTTTGACATTTTGCCCTGGGCTCTGTGTCTCTTCTGTGTGGGACGGAGATCCATTTTTCTGGTGTGTTACCTAGTCAAAAACGAGAGGTACCAGGAAAGGGAAAAACAAGAACCCTATAAGTTCCTAAAGTTTATTTTCTGCGTTGTAGTGTGAACCAAAATGATTCCCCAAGAGGCCCAACCAAAAATAAGTTAGAATCCGTTCTCTAGTCGCCTCTGGTAAAGTGTTTCTTTTTTCTACTTCTTTAGTCAATAAATATTTATTGAGTGTTTGATACTGTGGGGAAGAAGGCAGTCATGGTCTTGCCCTGGTGGGAACTAATCTAGCGGGGGAGTCTGACATTAAACATGCATGCGCGTGCGCGCGCACACACACACACACACACACACACACACACACACGCACGCACAAATTGTCAGAGGTGCTTTTTGGGGAAAGTGCAGTGAGTTCTCGGAGAGGGAGAGAGGCCTCATCTGGACTGGTGGCCATGGAGGGGCTTCTCCCTCCCATGGCCTCTCCCTCCCCTGCTCCTGCCCGCTGGAGGCGGTTTGAGCTGGGACGCTGGGTGGTGACATGCCCGTGCCCCATGCCGAGGAGGGGAGGGTTTGGCCAAGGGCAAGATCTTTCCGCTCCCTGGCTGGGCCACCTGTCCCAAACGGCTGGTCCCTGGAGGCCAGCCCCCCGGGGAGTTCAGTAACGGGCACCATTTCTCAGAAAGAGCTGGCCGCAGAGATAAGACCACAGTGACAAGGGCCCATAAATTGTTACCTGGGCCCTCGGTTACCCCTCTTCCTCCATCACCTCCTTCCTGAGCCTGGGGGGCTGCATTTAGCAACAGGGTTCCTGTCCGTGGGATGGCGCAGAGAGCTGACTTCTCTGGTGGCTGGGCCCAGTCGCTGAGATGCAGAACACTGATAGTGGGAATCAATTTAATTTCTGTGGCGTGGTGACGGGGGTGGGGAGCAGGAAGGTCAGGACTATTTTAGAAGCCACAGTTCAGTTAAGAAAGCAAAATACTCCCCCTGAGGAATTAGAAATGAGAATATTTTACGGGGGAAAATAGAAATGGGTAGAGTTGAGGGGTGTAATCAGAGGAGCAGGGAAGGTGGTGGGAAGCCCAGTCTGTCCCAACCTGGGGCCTGGGGACTTGAGCTTTTCCATTGAGAGAAGTGAGCTGCATGTCTGTGCGGTTGAGTCGAGACTTGTGGGGGTGGACACCGGGTGTCCATTAGTTGTCAGTGTCAGGAGTTGACATTAGGTGTCAGTTTCCTGACGCCCAACAGGAGGCCCCGTCCTCTGTCCTGGTGGTTCCTCTGGCCACCTCTGACCAGCCTGGGTGATTTGTGGGATCCCACAGAGTGGAGGCTGAGAGGTGTGTGTCGACCTGTGGGAGGATTTGCATTCAACGTGGATCGTGGGACTTTCTAGTCCAACTGTGGCTGGCCTGACCCAGAGGCTGTGGGAGGGCCCTGCAGAAGCGCCTCCGTGGCTGATGGTAGAGGTTGGGTGTTTCGGAGGAGAGAGTCGGGCTGACCCCAGCCTTCCTCATCAGAACCACAAGACCTACCCCGAGGTGACTTTCATTCATAAATTGAGGGATGGCTGTTGCGTGTCCAGTGCTGGACCCCAGGGAGAGAGGTGGACTTTGTCCTGAAGGAGCTCAGGGCAGGCGGGGAGGCCCAGACTTGGGCATTTCCTAAGAATCTGAGGAGTGAATAAATTTCTGGCACAAAGTCTGGGTCAGTGTTTGAGGAGCAATTGGAGGTTTAAAACTGTCTTGGTCAGCAGCGTGGGCTGCCATCATGAAACACCATAGTCTGGGCTTCAACCACAGACACTGGTGTCCCCAGTTCTGAGGCGGGAAGTCCAATGTCAGGGTGCAGAGCTGGGTTCTGGGGAAGAACCTCTTCCAGATAATAATAACCTTGCAAGTAAAGGGGTCCTAGCATCCCAGGTTCCCCGAATACAAATGCTGCTCCTATATTATCGATACCCTAAATGTGGTTGAATGAAGATAAACGAATGAAGGTGTGTATGCTGTCTCCTGTCAGTAGAGCCACATGGTAAACCAGTACCTGTGATGCGTGGGATGAGGTGGGTCTATTCTGGCTGAGTCGATACCACTAGGACCACCTTGGTCATGGCTGTGGTAGGGTGAGCCACCAGCACTGTCTGGTCTCCCCAGGGTTAGGTGTTATTTCAACCTCAGGCCACCTCTGGGTGTTTTCAGCTTACGCCATGCAAGGCGGGTTGAGCTGCGCTTGGAAGGTGGGGAGGCAGAGCTTGTTCTGAACTGTGAGCTGCAGAGGCGGCGATGGGTACACCGTGCGCTAATGGAGGTCTGAGGAGTGAGCCCAAGAGCCAGCTGGGTCCCGCCACCGAGCGCTCGCTGGGGCGTGAGAAGCTGTGCCCCTCATTCTCTTTTAAATAGCTTTGTGTTTGTCATTCCTGGGACTTGAGAGACCTCTCTGGACCCTGTACCTCTGGGCTCAGCATCAATCAGATCCGTTTATCAGGCAGTCCTAGCCGAGGTGTGTTATGTGTTGTGCTTTGCTGGCTTGGCTGGGCCAGAGCTGGGCTCTGTTGAGCATTCAGCTCAAAGAGGTTAAGAGGAGGCAGGACTCACACCCCCGCCAAGGGCCAGAGAACTTTGCTGAAGAGCTGGTCATCTTAAAAATGAGCTGGTCTATTTATAATTTGGACGGTTGCCACAGGCCTTTAATGAATGGCAGCCTGTGCAGGCGCACACACTTTGTGTACTGAATCTCAGTATGTGTTTGTTCATTTATGGGCCTCTCTCCGTGGGTGTGGACGTGATTTCCCAGCTGCCCAGGGTGAGGAGGGGGACAAGGGGGTGCAGGCTCTGCAGGGGAGGGGGTGCAGAGTTACCTAGAGAATTGGTGTTTCTGGTATTTGGGTGCTGGTGCCGGCGTGGACCATGTCTCTTTAATTCTGAGGAAGCGGAGCCCAGGGAGGTGCCGGGGGCTCATATCAGGTTCAGGTCAGGGGCCATCTGGGCTGGGGGCTGGGCTTCAGGCCAGCTTGCTCCTGACAACACTGCCCCCTGCTGTCCTGCCAGGGCTGCGGGGAGCTCACAGCCCTGAAGAAAGGGTGCAGGCTCCGTCCTCAGGCAGCGCAGCCCTTTGTAGGAGCAGTGACACTGGCCATCCACTAATGGGAGGATGGAGTCTCTGTATTTTGTTTTGCAGAACCACCCACACCCTCGCCTGGTCCTGGTGATTTATGTGCACAAGCTGGCTGGCCGGGGGGGAAGGGGGAACCGGGGGGGGGACCCAGAGAGGATGGGTGCTCAGCATGAGCTTCTCACCCAATGGTCTGCACTAAGGAGAGCCGCCCACCCCTCCAAGGCCCAAGGCTGATCCCCCATAAGACATTTGGCACCGTTTTCGGCCCTGAGGCTCTTGAGTGTCGGTGAAGTCTGGCCTCCCCCCTGGCCTCTTCTAGACTCGGCATGCAAGGTGTGCAAACCGTCCTTGGGAAGTGCCTCCGCACCCTGCACACCCCCTGCCCCTGCAGCCCGCACTGGCCCTAACTGCAGGGAAGGAGCTTTGTTGAGGGTGTAAAGGTGGCACAAGCATGCAGACAGACCTGCAGGCAGATGGAGCTGGGTTTGAGTTTCAGCCCTAGGATTCAATTTTGCGCATCTGTGACTTTCTCAGTAAAGGGGCCTCTTGTAAGACTGAAGTCCCTGCGTGACGCCCAGAGGCATGTCCCATCTGGGCTGCTCTGTTTTTCCCTTTCTCTCTAGCCTGATTATTATTTTTCTTTTCTCTCTTCTTTCCTTTTATGGTATTTAAACTTGTTCATGTAATTTCAGCTTCATCAGAGGCATGATGTTGGCTCATTGGGATATGAGAAGTGCTTAGCAGGTTACCTGGCCCATAGTAGGTCCACAGCAGCAGTGGCCATTAGTTCTATAGTTGTCTGTCTGGGGGAAGGGGGATGCCTGCCCTTTGTTACTATTTCGCGGTTGCGGACAGCTTGGTGGCTTCAGGAGATGACACCAGGGCAGAGGGACCAGAGCGAGGCATCCGTTCCCTCTATTCCCGGAGTGGCCCCTAGTCTGTGCTTTTGAACTTGGGCTGCAGCCACATTCACGGTCTTGCACGTCAGCACCGCCAGTTTTGATGAACCTTCTGGGCTTTCAAGCATGAATAACTGCATTTCCCTAAAGGAGAATTGCTGGAAGATTCAGAACTTGGAGAGGTTTTGTTTGGGGATTTACTTTCCTTAAATTGCATGGGGCTCGTTGGTTTCTGTAGGATTTTCCGGGGCCTGTCCAGTTAGCCACTGCCCCGCTCCCCGGAAGAATCGGGTGTTTTGTTCTCCGTGGCCTCTCCTCAGTGAGGTCCTTCTTGTGGGAAACAGCCCGCAGTCCAGGTTCTGGTGCCTGAGATGAGGTTTGATGAAAAGTGAGAGAGAATGTTGAAAAGACCCTGGAGGGCCCAGAGCGTGGGGTGAGGGGGTTGGTGAGGAGGGCAGCTTGGGTGCGGGGGGAGGGATTAGTCCCCTTTCTTTCTTCCTTCCTGACAGGTATATAGACTGGCATCTCTGCCAGCATTCACGAGGCCTGGGATATCTCTGGCAGACAGTGCCGGAAATTTGATGCTCCGACTCTTCCGAGGACAGGAGAGCACTGGAGAATGCTTACTGAAATTGCTCTTGTCAAAAGTTGAGGGGGTGAGGAAAGGCGGTGAAGCGAGGCTTTGAAACCATCTCACCTGACCGGCTCCTTCCCAGCCCTGGGAGGCAGCACGTGGTGGCTGGGGTTTCAGGCCCTAGAGACAGTTCGCTACCTCCGGCGACCTCTCCGTCCACCCGATAGAGATTCCAGGGCCACTCCTGACTAGAGAGTCCAGCCGGGCTCATAGCCGGTGCTGAGGGACGCGTGGGGGTGCGGGGGTTGGGGGTGGGGGGGTATGTGTTTTGGCTTGAGCCATCGAGGAGGGGAGCCCACGCAGAGCCCCATGGAGGTCCTGGAACCCTGCCTTCCCTAGGCTGCTCCTGCGCTCCAGCCGCCCCCAAGGTTCAGCAGAGCCTTGGGTGCGTCCCCGTTGGTGCCATGTGTTCTGTGGCAGCAGCTGTTGGTGCTGACTAAGGAGCCTTCCTGGCAGCTGCGCTGGGCACACTTGGCTCCGGCAGGGACCGCCTCTCGTCGTTGCCCACCCTACTCCCACCCCGAAGGCCTGAGGAGAGGGCCTGCAGATGGAGCCCTGGAACTCAGCGACTCGTGGATCCACAGACCACGTTGGAAGGGCCAACCCTCTGTTGTGCAGAGGAGAGAATTTGGGGCCAGGAGGGTATCTAAGGTCAAAGGGCAAGTTAGGGGCTGAGCAGACACTTAAACTCATGTCTCCTCTCCACCCTCTGAATTAGGCTGCTCTATCTTTGTGGTGTTTGTCTCACTTGGTGTCCGGGGCTGGACAGTTGCTCATTAGCTGTGTGTCCTTGGACAAATCACTTCATCTCTCTGAGCCTCAGTTTCCTCAGAAGCCAAATGGGATAATGAGTGTTGAGGGCAGAATGAGGGCCCAGGATAACACCCCAGCATTGTCACTTTTCTGTCTTCCTCTCGGAAAAACTGCAGATGAGTCTCTCCCATGAATCCAGCGGCGCCCTAGTGGACGCCCCAGGAACTGCAGCTGCTTTCCGCTTAACCATGGGGAGGGGACCAGTGGGCAGGGTGCAGAGCCAGGGAGGACCTGAGTGCTGGCTGACTCCTCCTGCCCCTCTCCTTCCTCCAAACCTCTCTACTTTGTAGAGGGGACTTGAGGGGCCCGAGTGATCCTCCAGGATTCGTGACCTGGCCAGGCATTCTCTCCCTGATACTCATAGCTGTAGCTCAGGGGCTTCTCCAGGACACCGTCAGCAACCTAGGCTGCCGATTCTGCGCTCACCGGCTGAGGCTCAGCACGGGCAGGCGCACCTGGAGATGGCCCGGACCTTTCTGCTAGGCCACCCTGCTTCTGTGCTGAGAACTCTGGCCCCCAGAAGAGCAGGAAGATGGTTCTGGTTGTCCAAAGACCTCGAGTGCTGGCTTGCCCTCCAGATACCACATCTGCGTAGCCTGGCATTGAACGTGGCACAGGCAGAAAAGATGGCTCTTCAAGGCACATGTAGAGTGATGAGAAGGCCCCGCAGGGCCGCGTCCCCTCCGTGGCTGTAATTAAACCTCCCTGCCGATCTCCTTTTCAAGCACCGGCTTTTCAGGGGTTCAGATAACACGGCTTTGTGCTCAGGGCCCTTTCAGTACTTGAAACAGGAGGATCCGTTTCAACTCTCGGCAGGCCCCTTTTTCTCCCCACGAGGCTGAATTTTTAAAAAGTGGGGTGTTAGCATCGGGCGAGTAGCTCACTTCTGGGCCCTTTTCATAGAAATTCCAGGATGGATGTTTACCCCGAGATGCACAGCCAGTGTCCTGGAGAGAGATTTACCAGCGAACCCTGCCCGGCTCCCGAGGAGTGCCACCGGCTTCCTGGTAAACATCCCCAGGCCAGGAATGCATTTGTGAAAATTCTAAGAGATGATCCCAGCAAAGCCTCTGCCGGTTGGCGCTCACCAAACCGTGTGTTATTGTCTGGAGATGAATCGTACGCGGGAAGACATTTGCTCTTGAAATAAGACATTTTGTACGCTACATCCAAGCCTTTAATTTGACATTGCAGTCAGCTGCTGAGCTGTCAGCTGCTGGGTTTGAAGTTGAAAGTTGACTCTCCCCCCTGTAGCTACAAAGTTCTGTGTCAGCCTGAATTTCAATTTCCTGGGATTTCTGTCTGTCTACCGCTCAACCTACCTTTCTCAGCATCTTTCTTATTTTTCATTGTTTTGTTGTTTTTTGTTTGTTTTGGGGTGGTGGTGGTTGGGGGAGGGATGGGTTAGTGATAGGGCAAGGGGGGCATTTAATCATTTATTCTTTTAAGTAGGTTTAATTGCATAAAGATTCTAATGCATACACACGTCTGTAATTAGGGGAGTTGGTTCTGTTACACAGTATTTTAGTGAAGAAAATTATAGTGTTCATAAGCTGTTTAAGGAGGAGGCAGCATATATTAACGTGCAACTAGTTTTTGTTCGTGCTGCCTGTTTACCAGTGTCCCGAGGTGTCTCCCAATTTCCAGAGTATTCCTCAGCCCTCGGTGCTTCTGGACTTCTTGCAGCAGAACCAGGCCATATTCCAGAATATGCAGCCTTTCTCTTGGGCTGAGGAGAGCAGACTTTGTTCTGCAACGAGATGCATTTCACTCATTCAAGAGACAAATATTTAAGACTACCTACCTGTGCCAGGCACTGTCCTGGGCATGCGAGATGTAGATGTGAACAAGACAGCAGCCTCTTTGCTCTCATGGAGTTCGTAATCTAATGGAGAGTCAGACTGGAGATGAGAAAACAAGTACATGAACAGCTATGTACAGATATTGATCAGAGCAAAGAGAAAATAGACCAGAGTGTCAGGTTGGAGAGGGACTGGGGAGAGGGGAGGGGGTGTGAGGTGTTCATTTAGGCTGAATAGGCAGAGAGGCCTCTCTGAGGCCATGAGACTGTCCTAAGATGGGGTTCCAGGCAGATGGCTTGGTCCATGCAGTGTCCAAGGCAAAGATGAGCTTTGTGAGTTCAGGGAACAAGAAGGAAGGATGTTGGAGTGTGGAGGACAGTGAGCAAGGGAGTGAGAGTGGGAGATGGGGTTGGAGAGGTGGGCGGGGACTGTCTAGAGTTTGGAAAGGACCTGCTACAAGGAGAGTGAGATGTCTGCTCCTGTTCATTTGGAGCTCTCTGTCATCCAGTCCCAATGTCAGAGGTGCCAAGTGCATAGAATAGGGCATTTCCCCTGGGAGGTGACCCTTTTAGGCCCCAGCAGAGATGCCTTCATTTTGCGGGGGCGGGGGGGTTTCCCTTTCAGGATTTGAGGAACAGCAGTTAGAGAAAAGGTTGACCATCCACCCAACTCAGGGAATATTCTTTTAGTGCTCACTGGGCTATAAAAGATACTTACACATATGCTGTAGGAGCAGAGCATCATTGATTCTGAATGGCTCCATCTGGGGACAAATAGTACGGGCTCTGAAGGATGAATAAGAGTTCGATAGAAAGATGATGCTGGAAAGAACTTTTCTGGCAAAGAAAACCCACCTGGGTAAAAATGTGTTAGGGAAAATCCAAAGAATCCTGTGTGGCAAGAAATGAGTCTTTTGGGAAGAAGAGCTAGGGTCAGGCTGTGACAGGGTCAGGCAGTTTGGACTTTATTATATCATTGCACTCACACATGCTTTGGTGCCAGGTTGATTCATAAGTGCTGAATCAAAAACATCCATTTGCTCCAAGCAGATCGATCGTCATCCTTAACAACTCTGAAGCCAGCTGCGACAGTTTAAGTTTTAAAATTTAAAGCTCCTTGCTCTGGAAGGGTTATGCCTGGACAGAGTGGCCCTGTTGTGGAGGGCCTGGTCTGTGTTTTGTCTGTGCCCGGGGCTCCTACAGGCCCAGCTGACCCAGCTGTCCAGTCAAGCTCCTGGTCAGATGGTAAGTACGTGCGATGATACTGGCAAGCTCAGGCTTTACAGACACGCTTCCCGCAGCCCCTTTGCCCTTTTCCTCCAGCTCCAGGGAGGCCAACCAGTCCCCTGTCGATTGCTGGACCCGGGAGCCTGCCTTCTCTGCCACTTGTTCTGGAACTACAAGCATGGCTTCCAGAATGTTCCTTTTGCCCCCACCCTCCTCACCCTTTCAGTAATTTACTTCTGGTCAAAAGCCTCAAATGGCAAGAAGCACATCATCCGAAATATCACTGACATTTCTCTCCTCGTGGGTGTGGGTGAGTCGTGAGCACTGGAGACTCTCAGTTTAGAAGGCAGCCGAAGGAGCATGGAGATGGAGTTACACGTTACCCGATACGAGGCAGGCCTGTGTGCCGGGCCCACGGTGGGCGGCTCCAGGGCGCTGTGCGGGCACACGCTTTCTGGCCTGGCGGAAAGACGATTGGCTGGGACAAAATAAATACGCCCCTAAGTGTCTGTGGTGTGGGAAAGCAATTCCATCAACACTTGTCCGAGCCCAGAGTGTTGTGAGAAAGAGCTAGACCGACGCGGTTTTCTTTTCTATTAACACTTCTGTGATAAACAGCTTAGATGCACTGAGAAAAATTAATGAAACTATTGTAACAACCGTACACATGGAGGTAATTTATTAAGGACAATTAAAAAGCTTTAAAAATCATCCGTGAGGCAAAATGAACAAGAAGACAGTGTGAGGCAGATTTTGGCAGGAAGCCCGCCCGTGGGCGTGTGGAGCAGGTTTCTCCTCCCACCCCCCCATAAGACCCACGCCTCGGTAGGAAGCAGGGACTTCTGCTGAAACTGTTCATAGCAGAAGCTCCATTCGGATCGGATTCCCCAGGGGGATGCGTGGAGGTGAGGAATGGATCTGTGGAGTCCAGGGCAGCTGTCTGTGACCTGCTCGGTTTTAACGTCATTGAGGGGCAGGGTTCTCCTGGACCTCCCCTCCCAGGGCTCGTGGCTCGAGGAAGGGACAGTCCCCTCTCTGGGTAACACTGGGCTGTTTTTATAACGCCTTGGGTTTGTGTTGGCTTGGGAACCTCAAAACCAAGTGAGGAGCAGAAAAAGAAGCCTAGAGAGGTGAAGGGTTCTGTCATGGTGCCAAGGTCCACTTACCGGCTAGTACCTTGGGCTGGTCTCTGTGTAACTGCTCAGAGCCTCAGCTTCCTCATCTGTAAAATGGGGCGAATGGTGAGGAGTGAGTGGAGAATTAGAGTGAGGTGCACCCAAGGGCATGCACACTTAGTGCCTTGTACAATGGCTGCTACCTATGTGGTCAATGCTAAGTAGTCTCTGTCAACATGAAGGGCCTCATTGGATTGTTGATCAAAGGCCAAGCTAAGGTTGCAACCCAGATATCGAAGTCCAAGGCCCACGCCCTTTTCATGATGTGCCGATACCCACCCATCCCCCAGCACAATTCTTGGTGGATAGGAATGCACACATAGAGCCTGGTGAGTGCTGACATGCACCCAGTCAGCCAGCGGAAGGTTTGAAGCCCTTCTCTTCAGCGGGAAGGGCTGCCATGTATTCTCCTGGTCTCATCTCCACCCACCCATGTCCCGGTTGGTAGTTCCAAGGTACAAGGTCTTCCCCACTTTGAAATTGTCTTCACACATATAAAGGACTGGGCTGCTAGGAATTTGCCTTTGTAATTGGTTGATGACCCAAGAAATCTTTGACCTTGTAGAACAGCAGTTTCGCAAACACAGATACATTTTAGTAGAGAAAACCTCTGTGAGCGGATGGTGTTGGCCACTCTCCTGGCAGCTGTTTCCATTTTACCCTCTTTTGCTCCAGGCTTGCTCACAGACACTTGCATTGTGTGTTCATTAGAGACCTATGCATCTATCGCAAGAAGTAATTTTTAGTTCACTTACTGACTAGAAAGGAAAATGAAGTGTTTCAGCTCAGACACGTCAGACACGACAGATTTTTTCCCCTTCCCAAGCCGCAAATGAGCAGTGAAAAATTACTCGCTTTTGCTATTAAAAGCTATAGAGCCTGTAAAAAAATAGTAAATTATGGAGACATTATCAAAGTTTATAGGCACTAGAATTTGACCTTCAGCAAATTCAACATTGGAGGGGAACAGTTTTCTTTTCCTTCTTCAAAACAGAAAATTGAGGGGGAGGGAGGAAGAGGATTTATTTTCTTCTGTAGCTGGAGCAGCAACTGGAAATGGCACTTTCCAGTTTTAACAAAGAAAAAAGCTTCATTAAATTACATCAAATATAGGAAGACAGTCCCCTTGGAAAAAACTAAACCCTGTAGGGAAGTCAGAGCCCCTTTGGAGAAACCACTCCTCCTTGCCCCCTGCCCCAGTACCACGCCCGTACTTGCTGTTACCTTTTGGTGACCATTCATACCGTGCTTTTCCTGGGCCTTTGTACACGTTTCTATAGGCTCAGAGAAAATAACCGGCATTGCTTTGTCTTCACAGGCTTTCTGCAATCCCAGATGTTTCACCCTTTTCTCTGCCCTTTCCTGAGACGTGGCTGGGATGAGAGGGAGGTTGGATGGAATAGTGTAGGGGCTGGGAGAAGAGGGAGTTGGATGGAACAGTGTAGGGGCTGGGAGAAGAGGGAGGTTGGATGGAACAGTGTAGGGGCTGGGAGAAGAGGGAGTTGGATGGAACAGTGTAGGGGCTGGGAGAAGAGGGAGGTTGGATGGAACAGCGTAGGGGCTGGGAGAAGAGGGAGTTGGATGGAACAGTGTAGGGGCTGGGAGAAGAGGGAGTTGGATGGAACAGTATAGGGGCTGGGAGGAGAGGGAGGTTGGATGGAACAGTGTAGGGGCTGGGAGAAGAGGGAGTTGGATGGATCAGTGTAGGGGTTGGAAGGCAGATAGATAGATAGCTTTCTACCCTGTTAATTCTCCTTGGGTTCCAGAAGCTTCCTCAGTTGTTGACAATCTGGGATAAGACTGGGAAGATGATGGTTGGAGGATGCAAGTAAGTGTCTCTAGAGGGAACCAAGTGTCTAGGAATTGAGTGCCAGGAATTTAGAGCTGATCTTGCTTTGCTTTTATCTACACGCTGACACTTCTGAACCAGGGATGCGTGAGACACTAGCGTCCACTGTGTGGTTTTAGGGTGTACGTGCATGAGAGTGTGGGCGTGGGCGTGGGCGTGGGGGCACATTTAAGGTAGGAATTTCGTGGAGAAGCCTCCATCTATCTCCATGGCACACAGTCTTGTCCTGGAACGCACAAGTGAGATCGTTAGCTAAGTAAGTCCACAGACTTGAGCGAGGGTGTTTGAGAAAGGCCCCTTCAAAGAGGTGGTTCATTCTGAAATAGCAGCTGATCTGCCCATGGTGGGCTCCAGAAGACCTTCTGAAAAAAGCCACCCCCATCCTGCCCCTCCTGTGACATTTCTGCAGCAGAGGCATCAGCCTGGGCCTCACATCTCTGGACAGTGAGACACTCCCCCCCGCTTTTTCCAAGAGCAGAGACCCCATAGCTGTTGCCGCACCTTCGCAGAGAATGGGTCCCTAATCTCATTCTCACCTGCTCATACCTCTGCTCTGAGGCCAGCAGAGAAAATTGCTTTGGTGTTCTGCTGCTCTCTGAGATTTGAGGTGGGAAGTTGAAGATGTAGAGCCTTAGGAAGGCAGGCGTGTGATTCGGGAAATACCGTGAATTGCCACAGGCACCTGGCCTGGCCGGTTTCTCTCCTCGCCTCCCTGTCAGGCTACAGACTTTACAGCTCTTCACAACTGCTGCCCTGGGTGCAGGGGCACTGCGGGCCTGTCAGAAAGAGGGAAGGGACAAGGCACAATCTCACCTCCATCGGCTGGCTCTCCGGTCCCCAAAGGGAAGCCCTGGGAAGAAGAGCATGAGAGTAGAAAATGAGAAGCCTTGACTCCAAGCTTCGCTGACCGTGACCACGAGTGGGATCCTCTCCTCTCTTTTCCTGGGAAACAGGTCTCCCACCAGCTCACATCCATCTGACCGGAAGGCAGCCTCTCTGACCACTCGTTGTCTCAGTCATCAGGCTCCAGTTAGAGGATGTACCCGGGCCTTCAACTCCTGGACCTTGTAGACCAGCGTAGTGACTTCCCCAGAAGCTCGATGGAGGCTTGTCCAGCTGGGATTGGGGACAGATGTGGCTGGGAGGCCCAGCCACCCTCCCCTTGGCTCTGGGCCATGCACCATGCCGCTCTCTCCTCTGCTTCACCAGGAGCATAGGGACCCTCTCAGAGGGGAGGTCACACACTGTCAGCTATAAGGGACCCTGTGGCCCCTGTCCATCGCAAAGAGGGGAAGCAGCTTGCCTAGGACCACCTGGCCCACATGAAACTAGTGCTGGTGGGGACTGGGCCCCAGCCAGGTCTTCTGACCCCCTGAGCAGCAGCAGCAGGCAGGGTGGGAGGAGGATGGGCCACAACTCCCAGATGGAGCCACGCTAGCATCCTGCTTCCCGGGCTGGGGGCTGGTCTTAAATTCCGCTTTGACCATTGAAGAGTTCAGGTGCCCTGTGGGCTATTAGCTCTGAAGAACTATTCTATTCCGTGGCTACAGGTTGAAGTAGATCTCAAAAACCAGACCAGAAAACATGCCATTGGCAGCTATAGGAGGAGGGCAAGGCAGGCTGAACCCACCCAGGATTGCCCTTGAGAACAGTGCGTGGATGCATGTGGCCACCACATGCCAGCATTGTCCTCCTGGCACACAAGGAGGGTGTCTGGGCTATCTACCCATAGTTCCTGGTTGTCTCAGTGGCCAGCAAATGCATATTCATCATAGTAACTTCTGAGAGCCTGGGTTTCCCCACCTACCTAATAAAGCACCTAGCATGTGCTCAGGCATGTGACAGCTCTTGGTGACAGTTCTGTCTTGTGTCTCTTCATGTGGCTCTGGGGCCTGTTAGAACTTCCTTTTCTTTCAGAGGACAGCCAGCTGTCCCTTGCCACTTGTATATGAATCAATCTCTCTCTCTCTCTCTCTCTCTCTCTCTCTCTGTAACTGCACAAAAGATGGTTTTATGGTCACCCCCAAATAATGTAGCAAAGCTCCTGCCCCCAGCTCCTACACAGGAGTTGTCACAGTCGGACCACTTGGCAACAATAACTAGACTTGAAATGAAGGGGGGCAGGGAGATGAAGCATTGCTTATAAATTAGCATGTTTTTCTCTCTTTTGCTTTTGTGAAAACTAACTTCCTGTTCAGCCTCTTGTGTTTAAAAACTCTAAGAACGGGGGATGGCCCCCACCTTGTCCACTGCTTGCCTGGTTCATGGGACCGTTATGAATTAAAGATCAGCTGTTAAAAAGAGATCATCTTTAAACAAGTGCAGTTCCCTCTCCCCATGCCCCTGAGTGCTTAAGTTTTCGTGTAGAGTGAGTCCAAAACAAACAGCGATGTTCCAGAGAGATGCGGTGAACTGGGCCTGAGACAGCAGGAGAATTAGGGCAGCGCGGGGAGCGGGGGTGGGGGTGGGGGCGGGGGCAGGTTGCAGGGTTGCATTCTTGGCCTCCTGTTTGAATTCTGAGAAATAGGGCAGCGTGGCGTGCTCGGCAGAACCTGCCACAGGCTGATTTGCTGCGTGACCTTGGAAAAACTTTGGATTTGCCCCCTCCCCGATACACATACACACACACAGACACGCACACACGCACACATGCACACACGCACGCACACTCACTTGCACACACACACACAGCCCAACAGATACCCATTTGCAGATGACTCCCCATTTGGAGGTGGGTGTGCAGTTATAGTCTTGGTCAAGGGCCACGGTCAGGAGCAGAACGTGGCTGAGTCCCAGGCCTGCTGCCTGTGGGTCAGCAAATCGCTGCTGCAGAATGTTGGTGTGGTTCCCAGGGCTGCTTCATCTCAGAGTCTATTTTAGGCAGACGATTGCCTTCTAAGTCATTCTCAACCATTGAAGTATCCTTGGCAGGAGACTCACCTGAACCTGCTAAGGCTCTGTGAGATGGGAACAAGGCATGACATTTCCCCACCCAACCTCCTGCACCCTGGGCCCTGTGTTTTTATTGGCATCTCCTTTGGAAAGTTCCTGCTCTTGGGAGGCGAGGGGAGCAAGACGTTTGGCTGTGACCTGTCCCAAGGCCTGGAGTTTTCCTGTGCGGTCAGATTGACCACCGCTGCCAGTTCACCGCGTCTCTGGGCAGAATTGGATTCTGGGTGGAAGACTGGACACTCTCCCTGAGGGCTACATTTCTTTCCCCAAGGCTCTGTGAGATATAGAAAGCACCAAGGCTCGGTGGCCAAAGGTGTTTATTTATAAATAAATTTAGCAACTGCTGAATAAACATTCCCTATATGCAGGACTTCTCAGAGCCTTTATCTTGCTTACAAGCCTTCTGATTTTCTACGATCAGGTTAAGGTAGACAGCGTCTCCTGGACTCACTGGGCCACTGCACACATTGTAAGGAGCCTCTCCCAGGATAGGTGTCTCTGGGGAGCATAGTCACCTCCCCGCTTAGGGCTTCCGATGCCTCGCTGTGAAATGGTGAGGGTGCCCTTTAACATCTTCACTTCCTTTAAAATTATTTTTCTCCTAGAGACACCATGTCCTGAAAGAATATTTTTCTCTCTTAAAAATTAGTAAAAATGGGAAGTCAGATGAATTTTTACTCGATAGGTTCAAGTTGGATATACATTTATACATCAAATTGATATAGCTGTGTTTATCAGACATCATATTACATATATAAAATATGTATATTTAAAAATGTATCAACTTGATATATTTTATATATACGTTCATATGTATGTACTGATATACTATATTATGTTATCCGATATGATATATAGTATACTAGTATATGTTATATATTACATAATAATGTTATAATATATTGTAAATATAAACACTATATATATGTAAATACTATATTTATAAATATAGTCTCTCAATGGCCATCAGCACTTCAGGTCAACGCTGTTACCATGCTTTAGTCAAAAGCAAAGAAGTCTGGGTCGGGGTGCAGTTTCTGGTTGACACTTAGAAGCCGGCCAAGCTTATTGTTGATCTCATCTCTAGAAACACAGGGACTCTGACTGGGAACCGCGGGGTGAGTGGAAGGGGAGCCCCGCTGCCCCAGCCCCGACTGTCTGTGTCCCTGGCCTCTGAGTGATCAGCCGGAAGCCTGACTGCTTAGCCCCGAACTCTGAGGGGCCCCTGTTTAACGCCGGGAAATAACAGGCCCGTAACATCTCCCGGTCCCTTGGCTTGAACCAGGCTGGTGTGGGGCATTGGGCCTTGCAGGCCGGGGGAGGATTATGTGAGCATGCCCTCGCCGTGCCCGACGTGCGGTTGCCAGGCACCTGGGTAGTGTGGGCTGTTGGCCTGGGTATCTGTGGTAGCTCCTTCTAATGGCCACCGGATAGTTCCAGCCCCGTCTCGCACGGCTGGCTGCTGCACCGCCCAGAAGAATGCCCCCCTCTTTCAGAGCTGGGGCGAGGCTTAGCAGAGCAGGCCTGCACTGTTTCATGCTTTCCTTCCCATTTAATGAGCATCGAGAGAAACTGGATTTCAGGGTGTTTATGTGGCACGAAAGTTAAACCGTTTGCCGTGTTTAGGGACTCGGGCTCAGCGTTTCTCACAAACATCCTTGTGGCATTTTGAAGGCTGCCTTTGTGTTCAATGTGGGTCACGGGCGACTTTCTTTGAAGTGCTGCCTGCGTTACCGTGGGGGCAGGAGTGGGAAAGGAGCGAGGTGAGAGAAGGGGAGACAGCACCAGGGGCCGCAGTGCGGGACCATTGCCCGGGACTTTTCTAGAAAAGGGCCCCAAGATGGGAAGGAAGAGATCTGAGTCCTCTGCTGGGACTCTGCTCCTCTGACGTCAGAATGATGCGAAGCCTTGGGCCTTTGACCCCTGGCACCAGGTCCGTAAATCCCCCGTGGTTCCCAGGGCAAGGCGGACTTGGTAGGCTGGGACCTTGAAGCTTGAATAGAGTGATTTTAGTAAATGCTGTGGTGTGTGTGTGTGTGTGTGTGTGTGTGTGTGTGTTTGCATGTTTGCTCTGCATCTGGTTAGCTCTGGCCGGGGGTCAGACAGCGTGCTGGGCACTGGAGTTGGGAGACACAGTCTGTAACCCCAGGCCTGTAGGTGAGCCAGAGTTGTGCAGAACAGGTAATTAAAGTCCAGCATGGCATGTGCCATGATAAAAGCATGTGCGGGTTGGAGAAAGCATGTGCGAGGAGGGCCCAGGAGCGGGGTTCTCTGGGGAGAACATGAGGGAGAGGGGGAGGCATGAGCAGGGTTGGAAGGACAAATCAGATTCACCAGGTAGAGAAGGGTGGCCAGGGTTCCAGACAGGAGGGGTGACACAGTGGAGGGTTTGGAGGACCATGAGCAGTTGGCTAACGCCAAGGGCCTGCCAAAGGGAGGTGAGCAGTGATGGCCATGAGGCTGGAGCCGGGTCTCAAAGCTGCCTTTAGCGTTGGGAACTTGTCTCTTACCCAGAGGCAGGGGCGTTTGGGTGGGGAGGGGCGAAGAGAGAAGGGCTTTTTGGGCTGAGGGTGGGGTTGGTAGGGCGTGTTCCAGGGCAGGTGGCCAGTGCAGGGGCTACATGTCTTTTGTGCCCTGTCACTCAATGCCGAGATTCTTGGCCGAGGCTGCACCCCTCTTTTGGGTGCATCAGTGAAATTGGAGCTGAATGTCGTGTGGGCCAGTGGCAGGGGCCGAAGTCCCCCCTCATCTCAGCTGCTCGTCTCCTCTGAAGGGTGGGGATCGGTGACATGCCGAGATGGCTGAGCATGTGCCCCGGGCCGGCTGCCAGCTCCCTGCCCTTGACCCCGTGCACAGTGAGGGGCACCGATCCCACGCTGCAGGGTCACCGGCCTCTTGCAGAGCCGCACGGGGACAGCACTCTGCCCACTCCCAGGGCCCGGTCATCCCAGGCAGCTGTGCAGCGGTAATTAGTCAACTCCAGCCTTGCAGGTTCCATGACTCATTGTCTGAAATTTTAATAAGTACAGAAAAAGAGAGTGCTTACATATTAAACATTAATCCTCCTCAGAGGGGAAGCAGAGGGGCTCGGAAGGAAGGCAAGTGGAGGGAGTGTCTGAAGATGCGGGGACCTGCTCCTGGGGTCACTGCTGCTGGGAACAGCAGGGACAGCAGGGACATCGCCAAGCCCCCACTCCGGTCGGGTTTTATGGAAGTGGCAGGGCTGCACAGACTTGCTCCTTCTATTCTTCTTTCTCCTTCCCTTCCCTCTACTGGTTTCCTAGGGCTGCTATCAGGGAGTCCACCATCTGGGTGGCTTCAGGACAGACATTTATTTCTCAGGGATCTAGAGGCCAGAGGTCTGGGATCCTGGAGTCAGAAGGGTTGGCTCTTCTGAGGCCTGTGAGGAGGGAGACTGGTCCCACCTCTCCCGGCTTCTGGTGTCTGCTGGCACTCCTCGCATGCCTTGGCTTGTGGGCTCATCACCCTGACTCTGCCTCCATGTTCACCTGTGTTCATGTGTGCAGCTGTGTCCAAATCTGCCCTTTTTATAGGGACACCAGTCGTATTGGATCAGGGCCACCTGAATGACCTCATCTTACTAATTGCACCTGCAAGGACCCTGTTTCCAATTAAGGTCATGTTCTGAGGTGCTAAGGTTAGGACTTCAACACACCAATTTCAGGGGGACATGATTCAACCTCTAGCACCCTTTCCCCTCTCTTACCCTTCTTCTTCCTGCCCTGACACCCTCTGGTTCTCTCCGTCTCTGTGTCCCCTTTGACCTTTCTCTCTCACTCTACGCCCACTGTTGCCACCTCCCCTGCCTCAGCCCTGCATAAGTCACCTTAATATTCAGGCCACACACATCTACCAGAGATGTGCCTGCCCCCACCAGGACCCCCGCCCCTGCTGTCTGTAATGGTGGGTGTTGTGCCCACCTGAGCCCAGAACATCTCACCAGGCGGCCACCAGGCCCTGCCATTCTCAGACAAAACTTTCCTTCTGGAGGTTGAAGAAATCCCCTGTCCAGGGTTCACTTCCAAGCAGGGTATGTGGGTGGGGGCAGGAAGAAATAATGGGCCTGTGTGAGCCTGCCTTTGAGAGAGAATTTCCGTCTATTGATCAGAGAATATTCCAGCGCAGGGCAGGGACATCCCCTGAATGAGCCTTATCATTTAAAGCATTTCCTCCTCCAAGGCAATCAATTTAAGCAAAGTGCAGAGCTAGCCGCGTTGAAATTCAACCAGAGGGGCATGTTGGCCCCCAAAGCATTATGGGCCATTAAGTCTGTAATGTAGCTGAGGCCTCTGGGTGGCGGCGTGCCTTCCTTCCCTGTTAATCGCCGGGATGCCTCACTCTCCTCTGGTTACACTTGGTGCCGTACCCACCAGCACACAGGCACGTTCCCCCGGAGTCACTCCCTTCCCGCGCGCTTGTGTGGCGGGCTGTGGCCCGAGAGCTGTGCCGGATCGTGCCCGCTGACTGCCCCTTGGGTCTCTCTCTGCCTGCGTCTCAGCGGAGGCCATGGGCCCTCCTGCCTGGAGTCTCAGGATTAGGATCTGTGGTTTCCCTGCTTGCATGTTGGTGGAGCAGGGGCCTGAGCTCTGAGGGGTACAGACAGACACTAGGCTCTGCCTGCTCTCTCCCTCCTGCTGGAACCCTGCCTGCCCAGTTCCCCAGGATGCCGTGTTCTGTCAAGAATGAGATGGGGCGGGACGGGGCTGGATCTCCCAGCATTGTGTATATAGATAGGGGTGGGGGTGGCCGGCGGAGTGGGAAGGACCTTCAAGTTTAGCACCACTAGTTTTGAAATGACTTGAAAAAATTTGACCTTGGGGAATTTCCAGCATGAGTAAAAGCTAGAGGCTCGGGTTTTGAGAAAGCCTGTCACCAGTTCTTGTCTGCGAAATCTCCCTGCTCCCAGCCTGGGTCCCCGTCCCACTGAGGCTGTCTCTAGTCCTGACCCTGGTCACCCACAGCCCACGGTGTGTGCCCAGCCTTCTGGTGACTCGGTCTCCTCCAGCATGTCTGCCTCCCCACTGCCCTCCGGAAGTTCCAGTGTATTCTGTCACCTGGTCTCCAGCGCTTTCTCAGTCCAAGGACTGTCCCACTCTCCTTATTGGTTTCCCAGTGAGAGCTCACTGCTGAGGCCCCATCTGGTCAGATTTGACCACCTTTCAACGCTGTTCATTCATCTGCCATATTATCCAATCAGGTGCCTTTCTTCTTTGTCATTCATTTGCCATTTACTGGATTCTTAGTATGGGATACTTTATGCAGAATAGATTATGTCCTGAACACCTTCTATTTTTGTCACACACCTCCAAGGTGTCTTATCTCCTTATCTCTTTGCCACCTTATCTCCTGGGAGGTTTAGTTTGGTTCAGTTTAACAAATATGCGGTGCTCAAAAAATAGTTTTATGATTACAACTCCTTGGTTGATATTTGGCCCTGGTGGGTGGGTGAGGAAGGAGGGAAAGAAGTGACCTCAAGGAGGTGGGGCAGAGTTGTCTCAGAAGTGGGATTAAGAAACAGGCTCTCTTGCTTGGCCAGTGGTTGAGCGTCGACCTATGAACCAGGAGGTCACGGTTCACTTCCCGGTCAGGGCACATGCCCAGGTTGGGGGCTCTTATCCCCAGTGTGGGGTGTGCAGGAGACAGCCGATTAATGATTCCCTCTCACCACTGATGTTTCTAAATTTCTCTCCCTCTCCTTCCCTCTTTAAAATCAATAAACAAACAAACAAAATTAAAGGAACAGGCTCTCTTTTTTGGAAGTGGTCACATCTCAAGTCTTTAGTCAGAAAGACGAAGAACCTGGTTAAGTCTATTTCTCTAGGAGGGAAGGGAGAATGAGGACAGCTGATCCATCCACCGGGTGCGGGCCAGCGTCATTAACGAGGAGGAGGAGATGGGGGCAGGTGGGCCACCCTCCACACCAGCCCCCCTCGGTACACTTCCTGGAGCCCTGAGAAATCCTGTAGGCTACTCTGTCCCTTCCTCTTCCCTGAGCTTGGTCCAGCGGGCAGCCTGCAGAGCCTCCTGCTCAGCTTGGCAGGGAGATGCCTGACCTTGCTGAAAGTCCTCAGTTCTGAGTAGAAAACATCCCTCTGCAACGTCAGGTGTGACAGGCCCACCTGGCCCAGGTGCTGTGTATGGAAGCATGTGCAGCCTCCCTGTTAATGGCGTGGCTTCCGTGCTTCCTGCTGACAGTATCTATCCATCTTATATCTACTCTGTTCCCTGGGAGATGTCCCCCCCCCCCCCCCACACACACACACACATCTTGGACCACGGTGATGTTGCCCATAGACTGGAAAAAAAAGATATTTTTTTGATGGAACCACCTAGAATAGATTTAGGCATGTGATATTATGATTATCCCTTTCATTACTGTCATATTTCTGTTTGACATGATTTGGTGACTTGTTCTGAAATCCTACATTCAAGCACGGAGGAGGAGGAGGCATTTTGCTTAGATGAGAACCAGCCCCGCCCCCCCAAGGCACTTCACACACGCCCCTTTCAATGGCACTTCACACATGCCCCTTTCAATGGCCTCCTTTCCTTAAGCTGAGAAAATGAGGTAGGTCCCTGTCTGGGTTTCATCCGGCGCTGCTTAGTTTCTTGCCTGTGAAATAAATTGCTCTGGATCCAAACGTCTATTGGACTGAGGGAGCCTGGGTTGGGGTGGAGGCCGGGGGAAGGAAGGAAGGAGCTGATGTGCCTCGAGGGGCCTCTCTGTGTTAGCGCCACCTGTGTCGTTTGCACCTGATCCGAAGCCCAGGGGGGGCAGGTGTTGTCTGTTCCCTTTCACAGGGCCCACCAGGCTGGGAGACTAGCAATGCCCTGTGGGAGGTGGAGCTGGAACCCACCTCTTAGCCTGAGTGCCCATCCTTCCCTGAATCCAGCCTGTTCCTGCGCCACCCCCTTCTTTACTCTCTACCTCTGTGGGCTGGGAACAGCCCGAAAACCCAAGCTGCACTTAGCAGTGCACCAGTTTCTTTTCAGACCCGAGAATATGGAAGAACACGAGGCTTTATTGCGATGCTTTTAGTGAACGTTCGCAGCTCTGAGCCCCGGAGAAGGTTTGCAAAGTCTATTAGGTGGCACGCACTTTCATGGCTTTGGAATCATAAGGTTGATTTGAAAAACTGGCACCTACTGGCTTACAACTGGAATAAATCTCCTGAAATTGGACCTTGGAGGGAGACGTGGGTGCATACGCAGCGGCCCCTCCCGGGCTCCGCGCGCACCCGTGAAGGCGCGGTTCACCGTGGTCCTCATGACTGGGAGTCTCCCCCAATGGGGGGAGGGCCCGGTCACACTTCATTTTTCAATTCGGGCCCAACATGTAGTGGCAATGACTGTGGGGAGACTTCTGACTGGAATTTCTCCCCACTGGCCTTTAAAAGGCCAGGGCCTGCGAATTCCTGAAAAATTAATGGGGTCTCTGTGGGTTCTTAACACTTGCTGGTAACCTGGCTTCTGCCAGGCCCACTGTGGCTTCGCAGCATAATAGCTGCTCAGCAGCTGGTCTTTTGTATGCAAATATGACCTAAAGAAGCGCGGAGGCAGCGGTCCATTGTTGCTGGAGACTGTGCAATTTCAAACAGACAGGCGGCTTTTAAAATATTCCAGGCAGATACTGAAAATGTCAGCCCAGGTTTCTCCCACGTACTTCTTGCCCGGCTCTCTTTTTCCTCTGTTCTTCCCCTGCCACCCACCCCACCATAAAATATAATCAAAAAGCTAGTAAATAATTTAAAGAATTGCCTCAAAGGATTTTCAGACTAGAAAGAGACTCCCTTCTCTGGTTAAGTTGGGAGAAACTGTTTTCATTTTTTCCCCCAAGATATTTAAAATATTCAGGAGTGTCCCACAGGGTCTTGAACTCATAAATGTCTGCATTTTTCTCACTTCTACTCTCATCTCCTTTTTTCTTTATTGAATTTTTTCAAAGGTAGCTGTCGGCAACATTTAGGTCCAAATTTCAAATATAAATCATATTTGAGAAACCGGTCTTAAGTCAGACCAACCTAAGGTCTTTTCCGTTCATCTGAGTTCTGTGCCCCCTGCTCTTTAGTTTAACAAGAGGGTGCGGTGGAGTGAATCTTGGCTGCTGTGATATTTCATCCTATTAACTCTTTTCAAAGGTGTCTGCTATCTCGTGAGCAGGAGGGAGTGATGGTTTATATGAGGAGTCACTGTATATCTTCTTCCAGAAACTTGATCAGCCAGGACTGGACCGGCAGTACTTACCTGCTCCCTTTGAAAAGGGAGAAAGGTGGTCGGGCATCTGTGTAGTCAGAAGCTTAGACTGGGATGAGGGTGCAAGGGTTAGAAAAGCCTCAGATCCACCCAGTCCTCACCCCTGAAGACAGGCAGTGCCCCTCCTGGAAGAACTCTCAAGTAGGAGTGCATTTCTGGTCTCCTGGAAGTCCTAGGGCCAAGAGGAGATTACTGAATCTGAGAGCTGTGGACTCTTGATAAGTATTGGATGGAGAGAAGGGAGGAAGGAAAGGTAAAAGAGTGAATGGATGGACGAATGGAAGGGAGGAAAACAAGACAGGATAGGAGGAAGCGTGGAAGGAAAGACAGGTGCATGGATTGAGGGACAGATGAAGGATAGACGGGTAGATGGATGAAAGGAAGGACAGATGGATAGATGGACAATTGATGGATGCATGGATAGATGAGGAGATGGAAGGACGGATGAAAGAAGGATGGGTAGATTGATGGATGAAAGGAAGGAAGGACAGATGAAGGATGGATGGGTAGATGGAGGAAAGGAAGGAAGGACAGATGGGTGGATAGGTCACATGAAGGATGAATAGATGAGTGAATGGATGGACTGATGGGTGAATGAAAGGATAGTTTCTCATGCTGTCCTTGGTCTAGGGCATTCCTTGGGCCTACTCCTAGAAGCTGGGAGCGGTGATCTAGACCGCTGGTGCCACAGAATCCTTACTACGTCTTGACCTTCATTAATTCTCACAGTTCCTGCTACTGACTGACCCTCCAAGAAGGCCATTCTCATAGAGTTTCTTTCCCTTTAAAAGGGGAGTGTTGCACTTACACACCCCAGCCCCACCCGGCATTTCCCTTGCTCTGCAGGCCCTGCACATTGACACTCTCTGGCTTATGGTTGGGGTATCTGGCAGTCCCCTGCCAAAGAGCCAGATGTATCCTCTCTGGGTCCAGCCACAAGTTCCACCTCCTTAGCACTGGGATCTGTTAACTAAAGCATTTGCTTCCAGCACAGGGGCGTCAGGTATAGTGGATGAGAGTGCAGGCTCTAGAGGCAGGTGGAGCTGAGTGTGGATCTCTGGTGCCACTGCCTGCTACCTGAGTGACCTTAGGTGAGTTATGTAATCTATTGGAGCCTCGGTTTCCTCATCTGTAAAATGGGGGAAATCATCTCTACCGAAGAGTGTTGTGCGGGTTCAGTGAGGTGATGCACAGAGTCCTTAAACAAGCAGTGCCAGCACATGGCACCTGCCCTGCAATACGGGTACAGGTGTTATTTCAGAGGGGGGGGGGCGCTGCCGTCTCCCGAGGAAGACATATGAAGACTCCTGGGCTGCTGAGATGGTGGCTCCAGTCCTGTTCAGGCACACAGCTTGCGGCAGTACCTTGGGGTGCCCTCAAGTGCTGGGGACAGAGGCGATCAGTTTAGCACAGCGAATGCTCAGAACATGACCTCGCAGACCTCGTCTGGGTGTCTTCCTGGGCTCTGTCGCTGTTTCTGGGCACAGCGGAGGCTTGAAGAGCTCTGGAAAGATACAATAAGGTGGCTCAGGGTCCTTAGCTGACCTCTCCCTGGTTGAGGCCATAGTTCTTTCCCTTCTCCTTTTGTTCTTTTAAATAACCTTCTGGCAGTTTCTATCCCCCTTGAAAGCAGAATCCCCAGACTCTCCCCCTGCTGTCAGTTGGCACATCCCACTGGGGCTGGACTCCAGACACGGGCTGGGGACTGGCTGTCACCTCCACGTCTGCCTTGGGGAGGGGCTGCTTCCCGGTTGGTGACAGCCTCAGGAGACTGCCCGCTCCAACCCTCGGTGCTCCCAAGCCCAGAGCCACCCTGGCCTTGCCGCCTCCCGAGAGCCCCCGGAACAGCAGAGGCTCCTGTTCTCCTCTATTTTCAAGCCCCTCCGAAGGGAGGTGCGAAGTCCATGATCTGGGAGCATAAAGGATTTTTAAACTAAACAAGAAAACCAATTATTTTTCTAACTGCTTTACTCCTTCAAGTCTTTCACTGTAATGGAGATTTAGAATCCATCACAGTTGGGCTATTATTTCTGTGTAAACAGTGTCATGCCCTATTGCACCAAGCAAACAGTCAATTTTTCCCATTACACTTAGACACAAATGACGAGGGTGCCCAGCCAGTGGTCTCCCCGAGCAGGCTTTAGTTGATGGGGAGCGTGGGACCATGGTCAGAGGGGAGGAAAGGGTTAAGGCTTGTGGGGGATTTCCGTTCTTACCCAGGGTCACCTCTTTGACTGCAGAGCCATATTAATCTTTAGGCTCCGGCTTGTGCTGGGAAGCTGGGGCCCAAGTCAGAGGGGCAAGAGCACCAAGGTTGCTTGAACCTGGTGGGAGGCGGCGCGTTTCCAGTCTCCCTTCTTCCGGCAGCTCTGCTCAGGGATCTTGCTAAAGTGCGCATCTGGATTTTGCATCCTGCTGCTCGTAGCCCTGGGATAAAATCCAGACAGCCCACATGGCCCACGGTCTCTGTCCAGCAGAGCCCACCTGACCTCTTTGCTCCCCCAGCCTCGGCCTTCTTGCAGCTCCTGACCGTGCCTCACTGCATCATGCCTTCTGCCCAGTACTTTCTTCACCTCTCCCTTTACATCCTCTAGGACCCGGGTGAGATGCTGCCTCCCCCAGGAAGCCCGCCCTCACCCAAAGCCTGGGTGGGTACCTGTTGCATGCTGCCTTGGGTTTCCTCTCTTGTAGCACCCACCACTCCATATTATACCCCTGGCCCATCTTCCCCCTGAGGACGGCCACTGTCTCCTTTGTTTGCCGGTGCCTGGCACAGCTCTTGGCAGGTGGCACCTTCTCAGTGAATATTTGTGGAATGAATAAGTGAGCCCCCAAACCTGGCTGGGGGTGCAGGGTAGGGACTTGGGGATGGCAGTATGCCTGGCGGCCAGCAGCTCCTGTGGGTAGAAGACAATAGAGCAACGTGGTGAAGAATGTGGGCACTGAAGCCAGACTGCCTGGGCTCAGTTCCCAGCTTCACCACTGTGACTAGGCCAAGTCACTTCAACGGTCTGTGCCTCAGTTCCCTAATCTGCAAAATGGGGCTAATAATAGTACAAGGTATAGGGCACTTAAGAGGATTAAACGTGTTGCCACAGTCCATAGCAGTCCATGGGAAGCACCCCCACAGTGCCTGGTACAGGGTGACCACCATTCTCCACAGGCCTCTGCTCTGCTAGCTCTGCCCAGCTGGGTTCTGGCCCTTTAGAGGGCCCTGCCTGGGGCAGAGGTGGGGAACCTCCTTTGGGATGTTGTTTGCACACAGTGTGGGCGCACAGTTGACTCTCTGGGTGGTGGCTGCCCCTTTGGGTAATTCGCCCCAGACCCCACCACCCTGTTGTCTTACTGATGCCACCTGCCTGGCCTTCAAGTCGCTGGAGCTTGTGACCTCTGTGTTGACCTTTAGCTTAGTCAAGGCATCTTTGGTGAAGCTGGCTCTAACTGGCTCAGCCAGTCCATCTGAGGCATTTATGGAGCACCTTCTGTGTACAGTGCTGTACTCCAGATGACCTGTTTCTCATAAATGCCTTAAGAAGCACATTTGATTTGCTCCCTATCCCCATGAGGTAGGCCAAGCTGGCATTCTTCTTGTTTGTTCAGATGAAGAAATTGAGCCAGGGAATATTTTCAAGGCGTGCAGCTGCAGGAGGGGATGCAGCTGTGGACACACCCCCTCCTGTCCATGCCTGGGTCTGCTATGAGCAAAATGCTTATCTAGTCCAGTCCAGATGGTCAGACACACTCTCAGCCCTTGACTCTGCCGCGGGCTTCAAGGTCTGCTCACACCCAGGAGCACAGCCCCCACCCCAACCCCCTCCAGCAGGGTGGGCGGGGGAGCAACTCATGACAGGGCATTAGATCCGTTTCTTGTTCCTGCCTGGGAGTGGGCCATGCTGTAAGCAAGCTGGAGAGTGGAAATGACGGGGTCCCACAAAAGACAGATTAGGTGAGGATTATCATCTCATGAAAGAAGTCTTTTAACATAGACCCACGAGAATCCAAAGTCAGAGCTGGTTCACAGGGAGCCGGCAGGAGCGCCTGTCTCCTTTCCCGGATGGAGGGACCTGCTGCTGGTGGAGGTGGGAGCGCGGTGTGGCCGCCGGCTTTCCCTCACAGCTGTTTTAGGAAGAAGCCCTGCAGATCCCTTAGAGAGGGTGTGGAGATCGACAAGGGACACAAAAGACAGCGATCCATCCGCAATCAGCCAGCACAGGGGAGGCCTCTGACCTCTGATTGAAGGTGATGAGAAGAGGACCACTAAGTCTTGGAGGTCGGCAAGTGGATTTGGGACCAGCCACACCTGGGTTTGAATCCTGGCTCTGCCACCTCCCAGCCTTATTACCTCAAGCAAGCCCCTGATCTTTCTGAGCCTTATCTTGCTGACCTGTAAAATGGAAATAGTAAGTCATGATAATAATACCTATTGTCACTGGGTCATTGTGAGGTTGAAACAAGGGAATGAATGTGAAGTACTTAGCGTGGCCCAGCGAACACCCTGTGGCTGTGGTAGCCTTGTACCTTGTCGGACTCTGCTTTCATGAACTTTTTCCTACTCGCAGGGCACCACCCACCACTGAGTTTCCCCATCACGCCTTTTCTCTCAGTGTCCTTTGAAACTAACCAGCACATGGCCCTCTCTTCCCTGAGGCTCAGGGCTGCCTGTCTGCGGGTCCGCCCCATGCACATGGTCTGTAGTGCGTAGTTTACGTGCGTGTGTGAGTACATGTGTGGAGGTCCCCCCACACAGATGTATATATAACTCATTCCCCAAAGAGAGATTTATTTCAGGGAACAACTGCTTCTGGTTAGCTTCTGTGTGGATTGGATCCAGCCCCAAGCCGTAGCCATGAGTAGAATTCATTGACAGCAAAAGGAAATGAAAACAAACGTTCCCTGACATGGGGCATTTCCGTTGGGGGGGCCTCTGGGAATTCTCCTCCTCTATCCACCAAATTGGACGGAGGAACTTGGCAGCCATGGCCTGAGCTCTCATTGTTTCTGTGGGGAGGGTATGGGCAGAAGTTGTGCACTGGCCTCTCTTCTGGAACCTTCCTCTGACCACCGACGCATGGGAGGAAGGGGCTGTTTGAGAACCGAGGATGGCTGGGTGCTCCTAGAATCTGGCTACTACCCTCCCATCTGGGCAGGCACCCCGGGGGAGTTGAGGGGAGAGCGCCTTCTCCAGCCCTTTGGAAGTTGGGGTGGGGGGGTTGGCGCTGGGGGCTGACATTCCTGAGCCGGTTTGAAACCTTCTGTTTAGCCCCGCAGACAGAATGTGAATATGGTTTTGATCATATCCAGCTGATGGGAGCTGACCCAGACTTATTATGATTTGACTTTTCTTGGTTTTATTTTTTCCTTTCTCCTCCTCTTCCTTATGGGGAAAATGTTTCTCTTATGAATGAATTTGCTTCAGGGGATGGAGTTCAGGACGGAGGCAGATGAAGAGATACAGGGGCTCTCACGCAAAGTTGGGGGTGTTTGCTGATTGGTCGCATCCAGGGCAAGCTGTTCCTCCCTCCTGCCCCCGGACACGGGCCAGCAGCAGCGTTTGCCGAGGCCCCCAGACATGTACTACTAACAATAGCAGCTGGCTTATTGGTGCCAGAACGTTAATTTATTCAGCACCTCACTGATCCCCCTGTCGGTGGCTGTACCTCTCCCCGTTATACCTGCCTGAAAGCCAAGCTTCAGGGACATCAGTGTCCCACCCCGAATAACAAAGCTTATAAGTGGCAGAGCTGTTCAGCTCAGGCAGGGTTTCTCATTTCGGCCAGTCTGACATTTTAGGCCAGATAACTCATTGTTACGGGGGCTGTTTAGTGGCATCCGGGCCTCTACCCACTAGACACCAGTAGCACCCCTACCCCCATCATCACAATAAAAAATGTCTTCAAGCATCATTGCAGAGTCCTCTGGGAAGCAAAATTGCCCCTGGTTGAGAACCAAGGCTTAGAAACCATGTTCTTT
Source organism: Myotis lucifugus (assembly GCF_000147115.1). NCBI lineage: Eukaryota > Metazoa > Chordata > Mammalia > Chiroptera > Vespertilionidae > Myotis > Myotis lucifugus. The sequence goes on from NW_005871206.1 coordinate 1,878,021, forward strand.
TTCTACTCAGAGCCTGCCCCATGCCCGGTTGCTCTGTAAGGGACTATGGCGCTAGCTACTGTTAAATCTAAGGTGACCAATGGGCATCTGAGGGGCTGGTTGAGCATCCACTATGTGTAAGGCACAGGGAAGCCACAGGCAGGAGCTTCTACTGTGCCCAGGAGCTAAAGGACTTACCAACGACTAGGAGAGGCTCCTTGTCCTCACAGAGGGCCAGCCAGTGGGACACTCACAGGCTGGCTGGGTAGCAGGTCCTCACTTCCTGTGTTTGGATGGCCAGGTGGTGAGGCCCATGGGTGAGTGTTGGGGGTGCCCCAAAAACGCCTGCCTGCACTCAGGAGTGGGATGAATAAAACTCATGTGATGCCTGTGGGGCTTCCGGTCATTCCTCATCAGGACCCGATGGGCACCTGAAATACCGCCCCCCCCCCCACTCTTCGATTTGTCTAAGGACCTGAATGCATTTCTCATTTCTGAAAACCCTAAGACTTTTTAAAAAATCTTTCACTGTATTGCAAATTTGCCTGTAAAACAAACACAGAAGGAAAAGCTCCTGGGCCTTTGCCCTCATAGTTTCACTTGGTGCCAAAAATATCTGCTAGTGCCATCCCTACCCCATATCTCAGGGTGTAGCAGATCCTAAATAGAGCAGGATGCCTGGGAGTCATTTCTGAGGGCCCCCAGAGAGGAGCAGTGAGAAAGAAAGTATGTGGGCTCTCTTGTGTGCGTGCGTGTGTGTGTGTGTGTGTGTGTGTGTGTGTGTACAAACACCCACAAGAAAAGAACATCAGGTTGCTCATTTTCTTCTTTAAAAAGTCCAAGAATGCATTTCAAAACCCTCCTGTCTGCCAGTCTCCACTCCTCCCCCAAATATCCTTGGTTAAGTCTTAAGACTCCACATCAACAAAGAACAAAGCCACAGCCGATTTCCCCCTCCTGACAGTGTCAGCTGTGAACTGAAGATCTGAATAGCCTTTAAAATTGTTTTATTGTTGTCAGCGCTGCAGAATGGTGTGTAATCTTTGTGTTCTGGAGAATCTTTAATTGGCACAAAAGGGCAGTTTAACCGGCATCTTCTAGGAGGTTTGTCATGCAAACGGTTAGTGCCTGCCACTCACAACATGCAGGGCTCTCCAAGCTGATTTGTATCAGCAGCTCCCTCTGGTTAATAGCCTGGTGTGCTTCCTGGGGACCCTGAGCGGAAGCTGGGGACGGTGAGGCTCCCCTCCTCCCGGCACCTTCCTCTGCGCCCAGCAGTGAGCCAGGGAGGGTGCAGGATGGGTCCCTCCTGTAGGTGGAAGCTTTCCAGTGGTTCTCAACCTTCTGGCCCTTTAAATACAGTTCCTCATGTTGTGACCCAACCATAAAATTATTTTTGTTGCTACTTCATAGCTGTAATGTTGCTACTGTTATGAATCGTAATGTAAATATCTGATATGCAGGATGGTCTTAGGCGACCCCTGTGACAGGGTTGTTCGACTGCCAAAGGGGTCGCGACCCACAGGTTGAGAACCGCTGCTTTAGACTCTTCAACTGTTTCATAGGAGTTAAGGGTGAAGGACCTGGAGTTTGCCTACCGGGGTTCAAATCCCAAACAAGAAGCCGTCCTTCTTGCTACCTGTATTAGTTCATAGTTAGGGTAACACTAGCTGCTGAAATAATTACTCCCCCCCCCCCCCCACCATATTTTGGTGCTAAACACAACGGAATTGTATTTCTTGCTCACTTAGCAATTCAGTGTGGAGGTTCCTGGTCGGCTTCCCTTCCATGTGGTGATCCGAGGATCCAGGTTACTTCCATCTGATGGCTTCCATCCACCAGGGCCCCAGAGTCGCTGCAGTGAGGAACGGCTTCAGCTCCATTATCTTATTTAGTCTCCCAACAGCTCCTAGAAGATGATAGTGTTCTCATTTTACAGGTGAGGAAACGGAAGTTCAGAGAGCTTGTCATTTTCCTGGGAGCCCCATAAGGAAAAGCCTGGTCTCCCACCCCACACTTGGGCAGACATATCTGTTCTCACTCTCTTCCCATTTAAAGGCTGAGACACAAGTTCTTTTTCCAGGGCCTCATCCCACATGGCCAGCTGTTGGGTGGCTCCCTTCACTATCTGTCAGGTCTTTGGTGTGGGCTTTGCTCAGGGGTGAAGAGGCAGAGGAATCCCACCAAAATGAGACTGGCAGGTGCAGAGACCTGGCCTCGCGCGGCCTCAGGTGTGTGCCTGTGTTGGGGGTGGGGAAGGGAGGCTGTTTATTTGAACTCTGGAGAGGTAAACACAGCAGAGGGCTCCACAGAAGGGACACACTGCCCGTTAATGGATTCAGACTTTAGCAGTCCCATGGAAAACAGACTGCTGCTGAGCCAGGCCTCTGCCAACACTCAACACTGCTGGTCAGAAATGAGTTTCCTCTTGAGGCCCTGCACTGCTGCGGAGATGGCCTTGACCAGACAGAGAAGTGGTTGACCGCAACCCATCCCTAGGCATCTCCTTCCTCTCCTACCCCCCTGTTCCCCTCCCCAACCCCTGCAAAGTCTCTGGACTGCCTCTGGCTTGGCTTTTGCTTGTGCACTGATGTCAACTCATCCAAGGGGAGTAGACAGCCAGGGGGCCCCAACCGGAGGTTTCACTTTGAGTGCTGGGGTCTGGAGGTGGTTTGGGACAAGAACGGCCCCTGAAAGGTCTAGGGCTCTTGGAGAAAGCTTTCTGTCCTTCGCTGTTGGGGACTTGGCGTCCTTGTCTGTTCTGGGAGATGCCTGGTCAGGAGCATGTGGCGATCGGCATCTGAAAGGCTTGAAAGCAAGAGGCTGTCACAGCTCAGGTTTAGTCCGCTCAGGAGCCCCTCCTTGAGCAGCCTGGAGCACAGAGGGAGCCACAGCTGTGCTCCTCCTCCTGTTAGGATGCTGGCTGCAGCTCGGGGGAGTTCAGTGCATGGAGAGCATGGGGCCCAGACCTGCCCAGCCTGGTCCCGAGGACCTGCCCAGCCAGAGGAGCTTTCACTGGCCTCTCCTCTCTGGCTCTGCAGCCTCTTAGCAGGGGGTACACATGCCAGGGCACGTCCACGATGGGCCCATTGGCTGCAGGCCGGAAGCCAGCAAAGTCCATCCAAATGACCGCTCTTGAGCTCTGGGGAGGTTGGCTGTGATGGAGAGAAGGATCCATTGATCAGAATCAGCAAGTCAGAACCGACGGTGCCTTGTGGGCCCCAGATTCCAGAATCCTCAGTGCCCTGTTGGCTTCTACTTACATCCCCAAACAAGAGCATAGGTTCACTGTTTAATGAAGAAGCCTTTGTTTGTTACGTAATTCTTGTGTTTTGTTTCAAATTACAGGACTTGAAGGTTTTAGGATACACTGCCAAATATTTTCGTTTTTCTCAAGAAAGAAAAGGCCGCAGGCCTCTAAAGCCTGAATTACAATACTATCTGTCCCCACCCTCACCCCCTGAACCAAGTGAGATAGATAGATTCCTACTAACATCTTGTGTTACATTCAAGGCCAGCACTTACGTCACTGGGTTTCTGAATTCTCACGTTGTTGAGCCAGAGCTGTGAGGAAGGCCACCGTGAGGCCCTGGCTTCCCCAGGGAAGCACCGCGCAGTCCTCAGAGTCAGAAGGAATTCGGGTCCCATACTGGTTCTGGTGTGAGCCAGTCCCATGTTGACCTGGGGCAAGAAGCCAAGTCATTTGTGGCTTTTGTCCTTCTTCCCACCACTGAACTACAGATTTCTTCTCTTTAGAAAACAAGCAAGGACTCAGCTGTTTAATGCTTTGGGAGAAGGGCTGCTTGGTCTTGTTGTTGCTGCATTCATTCATTCATTCATTCACTCGTTCATTCAGTAGTTGTTGGGTGCCTGCTGCATGGCCCTGTCCCAGGCCCTGGAGATGCATCGCTGAACAAAATAGACAAAGCCCAGCCCCATGGAGCTTCCGTTCTGGTGAAGGGCTGCCACCCAGACACATAGAGGACCATCTGTGTCTGATGGAGATGTGGGATAGGGGGACGAGCACCACAGGGAAGGGGCAGGGGTGCCACCCCCTGGCCCATGGAGCCCTGAGAAGTGACCTGGGAATTTTGGGGGCTGAGGGCTGGGGAGTCTGATGGCAACAGGGATACAACTCACCCTGAGATTTGTCCTGCCCTCTCGGGACAAATGGGGCAGAGGGGGAGGCAGCCCCCTTCACTCCTGCCTATGGACATGGAGATGGGGAGCGAGGGTTTTACCTGGAGCACAAGCTCCTCCTAGGCCCGTAGCCCTGGCCTTTGGTCTCAGCCCTTCTTCTCTGGACTCAGTGACCTTAATTACATTGTTTTTTCCCCTGAATGGGTTTTGTTTCTCATTCCTGCTTTGGGCAAAACTTCCCAAATGCTTCATTTTTACATTTAGGGTTGAGTCCCAAACAGTATATATTTAATAATGGGTAAGTCAGCATTTCCTCCAGAAAAGACAAGTCCAAAGTATTAGGGTTAGGAGCTTTGGTTCCCGCGTGAAGGCGAAGCAGCGGTGCAAGGCTGAGGCCTGCGCTGACCGGAGCTGTGAGCTTCGGAGTTTTGTTTGTTCTTTGTGGTGGGGCGTCACCGGGATGACAAGGTCCTCTGTGGGCACATCTGAGCTGCCATTCCTGAGCCCTGCTATGTGCTGGGCAGGCACCTTTTGCACATGTGACTATGATCCTCATTGATGGGTCTGAGGAATGAAAACCTATTTTTTACACGTGGGGAAACTGAGGCTTATAGAGGTTGAGGAATGTGTCCAAGGACCTGCCAGCATTTGAACTCGGGTCACACAACTGAAATCCTTTTTACTTCAAATTACCAGCACTGTTTTAAATATCAGCCAATCAAGTTAAGATATAAAGAGGTAATATTAGCATCTGTCAATGTAACCAGTGAAAGCAAAAACCAAAATAAACCCAAACAAAGAGTATAACTCCCTTAGTGTTTCTGAAGCCAGCAAATAGGACCCTTCGTGACAGCAGCCGAGGTTCAGGCTCCAGCCAGCAGCGTGAGAGTTCTGAAGCCGGAGAAGAGATTTCTCGTCACCTTCATCCGAGTATCCGCCTTACCCTAAGCCCTTGAGTAATATATTCAGAATTTGGAGATTGAATCACGTGAGCAGGACTTAACAGGCCTACCTCTGCCTGTGCTTGACTGGGTTTCAGCTGTAGAGACGATGCTCTATAAATAGACGAGGGGAAGAGATTTAGCACAAAAATCCTGTGTTATCAGAACTGTCACATTCTGCGCTTTGGGCCCAGCTGTCTTAGTCTTGGGCCATGAAGTTTGCAAAAGTAACTCACCTGAGTTCCTTTTCATGCCAGCCCACACTCCGGTCACAGAGCCATGGTTCCTTAGCAGGTGAGCGGCGACAAGGAGGTCGCTTTAGCCTCTGCCCTCAGCATCCTGAGGACGGTTACAGAACTTCTTCCGGAGCTGCATGCTCCAAGAAAGGGGTGGGTGTGTCCTACCAGTAACATTGGGTTTTGACTTGAAAGCTGGAGGTGACAGTAATAGGGAAATGGATAGCATTTCAGTGCCTCCCCGTACAGACATGCTTGCTGTACAGGGTGATGGAGACTGAGAGAGAGACCTGTTTCCGCCGGGTTCATGATAATTATGCACTTCTGCACTGGTCTCCCCTGGCCGGAAACCACGCCAGAGGAAGGGAAGCTGGCTTCTCGGTGACAAGGTGCTAAAGTCTGCATCTCCCTGTAGTTAGTGGCTGCTGCTTCTCGGGTTGGTATCCTCGAGCAGGCTGGAGAGAAGCAGGCGGCAGGTAATGCATCTCAAAAGCATATATCCTTTCTGCTGGAAAGTGCAGAACTGAAATAATCTCTAACCTGTTCCACCCAAATAAATAAGTCAGCAAATAAGTCTGCTTTCATCGTATTGTCTTCTTCATAAATATCCTTTAAATTGAGGCTGAGTGACAAGATGTGGTTGTGCCACTAAAATGCTATCACTGATGATATTGAAAGAGCTTTTAAAATACCATAGTTGTCATTGAAACTATACTTTTTTTCTTCTTCTCTCCTTTGCTAGTAACTAGGTCTCTTTCGGGAAGTTTTAAAGTGGCATTTGGTAGATTACGGCCAGTGATATGTCTTCTACACAATACTTCTGAATGCCACTCAACTCTGCTCCCAATATCCCAAGGGAAAATATGCTTCAATGGAAAACATAAAGCTTATTGGAGGTCATCTAGCTGCTCCCTCACATACACCCCTTTGCGGAAGGGGCGAGGAAAAGGCAGCAGTGGTGAGACTTGGCATCATAGTTGTATACCTGTTGGTTTGAGTACAGGAGTATATATGCTTATTAGCTTCTCAAATGTTGTTCAGCCTGATTGTAGCTTTTATACAAAGGAGTGAAGGCATGGGTAGGAAAGATAATAGAAGTATAAATTGCAAGACAGGTTCTTATGAAATCAGTAAATTATTCATTTAACAGTTCTCTCCTTGTTGATTTCATGTTGCTATGGCACCTTAAGATGGAGGCGAGTCAGTCGTCCGGCCCAATCAGGGCCTTCCACAGATGCACAGGCCCTGGTGGGAGGCAGATAATGCATTACGTACAACCTTCAGCCACAAGATAAATTGCCTCTTTATCTGGCAAATTCCAAGGAGATCTAGTGGAGAGAACTGAAAGAGATATCTCACAGTGGCTAACACTTCTTGGAAGAGGCCCAGCTGTCTCAGGGTTTGAGTCAGAATCTGTTTAAGAACGCATTAAGAATGCATTGTCTTGGATGCTGAAAACACCGTGGGCTCGCAGTGGCTCTGGCGTCCACGCTACTGTAAATGCCTGACTTCATTTATTATTTTGATGGGCAAAGAAACCTGCCTGCCGACAGCCGTGCTCCCTCCTAAGCTCATCCCAGCCTTCCGTGTGTAGTCCTCCTCTCCCCATTACAGTGCGGTTTCCTGCTGCTTGTTAAATTACTGTACTTACGAAATGGAATGCTACGGCCCTGCCTGTCACTCACATTGGATGGAATTGAAGGGAGTTTGGGTGCCGGGGGAGTTGGGATACTTGGTACTGGTGTTAGCTGGGTGTTGGTAGCCTTTGGCCTTGGACATGCCCCTTTCCCTCTGGGGTCTCAGCATCCTCATCTGAAGCGTGAGGGGTTTGGGCTGGCCGGTTTGGGTGGTCTCTTCCTTCTCTGACATCCTGAGACTCTGTCTATGACTTGTGTTGGCGCCCTGTTTGTGAACAGCAGTGCTGTTAGGAGGACGCCTGAAGGCCATCTGAACGTGCCTGCAGTTAGAAAGTTAGGGCCAGACCCCCTAGATGCATTGGACCATGTGGACATTTTGTGCGAGAGACTATTAAGAATTTTGCAGTTCATTCTGACAGCTTGATAGATGGAGTGGTTTTACACGGCATCCATGTAGGAATTGACTGAAAAGGAAGTATTTTCTAAGAGAGTCAGGCTGTGTGTGTAAGTTAGGGTGGTATTTTTTTTCCTCTCAATCCAATTCTAAAATTTGCTGTGAAAAGAAAATAATTACCTAATCCAGCATCCCTTTATATTTGATTCCATTAACCATAACATTTCTTAATTTTGCTTTTGGCTTCTGCGACCTAATATACTAGTGATGATAAGTATTAGTATCATTATTATGAGGCTGATACTATTTTCCCTATTGAATGAGTTATATTCTAGCCAAGGGATAGAAAATACACCAGTTAGAGAAAGAATTGTTATTGGTACACAAAGGTAACTAGGTGACTGAAAGGACATTCTGAGGCCTTGGTTCTTAAACATTAGGGTGCATCAGGCATCTGCAGGGCTTAGTAACACAGGTTTCTGGGCCCCACTCCAGAAGTTCTGATTCATAAATCTGGAATAGGGCCTTAAGATTTGTGTTTCTAATAAGTTTTCAAATGATGCTGATTTTGGCCGGGTGGGTGGATGGGGGTGGGTGGATGGAGCATGCTCTGAGATCCACTGCTCAGAAGTACCATGGAGGTGGCAACTTCAGGGAGCAGCTCCCCCCCACCCCACCCCCCAGGACTGAGAATTGTTGAAACTTGAATTTTGGAGGAGGAGGGACCCAGACCTCTGAGGAGGGAGTCTCCGCTCCTGGTGCTGTTGTCTCTAAGGGAGGGGAGGCGGCAAGTGCCAGGAGAAGCTGCAAACTGGATTCAGCTTCTGGTACAGGAAGGTGCTTCCACTGGCAGCATTGCTGGGGTGATGCTCAGAGGAACCACAAGCTGACAGGGAGCCGCCAGGAAGCAGGCCAGAAGAGGCAAGTCCCTCCTTCCTCCTCCTGCCTTAGAGGCTCTAGCGCCCCCTATTGGCAGGGCCTAACAGGGACCCGGCGGCAAAGCAGAAATATGTATGTGGTTTGCAGGGTCCCAGCTCTAGCTACAAAACCGAGTGTGATACATAGGGTCGAATTGCAGTTGAGAACCATTTTACAGATGGGGAAATTGAGGCACAGAGACATGAAGAAATTCTCTCAGTTAGTAGGTGGCAGAGCCAGGATTTGAGGCTGGTTCCAGAGTCCACACTTGTTGCCGTCACCAGTCTGTCTCCAGGAGGCTGGTCTGCCCGGCGCCCCTCTTGCCTCTCTGGGTGTCCCTGGCCTCCTGTGGTGGTTGCTTCTCTTTTCCTGCCCCTGAGGTAGATGTCCTTAGGGCTCCATCCTCTGAACCTTCTCCTGCACTTCCAACCACGTTATCTCCGTTGTGTGAATGAGTCCACATGGGTACCTATCCCCTGGACCCGTGGTCGGCAAACTGCGGCTCCTGAGCCACATGCGGCTTTTTGGCCCCTTGAGTGTGGCTCTTCCTAAGCCTTAGGAGTACCCTAATTAAGTTAATAACAATGTACCTACCTATATAGTTTAAATTTAAAAAATTTGGCTCTCAAAAGAAATTTCAATCGTTGTACTGTTGATATTTGGCTCTGTTGACTAATGAGTTTGCCGACCACTGCCCTGGACTATGTTTTGGATGGCAAGCCTGGAAGTCCAATGATGTCTGTAGAAATCTCAAATATTTCTTCTCCTTTTTCCTTCACCCCTCTCCCCCAATTTTTTTTTAAAGCACCCACCTTCCTCTCTGTAATCCAGTTCTCTCTCTGACTTTGGTGTCATCATCTTCAAATGCTCCCTCACCTGATTATTTCAGATGCTAAGTACATTTTTTTACTTAGGTCGGCTCAATAGTCGCCTTACTGCCTTCTTTCTATACGTCTTCGCCTGGTTTATTCAGTGAACTGCGATTGAAGAAATGTGCCTTTCAAACAGCTTTGTTCATGTCATTCCTTGCCTTGAAAACATTTGCTGGTTTCCTGTGGCTTCCTGAACAAAGATGAGGCCTAGGCCCCTCAGAGAGCAGGGCGTCCTCACGTGGTGGAGGATCTCCTGTGTCCCTTCCCTGTTATAGGTCCAACCTCTCCAGCCCCCTCCAGCCCCTATGAGCTGCTAATGGCTCTTCTGACTTGCTCCAGTGACTCCCAGATCACCTGTGGTTGTTCATTTCTGCCCCATCTCTCACCCTTGCTTAAAGACCCAATTCTAATGCCACCTGCTCCATGCAGCCCTCCATCTCTGGCTGTGGAAGGGAGGGTGTCACCGAGAGGGTCTGCACCATGTCCTAAGCCCACTCCACACCTGCAGACCCCCTGCCTCTGCCTCGTGAACGCACCAGGCTCACCTTCCTCCAGTCGGAGCTCTGGGAAGCCTGGGGGTGGGGATCTGTTTCTCCAACCAGGGCTTATTCCCTCTCATCTCCCAGGGTTGCCATGCAGAACAACAGCTTTGCTGCCTCTGAAATGAGTTTTCTTTACTCATGCAAATTGCTCTCTGACTTATACGCCCAGGTGGCTGGGCGTAGCGCTCACTGCCCAGTTGGTGAAGGAAGAAGGTTGCAGCGGTGTTTTTTCTCCCAGCAAATGCAGATAATACCCTTCCTCTAATCAACAGGTTCCCAAGCATTTGAGAACCAGCCGTGAATTTCCAAGGGGCTCTCCCAGCCTTGTGGAATTAGAGCAGAGATATTGCCTCCTTTCACTTCAGTTAATCCAAATGAGCTGTGTCTCCTTTCTGTAGGGAAGGGCAAAGCAAAACAAAACCCAGCCGAGCCAGCACCAGGCTTTCTAACTGCCAGAGCCGGGCTCTGAAAATGGCCTGGGTCATTGGAGTGATGAAAGAAATGGAGTTATTATAACGTCTCTCTTCAAGGAACTTGAAAGTGATTTTCTTACGTTATATGCAAATAATATATGGGAGTCACATCACCTACTTTTGTGCAACTCGTCATCCACATGTGTGTTTAGAAAGCTTATTAGCTGGTGAGCTGGCTTCCTCTTTTTCCTCCTCATGAGTTGTCTCTTAGGCAATAAATTCCAAGCTCCTTGGTTCGTTCAGAATTGGGAGGGTATAAGTGGTGTCCCATCCTGAGTGTGGAAACAAGAATCGGCTTGAAAGAGCTCCGTTATCGCTGCTACCTGGATTTTTTTTATTGTCTGCTGATCTTTCAATGTATTGCGAGACTTAGCGAATACATAACGTGTCCAAAGTCCACGAAGCCTGCAGAGGTAAACCAAGTCTGCCTGCAGGGAGCTTAGAGTCTAGTGGGGGAGCCACTGACAGTCCCTAGTACAGGGAGTACTGGCGCTTGAAAATCAAAGAGGGAGACAGACCCAGACGGGTGGGAGGGCAGGAGCTGACCCTGGGGCTGTAGTTGAAGGATAGGCGTTCAGCAGGCAGAGGGTGATGCGATGTGGGAGGTGCAGGAGGACTGGTAAGGACGGGCTCACAGTGTGTGAGGAAGTGCAGCAACAGACCTGCCCTGTGGCACCCCCCCACACCTGCCATTCTAATTGTGTTTACCGCTGTGTGTCTGGGGAAGGGGCGGGGGCGTTAACCCCCGCAGGAGTGGGACACCCGGAGGCTGCTGCCCTCTGCTCTGTGGCAGCGCCATTCTGCCAATGGTAAGCCTTTGCTAAGACTTGGGGAAGAAGGACCAAGGCAAGAAATGGGTCTGCCTGTATTATTTGAAGGGCTAAGAATTGGGGTGAGCAGAGGATGAAGAGAGGGTGGTTGGAAAGCCCAGGCGAGGGAACTGCAGGAAGGGATTGTATGTGCTTTAGATGCAGCCAAGTTTATCTAAGGGGAGGCTCAAAGACATAAGAGCTTCTTTGGAAAAACCCTCTTAGCTTCGACTTCCGGTGAACAAGAAATGTACCTAATTGAGGCAAGCCATGGCAGAAAGATCCCAGACCTTGGAGCTCTCCCAGGGCAAACTGTTTCATCTCCCCAAGCCTCAGTCTCCTCATCTGCAAAATGGGGGTCCTCAGGCTTCTTGGAATGGCTGTGGTAGAGATGTGAGTGAAACGATGGTCTCAGAGCTCATTCATTCTTGGCTTGCCCAGGATGCGTGACCACAGGTGCCTTTCAGGCACCATAGGGACTCCCCTTTGTTCTCTTGATCCTGATATGTTTAGGTCTGTTGTTGGGGCCTGAGGAAGTTTGCCAAATGTCTTGTGGCCAGCACACCAGAATCCTTGTCCCTGGCGTGCACCGCATTTTCAGCTTCTCACATCTCCTCCGGCAAGTGTTCTGCAGACACCCGCTAATTGGAGCCTGGAGACTTGGGGGCCATTTAAAAATATTCTCACACCGAAAGTGGCCTTTGTGTTTGAAAACCGCCCCTAGTCCTGGGCTTCTGGACAGGCCAGTGAGGGTAAGCGGCAGTGGCTGGGGTGGAGCCACACATGTGCCCTGGTTCCAAAGCAGATGGGTCATTCTTGCCGAAGGGGATGCATTTGGGATAAAATGCCATGGCTCTTGCTTCAAGACATCAGAGGCCCAGAAGTCACCATGATCTTGGTGAGATGCCCTGATATTTTGTTGTTCTGTAGAGCAGAAGTGAGACACAGCATAAAAGAACTTTAGGTAAACATTTTGGTCTGCCCACTTCCCACTTCCAGATTGTTCCCAGTGTCTGAAGTGCCTTCCAAAGGGGTGGGGGGGGGGGCGGATTTGACTTCCCTTTTAGCTCTATCTCTACCCTCACCCCCAGCATCCTCTCCCTTTTTTATTTTTTCCTCCTTAGCCAACGGCAGCAGCTTAGTGTTTGGAACCAGTAACTTAGACTGGCTCAGACTCCTTGGAGCCAAGGTGCATTCTGCCAGCGTCAGCCAAGCACCTGGCCTGGGAGGGGGGAGGGGGAGAGCAGATGGGAAGTGCCACACTGCCCCTCGTGGGCTTCATGCTCACAGCTCATGGCAGTCCTGGCGCCAGGATCAAGGACTTGCCCTCGGGACCTCGGGAGTAGTTCTGCCAAGCACCCCATTGGTCACTTCATTCGGATTCTTCCTCTTTCCTTTCTCTAGCACCATGGCTAAAGGCCTCTTAGAGCATGCTCCGGCACAGAGTGTAGCAGGGGTGATGGAAAAGACGGGTCATGGAGTACGTGGGTGCAGGAACCCTGAGATTCTAGGGTGTTCACTCTTAGACTCTCACAATCTACTTCACTGCAGTTCAGCAGAACATTGACCCTGGCGTCAACAGCAATGTTCAGAAGGGCTGAGGTGCTGGAAAGCAGAGCAGGAGAACGCTTGGGCAGTGACAGCCAGCCTGGGGTTGACCGTTTGTGGCTGATCATAGACTCCGGATAAATTAAATGTAGGCCTGGCCTGTCTCCTGACAGAGAACTCCAGTAGCCAGAGGGTCCTGGCCATCTGGGGGCCCTTTGGGAGAGCCTGGGGGTCAGATTGGGGTGCAAATGGCATGAGTTCATCAGAGAAGGGTGTGTGGTGGGAGTGGGGTGGGGGGATTGAGATCATGTTTCTTGCCCTGGCAAGGGGGGAAGGGAGACCAGTGCTTGCCAACCCCCACTTCCCATCAGGAATCAGTGAGCATCCCAGCAGGGGAGGCCAAACACCGCGGTGGTGATGACGACGATGATGCTGAAGATGATGTTTGTTCGAAGGACTGATCTGATGATGGGAGTGTGGAGCCACGGTTTGCCTTCTTCCTGCCATTCAGGAAGCCCTGCAAGCCCGTGGCTTTGCCTCGGTTCTTCTCCCTGGATGACGAATTTAGAATACCACCCGGAAGGACAGTGAACATTGCTCTGAGAATCATCATTTTGCACTTTTAAAACTTATTTTTCTTCCTCTGAGGACTGAATTAGTGCTGTAATTTGCTCCTAATACCACCTAAACCTGTTGTGATTAAAGCTTTTTTCCTTCTTTCTTGAAACCAGGCTTGCTGCCTGGAGTTCACATATTAACAGAGATGAAAAAGATCATTTCTAACTTATAATGTTCTGAATTGCTTTAGTTTTTTCATTTGTATTTCCCTGGTAAAGCAAGGCATCTGTTCTGCTGTCAGGGCCTCAGTAATCCCCGAGACAAGCAGGAGCAGGATCTGAGAGGCAGTCCACACCAGGACGGCCGGTGACCGACAAGTCAACCCGGGGGACGTGAGTTACTGAGTGTCTCTCCCACAGTTACTCTCACAGTGGCATTGCTGTATTAGGTAAGCCCTCCGGGGGCCTTGAAGGTCAAGAAATCAGGAAATAAAACTCTTGTAGCATTTGACCTAATCAATACGGCACGCTCTCAAATAGATATCCAAGTCTTTGGCAGCCGATGTTGGATGGGCAAGGGAAAAAATACTTTCTGATAGGTATTGACAGAATCACAGGCGGCTGAGGGAACAGCGGCTCTGTCCGGTGTGACATGCCCGGGCCAGTCTCTCGGTGGGAGGGCCAGTCCATTTGGACTCAGTCTTTCTTGGAGTCTCTCTGTTCTTTGTCAGTTTGCACCGGGTTTCCACTCTGGGGAGGTGAGAATTAGAATGGGATGAGAGCATCGGACAGGTTTGGAAATGAAACCCTCTGTAGACCCTGTTCGCACTGGAGACTCGGGCTCCTGTTTCAAAGGAGGAAACCTGAGACGGATTCCGGGACCCTCGTCCCAGCCGCCACCATTGGGAGTGCCAGCCAGTGGGTTCTGCAAGCCAGGCGGGCGCCGTGGAGACTCGGAGAGCAGACTTTTCCTCCACATGCTGCCCGTGTGTTGTCCTCAGGAGTTTGGGGAGTAGGCGTTTGGGGCGGTCATGTCATTTGCATCGGTGGGAAGAAGGATGAAAAGGGTGATAGCTATGCCACTGGGAGTTCTGATTCGTCTCATGATAAAATCTGGTCGCATAGTTGATCTGTAGCAAAAAAGAGGGAAGAGATAAATGAAATCACTGTGCTCACTTGCCGCCTTCTGGTTCTTTTATTGTTTGGTTGTTAAGGGCAACAGAAATGTCAATAAAGAGGCTGGCGGTTGAGGTCTCAGTCCAGGAGCGCCTGCTGGGGGCGGTCCTCTCACGGTAGCGCTCTGGTCCAGGTGGGCACCGGCGCTTTGCCTGCACTTTGAGTCATGATGTGCTTGGCGGGATTTCTGATCCTCGGCCGCCTCTGTCCCTCCCACCACTCAAGATCCCGAGTCCGTGGGGAATAGTTTTGAACCAGCTGCAGATCTGTCTCCTGGGGGAAGACATTAGCTATGGGATCTTCCAGGCTGCCTGTTGTGTTTAGTAACACCTTTGTCAGCTGCCCACATGGCAGAGAGGAGGTGGGCCTTGCTGTCCCTTCCCCGGGGGGCCTTTTCCTGCCGTCTACATATGGGTGTGAATGTGATTGGCCGGCTATGAAGGATCCGCTGTCCCCATCCCCCAGCACCGTGAGGTGGCCCTCCCGCATGTCTGAGTTGAATCCCCCTTACACAGATGAAGAAACTGGTCCTGTGGAGAGGATACGTGGTTTGCGTGCACCTGGGAGCTGGCACTGGCGGGCAGGTCTCCCACCACAGAGTGCCATCTGCCCCTGGTCCCTCTGAACAGCGGAGGCCTCCACATAGCACATCCCAGGAGATGTGGCGGTGAGGGTTCTTGTGTTCCCCCTTTCTACAGATAAGGACACCAGGCTTAGAGGGGTTACGTAATTATTCTTATCAGAGCATGTTCATTTGTTACGTTTCATCCTTACCATTAAAAGGCGTGACCTGATTTTATAGGGAAGGTCACTCTAAGGCCAAGAAGCTCATGATTTGCCCAAATTCTTGACCTTCTGGACTCCCATGCCCAGACATCTCTGTGATGCAACTGTGCCCGTCTGCCTGGTGCTGTCCAGTCCTCTTCTGGTGCCAGGGAAGTGGCCTGGCCATGACGAGGAGTGAGGTGGGGGCTGGGGAAGTGGAAAGTGTGTTGGGAGGGTAATGAGACCGGTGACTGAGTAAGGGCCCGGCGTTGGTCTGAGCAGTGAAAATGGCGTCTTGGAGGGGACGGTGATTTTCTCTAGAAAAGAA
>NW_005871206.1:1893435-1936733 GCF_000147115.1 Myotis lucifugus
CCGTCCAAGTCTTACGAAAGCTGCTCTGGGATCCTCTCCGCAACAATAGGATGCAGGTTTCTGCCTCCTCGCAGTGAAGAAGCTGAGTCTCAATGAGTTGAAGAAACTTGTCTTGGACCACATACCTGGTTCGTGGTAGGGCCGCTCAGTCACTCAGCAGACGTTCGTGGAGCACGTGCTGTGTGCCAGGTGTCATACCGGACACCAGGATCCGTCAGTGAGCAGAATAGACAGGTCTTGGTCCTTCCAGACCAGAATTCAGGTGGAGGGAGACATATGATAAGCAGCTAATGTAAGAAATAAGTAAATCACACAGCATGTTAGAAAGTGACAACCATTTCAGAGGCACAACACAGCGCAGGTACAGGTGATTGGGAGCGCCTGGGGGGCTGCAGTTCTACATCACTTGGTCCCGGTGAGCTGGGAGAGGGAGGAGCCATACCAGATCCACACGTGGGTCTGACATCACGCCCGCTTCTCAGGAAGAAAGGGAGGCCCAGGGAGTGGGAATGACTTGGCATCCAAACCAGGTTCGGAACCAGGATTCCCGTAGCTACCTAGCAAAGCCCACGAGGTTGCTTTGTTTCCCCTGCACCGCCTTGACTTGGTTCACCACCTTCAGCCTTCGGTGGCATTGGTTTCCGGCAGCCCCATACCAGCCCCAATGTCTTCCCTAGCCTCAGAAGCCCCATATCACTTCGTTCCCATATAAGCATGGGTCCCTTCACCCTAGCATCCCAGCACCCTGAGTGGGGAATTAATGCGTTTTTATTTGAAGTGATCTGCTGCTGTCATTTTTGATATCTCCTGTTTTCGTATGCAGGAACGCAGAGCACAATTAGAATACAGTTATATATCCTCATAGTTATTAAAGCTTGGATTAACATGACATAAAGTTTTGTCTGGGGAGTCTTTTGCTATGGCTCAGGGAGCATTTTTTGTGACAGTAATAGGCTACAGTTAATATACTTGAATGATACTAGAATCTGTGTTATAAGGCAGAACAAAAGGGGTTTATCTGGAGCTGAATTACAAAGGTGGAATTATCACTGCGAATGATCCACAGAGATCTGGGCTTAATTATTGTCGCTTGTGTCATTTCAGCATAATATGGGAGGTTACTGAAGCAGAGTAGAAGTGCGGGAGGGCCAGCTTGTCAATCACTGGGCGAATGCCCGGACTCCCGCCCCTTCTCCCAAGCACAGTGCTGGCCACTTGTCCTGCAGGTCCACGGGGATTAAGGCCTTTGGCCATCCCTGGCATGTGGTGCTTCAGGTTTTATAATGTTTCTGCAGGATGGTTTTCATGAACTCCTGTGTCCCCCAGCCCAATCCTTTGCCCCCCTCCCCATGCCCCCCAGTGTAGGTCCCCTGCCCTCCTGGCCCCGTTGAACTGTCCACGAGGGTGATGAACTGGCTGGTCCACTGCATTTTCTTGGTGACAGTGCCAGTGCCACCTTCCAGAGCCTAATTGTTGTGACAAGCATAGGAGGTGAGCTGATGTGCTCTGCCAGCCATTTGGTCACCAAGGCCAGTGTGGCTAGCACAGGTGTCCGGCTGCACATGGGCGTGCTCAGGTGAACCGCTTCCCCATCTGTTCCCAGAGGACAGAGCATGGGGCAGCAGGAGGGTGGAGCCTGGGGCAGCAGGAGGACAGAGCCTGGGCCAGCAGCATTGTGGGCAACTTTCCCCCTCCCCCGCTCTGGTGCCCAGTCAGGGCGTTCACATTCCTCTTGGGGGTTGAGTCAGGTCCCAGGAGCCAGGGAACAGGATAGCTCAGCACTGAACAGGGCAGGGCACCCAAAGGCTTTAGAAATGCTATTTATAAGGAGCATAACCTTTTTTTTTTAATATTCTCCAGCTGCCAGGTATATGATTACAGCTTGTTCTGTTGGCAGCTACTATGAACTGTGAGCTGCTTGGCTGTGCTCAGTGGTCAGTGCTGGGCAGTGTAGCTTTTCCTGTCCGACCTGTTTTCCGAGAGGCCGTTGTCCTGCTTGGTGAAAAGCCTCTCCGAGGTGCCCCACTTATAGAGTGAGAAGGGAGCAGGTCTGTGTTGGGCAGCTCTGGGGCAGGAAGTGGACAGGGACTTGGGGTCATTTTCTCCAGTAGAGCCGGGCAGCTGTACTTCCTGGAATGGAGCGGTCCAGCGAGGTGGAACACCTTGCTCAGGTTACCTGGCTGGGAAATCAAGAAGACAGGACTTGGTGTATGAGTCCCAAGGCCATGCTTTTCAACTAGACTTGTGTGCATACAAAAATGCAGATTTCTGGGCCATGCCCCAGAACTATGGAATCACACTCTCTGTAGGAGTGGCCTGGGACTGGGCATTGAACCAGTGCCCCAGGCGATCCGTGTACATGCAGATGATTGGACCATTGCACTGCTGGCCTGGAAGCCAGCCATGAGTGTGCCCTGAAATACTCTCCATACCAGGGTCACTGGTCCTGGGACATCGTACCCCATGGGGCGGGGGTGACAGGAAGTGGGAGGATGACCTCACATTGATTAGAGCCAAAGGGAACACATGGAACTTTCTTCAAGTCTCCCATTTTTTAAATGAGAGATTTAAGATGTGAAGAGAGTTCATGCCCAAGGACACATGTTCATGGCAGAGCTGGCCCTGATACCTGTTACCCCCACTGCCCTATAAAAAAATAATTGCCCAGCCCAGCCCGCATGGCTCAGTGGTTGAGCATCAACCTCTGAATCAGGAGGTCATGGTTTGATTCCCAGTCAGGGTACATGCCCAGGTTGCGGGCTCCATCCCCAGTGGCAGGAGGCAGCCAATCAATGATTCTCTCTCATCATTGATGTTTCTATCTCTCTTCTCGGTTTCCCTTCCTCTCTGAAATCAATAAAAACATCTTTTAGAAAATAAATAAATAACTGTCCATTGCCCTTTGCCTTTCCATTGCTAAGATGGTTTAGAAGAAGTGCGGTTGTAATTAGAATAAACACAGTATTTTTCTTCCTGCAACAAGACCTTCAAAGGGAAAAAAAATCTCAATACCCCAATTATGCCAAAGCATTCCCAGTCCTATCCAGGAGTAATTAAAAAATACAGCTGACGCTTGTTCTCTCGCTTGTTTTTAAATGAATAGCTAAGTATCTGTCAAGATGATGAGCGCCTAGGCCGCTGACGGCCTTACGATCTCAATTTGCTCCCAGGAACTTCAGAGATGAGAACAGGAAAGCTGTGGTTTTGAACGGCGAGGCACCTGGCCACCCCGGGCACACTCGTTTCGTGGTTGTGAGGCATCTCTCCCCCACCCCGAGACCAGGTGGGGGGTGGCAGACCAGACTCAGCATCTACGTCCTTATTCAGTCTCAGATTCTCCCCTGTGCCTGTGAGCGGGTCAGACGGGTTCTTCTGCTGCACCTCTGCAGAACACAGGACGTTAGGGTTTCCAGGATCTGTGCACAGAATTAGCTTGGCTTCTTGGGGGAAAATCCTCCTGTTGCAAGTCACTTTTTAATTAGTTTATAGAATCTCTATTTCTAAATGATGCCACTATGTGAATTGAGATGTCATGTTGCATATTGACACCATTCCTTTAGGGACAATTGGGCTTTATTTCTCAGAAGCTAAAGGCAAATCTATATGCATTTTCCTCACCCTACTCCCAACACACTTTTTTCCAAAGACAAAATCAAGGGCAGACTTGAAGAGGACATGATCACAAAACGTATTATAGCATTAGTCATTCTTAATGTTTACCCATCAGTTTACAGCGTGTGTGCATATGCGTGGAGTTCCAGTTATCTATTGGTGCATAACAAATCATGCCAAAACTAGCTGGCTTCAAACAACAATCATTATATTATCTCTTGTGGTTTCCATGGGAATTTTCAAGGGGCTTGGTTGGGGGGTAGCTCATGAGGCTGCTGTTAGATAGTGGCCGGCACAGCAGAGGGTTGACCAGGTATCTCTCTCTCCATGTGGTCTCAGGACTTGTCCATGTGGTCTCTGCAAAAGCTGGCTTGAGCTTCCTCAAATCATGGTGTCCTCAGGACTCATTATACAGCACCTTAGGGCTCCTGCACAAGTGTCCCAGCAAACAAGGCAGGAGTGGCTTCACTTTTTCTGACCTGACCTTGAAAGTCATAGGACACAAGTGAGTCACAAACTCACCTAGTATAAAGGGATGGGATGGAGACTTCACCTCCTGTTGGGAGGGTTGGCGGGTGCCTTCTTGGTAGAGCAGCCAGTGTTTGACAGCCACTGTTAGCTGAGGAAGGCTCGCCTGGGTCTGTACAGCGTGTGATGACCAGACTATACCCAGAGCTCTGTCCCATCAGTTCTGTTGGCAAGTGCACTCAACTAAGGACAAGCTCCGCTGTGCCCTTAAAATAAATAAAAACACTAACCAAGAATAATAATAATAGTAATAATAACAGCACCAGAAGCCAACACCTGTGTGTTTCTATGTGTGTAAATGCACCTTCCATTTAATCCCATTTCATTACCCTTTTAAGAACGTTCTATTAACTCAGGTTCAGAGAGTAAATAACTTGTGCCATTGCTTGTCCAAGGTCACTGTGGTTCCTGAGAGTCAGATGTGAAGCCAAATGTCTGTGACCCTGGGACCCAGACCCTCGGCTGCTCTGCTAGTGTCCCAGTCGGCCGGTGCTGAGCCACAGTCCAGAGGCCGGGCCGGATTGAGGACATCCACGGGAGTGTGCGCTGTGCCGAGCTGAGCGCCTTTGCCAGGCTTGTTGAAAACAAGCTCATTTTTATGTGTTGATTGCTACACATGCTCGGCCAGAAGCTCTTGCTTTATCATCTAGTTCAAAGTGAGGGGAGGACGCTCCCTCAAGGGGGACCTGCCTCGCTCTCCATCCTCTCCATGGCCTCTCCAGGCCAGGCCGGCCAGCCCCCAGCTCCCTCTGCCTGTGCCGCAGGGCTGTCACATGAATCTTGCAGAATCAGCCGATCTCCCCGTGCCTGAAACAGATTCCGGTGTGTTGGGAGAAGTACTTTGGAATGACCCAGGGGACATTTGCCGATTCATTCCCCCCGTTGCTGTTCTGAGAGCCCGAGTCCAGCTTTGGGGGAATGAGATGGACCTAGAAGGACCTCAACTCCTGGAGGTTTTTATCCCACAGACCCTTCCAGAAAGCTGCCCTTCCAGGCACAGCCTTTGTGTGTCTCAGGGTTTCTGGGCGGTTCCTTGCAGAGTGGATTTGGAACTGTCCCAGGGCCTCTAGGAGGGGGACCCCAGGAGAGAGAGGGCAGGTGGGGCAGGAAGCATAAAGGGCTCAGAACCAACTGTCAACATTTATTGAACATTCTATGTACACCAGGCACTTCACACTGGACACCTCGTTTCTGACCTCAGTTTGGAGAGATGGGCATCTTTTCCTGTTTTATAGGCCACATGGCACCAAGTTTAAGAGCGTGAGCCCTGAGGTCCGCTGTGGGGTTTAGTCCAGGCTCTGCTCCATATAAAGTGGGTGAATGTAGCCAAATTGGTCAGCCCTCTAGAGCAGCGGTCACCAACTGGTGGTCCGTGAGGTCCCAAAGGTTGGCGGCCACTACTCTAGAGCTCCGATTCCTTGTTGATAAATGAAGGCGATGCTAATGGTAGCTTCCTGAAAGGGTTACTGTGAGAATTACACCAGGCCACGCTGCGAAATGCCTCGCACGGTGTCGTGTGTACAGAAACTGTGTAATACGACTTAACTGCTGTTATTCTTGTTGTTTCTATTATTAACAACCTGAGGGACCGGACAGAGAATGAAGGCAATGGTTCTGTCATATTAAATTGCCTGTTGTTAGTCTGCCTTCCGGGCAAGTCTGGGCTCCAGGCTCAGGCCTTCAAGCACCTGATGGTGGGTTGCTGCTGTGGTCAGAAGGTTTCGGTGAGGCTGTGTGCATGTGTGTGCCGCGGAGGCTGTGTGGGTGGGTGGCTGCGCCCGCCCTTCCCCAGCTCTGACCTTCCAGCCCATCCTCCGCCCCAGCGTGGCCTTGGGAGCAGATGTGCAGCGAGCTGGTGGCTTGGGTCCGGGCTCCTGCTTGCTCGCCAAACCCCGAGCTTCTGTTTATGACTAATTGCTTTGTTTGTTCTGTATGAGACACTTAATTTTTTTTCCAGCGATTTACTCCTCTTTGTAATTAGGTGTAGTGATTAGAATCTTGTTCCTATTACAATGGAGTTTTCCTTTTAATTCATGCACACTCACCAGGCCTGTCTCCGGCTGCTCCATTGATTGTCCCCAGTTGGCTTTTCCCAAGCTGTCATATCAATCAGTTCAGGGGTGGCTTCAGGACTGACGTGAGTCTCAGAAATCAAATATAACTGACTGGGGGTTTTGTTATACTCAGCTATCATACTTGGGGATGAATTCTCAATAATTAAGGACATGAGAGTTGGCAAATTACTTTAATAAGTATTCTTTATTTCCCCATCAACTCCTTTTATTAAAAATTAAAAAATGTTGTTGAACACAGACACGTAGACATTTGGCTACGAAAAATAAACAGCAAAATATTAATAATGGTGATTTGTATTTTCTTATTAGGCTCATTGGCAGTTCCTGTTATGTGCATGTAATGAATATGTTAAAAAATAAACGTTGCCCTGGCTGGTGTGGCTCCGTTGGTTGGAGTGTCTTTCTGTACACCTAGGTTGCAGGTTCAATCCCTGGCCAGGGCGAGTATGGAAGACAATCAACCGATGTTCTCTCTCACATTCAATGTCTCTCTCTCTCTCTCTCTCTCGCTCTCTCTCCCTCTCCTTCTCTTCCCTCCCTTCCCCACCATCCTTCTCTCTAAAAAAAAAAAATCAATAAGCATATCCTCAGTTAGGAGTAAATAAATAAACAAATAGATAAATAAATAAATGTTTTGAAAGCCCTTTTTTATAACAGATTAGGCACGGTACATTTGTCAGCTAGCTCAAGGTCATTCCACACATCAGCAAGAGTCCAGGTCTTGAAAGTCCCAGGGCAATTGCTCCATCTCCACAGCTGCCGTTTATCTGTCTGTCAGTGAAGAAATAATCCTGAGTCCTTGCTCGGTGGTGACGGGCAGAGAAGACTTAAGATGCGGTTTCTGTTCACAAGGTGCTGCTCATGGTTTGGGGAGAGAGGTTTCTGTTGAAAGTTTCTCTTCCCTGGACCATGGCCCCAACCTCTATGATTGCCCAGACTCTGCTTTCTCCTTCATGATGCCGGAACGATAACTGGTGCCAGCGCTGTTGCCTCTGCTGTTTCCTGCACAAGCCCCCCCCCCCACCCGCTCCTGTTGTTTCACATCTGTTCTCCCCACTGTGGAGGGTGGACAAAGCCATGTCTCCATAAGCAAAGGGGCTGGAGGGAATTCGGGAGAGAGAGGGTAACCAGGGGGGCTGGACCAGGGGCCGTGTGTCTGGGGGGGACAGGGAGACCCGAGTCTGGAAGGCAGGGTCGAGGTCAGCTGGTATTGGGCTGTGAGTGTTTGGACATGTCCCCTTGGGCACTGGACACATGGAAGGCTCCAAGGGGTCCTTTAGGATAAGTGTCCAGGCTGAACTGAGTTGGAGAGATGAGAGCACAGCCAGAGTGTCAGCGATCACAGGAATGAGGTCATCGTGTGGCAGGTCCAGACTTACAGTGACAAAGTCCTGGAACTCAGAGGATGTCGAAGAGCTAAGAAAGGGTGGGGTGGAGGCGACATCAAAGAAGAAGTGATGGAATGGGACAGGGAGCTTGGAAGAGGAAAGGGCCAATGATGGCATAAAGCTTTCAGTCGTGGGAGGTGGTGGTCCACTGGTGAAAATGGAGTTGTGGGAATCGGGGGGAGAAAGCAGGTGGTATGTCCTTGTTAAGAGGTATTGGGTGTTTTTGTTTTTAAATATATTTTTATTGATTTCAGAGAGGAAGGGGGGCGGAGAGATAGAAACATCAATGATGAGAGAGAATCATTGATCGGTTGCTTCCTGCAAGTCCCACGCTGAAGATCGAGCCCACAACCTGGGTATGTGCACCGACCGGGAATCGAACTGTGACCTTCTGGTTCATAGGTCCATGCTCAACCACTGAGCCACGCTGGCTGGGCAAGAGGTATTGGTTTTTGAGGAACATCCATGTGGCAAGAAAACCCATGACAAAGAAGGGAGGCTGGCACTCTGGGGACAGGCCTGAGAGGAGCCCCCAGAAAGATGGGTGACTGTGGAAGCTGTATTCTTGCACAGAGAGGAGCTCAGACGGAGAGGGTGGGGTGACGATAGTGCAGGGGGATGACGAACTGGAGGTGTATGGGTTGGGAGAAGGAAGGGAGCCAGGAAAAGTTACCCAGAGAGGAGCAGAGCACGTGGTGCCGAGAAACCCTGGGACAGAGTGTGCACTGAGCCTAATGCAGGGGTGGGATTTGGGGTAGTTTCTGAGTTTTCCTGGATATGTTTCCCTATTTAATAAAAGAGGAGGTGGGGCCTTCCAGATTTTGTTGACTAAATTAACAGAGTTAACCTTCATTCTCTAGATGGTTCTTGCTTTCTGAAAGAATGGCTGGCCGGAGTTCCCCAGATAAGACCTTATGCAGCTTTGTAGCATATGCACTATTCTGAGGGGAGGTAAACCCCAGAGTGAAGTTTCAGGTAAAGGCCATGTTCATACTTATTTGATATGGTTGGGTTGGAGGGCATCTTGGCTTGGGGTGTGTCTTTACTGAAGAGTTAGTGTGTAAGTCGAGGGAGGGGACAAGGTGAGAGCAAATCAGGAAATAAAAGCAGTTTCTCTGGAACTCTGTGGCTGCAGCTTCCTCTGGAACCAAAGAGAAACTCAGTGAGTTTTCCTTTGCAGGTAAAACAGTTTTATTCTGCAGCCGAGACTTTTCTCAGTAACACAGCCTTCCTCTAAGCCTCCCCTTTCAGGCTTCCTCCCCGTCCTGCCCGGCCCCCTCCCTTCCTCCAGACTCTCTTTAAAATAGACCTTCATGCACGAGGAAGCATCATAATGTAATACTCGTCTTATCTTCACGCGTCCCCAGCAGGCATTGACAAAAGGACAGTGGGCGAGCCTCAGATATCTCCGCGGCGACGGAAGGTTGGACGTGTTCTTTTGAGACATCTCACCTGGGTCTGTCCGGAGCAAGAACCTGCTGGGGCAATTAGCCGCGTCCAGAGCTCCGGCGCTCAAGCGCCTTCCCTTTGAAAGGCGTTTCGCAGGTGCTGCATCTGTGTCCCTGTGATGACTGGCACAGGCAGAGTGTCCCGAGGACTTGGGGAAAACCTGTGGGGTCATTATGGCTCGTTGGGGACATGAGAGGAATCTGTGATTTTCTGTTGTGGATTTGTATGCACAGAGATGCGATAAAGATGCTTACGGCCCCGTTTATTTCCCAGCTGCCTCAGGAGTGGACCAGCCTCGCTTCTTTCCTTGGCTGTGGGTGCTCTCTTTGTGGTTTGTGCCTAACGCCGTGGTCCCTAGGAGTTCAAGCGGCCACTGCATTGTCCCCGAGGACCAGTCAGTCTGCAAGAAGAGGTCTTCTCCTGGCCCGGGGGTGTGGATGGAGGGCTCTGCCGTGCTTTCCCCAGCTGTCGGCACATCTGGAGGAGTTCAGCCTGTCTGATTAGAGTTGAGCAAGACTGGAGCTTGTTTTTCATGCCCGTTGATGGGAAACCTTCCCTTACCCTCCATGTATAGGTTCAGGGACACAAGGGTCAGCGTCGGGGGCTGGGCAAGGGAAGGCAGATTTCTGACAGCTAAGAAACGCATGGAGTGGTGTGTGCCGGGGCGAGGGGCGATCTGCGCAGTGATTTTTCAAGCAAGCGTGGGCCCAGCCCAGACTCACCAACCTCCTGAGGATGCTAATGTGGTGCATTGAGATTGTGAATATTTTCCTACAGTCGAATCCATAATTCATTTGGTATTAGGCTATGCAAAATCCTTCCTTACTTCTCTTCTTTTTATCTCACCCCCAAGCTTCTTTTATGATGAATCAGCCTTAGTCTCTCTGCCGGTCTCCCCTGTCTGTCTGTATTTCTCTCTGTCGGTGTCTGTCTCCCTCTGTCTTTCTCTGTCTCTCTTCCTCCCCGCCCCCCGCCTTGCCTTTTCCCCTCCCCACAATGACTAGGAGCATTAAGAACAGAGCTTTTTCCTACAAATGCAATGTGTCCTCTTCAAAGTGGGAGTCTGTGTACTTATTCCAAAGATCTCGCCTTTGCTCTGAGCGTTTTCAAAGCTTTCCCTGTGAACTCATAGTCAAACTCTGTGGCATTTTCTTCTGAATATCCTCACTGGTGATAAATCTTTGGCCTTTGAAAGTGGATGTGATTTTTGGAAACCGTCACTGGACTTAGTTCCAAGTGACTTGTGGCCAAGATTGATTATGCTGTTTTTGGACCAGAATGCAGCAGGACTATAAAATAATAAGACTAGTTGTCTTGCATGACTTGGGAACTGACTAGAAGGGAATCCCGCCCTCCCTACCCCACCCCCCATTCTAATAAAAACACATTTGAAGTCTTAGTCGGTAACGACAGGGCCTTTCACGTAAGTTCTTGGAAGGGGACAGTGACCGTTTGGTGTCCATCCTGATGTGCGCGTTTGTCAAGCAATAAGACAGAGGTTGTATTTTATTTAATCCTTTCTGTGCATTAGGCATCAAACAAGCCAGCAGACGCAAGATAAGGGCCAGGGTCATTTATGAGTTAGTGATGATCTAGCTCTGGGCACATGGGTAGCAGAAATTGACCTTTTAGGTCCTGCTGCAGGTTAGCAGTGACTATATTTGGGAGCACCTGAAGCCTCCTGCATCCTCACACCCTACCCTCCCACCCCCCGTGGGCAGTTATCACTGGCAGCTCTCCAAAGGCCTCCTAGTGGGTTGGGCACACAGCTCTGCATTGATCGGGAGTCCACCACCACCCGCACACATTGATTGGGCCACACTCTACTGGCACTGCCCCGTCACCTGCTGCCCCCGCCTATATGGACCCCCCAGACACCCCGCCCCCAGGGTGCACAGAAGTGGAGATATCTGCACAGACAGCCTATCCTTCCTCATCCTGCCCCAGGAAAATCAACCCATTTGCTTCATGAATAAAGTGGGAACTCTCATTTTGAAGTGATGAATGGAAAATCCCTCTGAGGGTAAAGTTCAGGGTCCGCAATAGGGATGGAAAGGTTTGCTGCCATGGGAAACAAGAGTGCAACTCACGCAGTTATGCTAATGAGCCCAGCAGCACCAGTGAGGGGTGGCTAGGACCTGGGAGACCAGGGCACTGCTGCTGTCCTGTGAGAAAGGCTGCACCTGGCCGGCTGGGCGCTGAAGGGGCTGTGTTCTGGAGATGGAGCAGTCAGTGGTCCCCTGATACTTCAAGTACCCACCTGGCCCCATATGTAGTTATTACAATATTATTGGCAATGTTTCCTCTGTTGTACTTGACATCTCTGTGACTATTCTATAACTACCAATTCGTATTCTTATTTCCTTCACCCAGCCCTACAGCCCCCCTTCCCTCTGCCAGCTGTCAATCTGTTCTCAGTATCCATGAGTCTGTTTTTATTGTTTATTTTGTTCTTTAGATTCCACATATAAATAAAATCATGAGGTATTTGTCTTTCTCTGTCTGCCTTATTTCACTTAGCATAACACCCTCTAGGTCTAGCCATGCTGTCTTAAAAAGTAAGATTTACTTCTTTTTTATGGCTGAGTAGTATTCCATTGTGTAAATGTACCACAGCTTTTTTACCCACTCATCTGTTCATGAGCTGCTTGTGTTGCTTCCACATCTTGGCCCTTCAGTTCCTTTCTGAAAATTCAGACCACACGGTTAGGATGGAGGCCCAGCCCTTCTGTGGCTCACGTGGGCCAGGCCCTCACTGACGGCAGCCCTGTCCCTTGGCTTAGGTATCACCGCAGACCTGTTGCTCTAGGTCTGGGGTGATATCTATGACAAACCTTCTGTTTCCTTTGGCCAAATTAGTGTTATTTTTGCTGTGAGTTTTCAGAGCCCCAGAGGGCATGAATGAAGGATGAGAGACTCCAGAATGCCTGTGTGTGCGCTGCAGGGGGCTACACCTCTCGGAGCATTTGTCACATACTGCGAGGTGGTCATGTCTGTCCCCCTGGGCTTCGTGAGTTGCAGGTAAAGCAACAGTTTTAGACATCTAAAGGTTCGTTAATCAAACCTTCCTCATTTTAGAATCTTTGTCCCTCATATGATAGACATTTAGTAAATATGGGTGGTTTGAATGATTTTTTAAAATGAATGAATAACAGAATTTTGCCAGTGACAAAATTCTTTCTTTCTAAGCCAGGGCCTACCCCTTTGCTAAAGGAAAGGAGATCATCCAGCCCCGTTGGTAGGGCTGTAACTGGCCTAGGATGGGACATTAGGCCCTGACTCTCTTGCCGCCAGTTGGTACCTGGCTAACGCAGCCTCTTCAGGTATAGACTGAATCCTTCTGTGTAGGATGGCCCTGGAGGACCGTCCCTAGCATTGGACTTCAGATTCAGGTCCAGGGGGCGAGAGGCTCAGTGAGTTTATTTCCTCATCACAGAACTCAGAAGCAAAAGAGTAGTGAACACTTGGTTGCAAGCAGCAGGAGCCACCTCCTCCAGCACAAGCCTGTCTGTCTGTCCTTCTCGCTGGTTTTCCATGCACGTGTGATGTTAGGGCAGGTGGCCAGCTCAAACACGTCCTTTCACCCTGGTACTGCTTGCTCAGGTCAAGCCGGCCTCTCCCCCAGCTTTAATTTCACTTGGCGTCATCATGCTAACAGTGGAAATAGGCAGAGCCTCGGGTACAATGAACAACGTTAGGCATTTCTCCTGACCAGCTCACTGAGGTGATGATAATAATGGATGACAGCCATTTAGCTCTTCGTGTGTGCCAGAATGCTGCACATGAATTAACTTTTGAATGCTTATAACAGCACTGTGAGATCGGTACCAACTTAGAGGCGAAGTAATGGAGGCACAGAAAGGTTGTGTAACCTGCCTAAGGTTGCACAGCTAGTGAGTGGTAGAGCCAGAGTCTGTGCCCAGGGAGTCTGTCTCCAGTGCTTTCCTGCTCTTTAGTACCGCTGAGCTGTTTCATCAGCAGAGCTGGGATCCCTGTCCCGGTGCCCGGTAAACACTGAGTGTGGACACATGTGTTGTTGGCAGGAGGATAGTGTCCACAAGCAGATGGGATTCTAAACTTCGTCCAGCATGGCCAGGGGTGAACCTGAGGAGGGGCAGTGAAGGATTAAAGAAGACAGACAAGAGAATACAGCTGGGACCAGGTGGATCACTGCCTGGAGGAGAAAACAGTGACCCAGCCTGTAAGCCGAAGCTTTGTTTTATAGTCAGATCACATAAAGCAAGACAAGGGGAGTGGTCAACATGTTTACAATGTTCTTGTGAGTTTCAAATCTATTTCGTTGCTTAAGCCTTGTTTTGGCAGCACTTGCTGCACCTTTAGCTACCTAGGAACATTAGCTACCTAGGAACAAGGGAGGACTATAAGGGCAAGCTTAATTGTGCTAGAAGGGCTCTGCCTTCCAAGCTGGGACTTGTATGTGGCTCTGCCACAGGTCAGTCTGAGGCTTGACCCTATAGCCGCTCCCTACAGGATTCTGCAAAAGAGTACCGCACACAGGCCCACTCTCACACGTACCATTCACTTCAGATTGCTGGTGGTGGCAGTTAGGGGCCAGGGAGGTCCAGGGGAGGGGGATCCTCCTTACTTCAGTATCTCAAAGGCACCTGGTCTCCTGGGCTCCCCAGCCTCTGGCCAACTCCTTGTGGTTCACCACTGATGGCCAAGGTCAGGTACCTGTGTGCCACATAGCACCTGAGGTCTGCCGGGGCATCATGGCCCTAGAAATGTCATTCTCTCAGAAATCCCAGCCCTGGAGCGAAAGAGGAAAAAACATAACTGATCTGTGCAGTTGAGGAGCAGTTTAATTAAAAACAAAAAGAAACGGAAGTGAATTAGCCCAAAATCTTCCTGGGCACCATCACTGGCAGAGGCGGACCGGCGAGAGGAGGAGAGTGGGGTCCCCTCTTGTTTAAGTTCTGTTGTCATGGAACCCTCAGGCTTGATATGGGGTAAGGACTTCTCGCAGTCTGGTGTGTGGCGAGCGTTGGTCTTTGTTAATTGATATGGGGAAGGGTAGTAATGAATCTACGGAAAAGGGCTGCTGGCTTCTGCGCTGTTTCACAGGGTATTTAAAGTAACAACACCTGACAGTTTACCAGCAGCTAAGAAGTTTTTCTGCTTCAGAAAGCAAAATATTTTAGGAGTTGTGCAGCTTGTATAAATGATTTCTAAAAATTAGGGTGCAGCAAATAATGCACTTTTCAGCAAAGAACTGAAGGCTTCATCAAATCATAAAGTTAGCGAGTGGCGGGAAGGCAGGGGCGGGCCCATGGGGTGCAACGCAGGTGTGCTGTGTAGCCCGTCATCCTTGTTTAATTTCCTTTCTCCCTGGCCCCAATTTGAATTGCCAAAATATGTTAGATTGCAGTGCATTATTTCATTTGCCTGCTTTGTAATTCCTCTTTACCACAAACAGATGAAAAACATAGCACTAAAGCAAATTGACAGCTCTTGAAATGAGAAAGATCTTTATCCTTCAGAGTGTTGATGTAGAAATAAGTGAAAGAAAAACATGCTTGTTGGGTCTTGAAGCAGCTTGGAACGGTACCTTTATTTTTAAGGGTAGACGAGGGTTTTTCTCTCTCCCTTCTTTCTTCCCCTTTAGAGAGTTTTGTAGCTTGGGGGTTACATAGAAGGGTTGGTTTTCCTGTCAATACTCATTTACAGAGATCTGAGCCCTTATTTGGACATTAGGAGCAGGTGAGATGCTTTCCAACCTGGGGGTCAGCAGAAGGAACGTGGGGTATTCAGGTTGACTTCAATACTTCAAAAAAGCCCTGGCCAGTTTGGTCCGTGGTTAGAGTGTCAGCATGAGGACTGAAGGGTCATGGGTTTGATAACCGGTCAAGGGCATGTACCTGGATTACAGGTTTCGCAGCCCCAGTAAGGGTGCATGAGGGAGGCAACCAGTCCATGTGTCTCTCTCATGTCGATGTTTCTCTCTCTCTCTCCCCTTCCTCCCTCTCTGCCACTCTCTCCAGAAATCAATGGAAAAAATATCCTCAGGTGAGGATTAAAAAAAAAAGTCTTAAAAAAATCTATTAGCCATCATGCTTACCCTACCCGAAAGAGCATGAGAGCCAACTAAAATGTCCAGGTATGCTTGCTTAGGACAGCCCTAGTCACCCCGTGCTGTCAGAAACCCCAATCTTACAATTATGAAAAGTCTTGACAAGTACATTTCCATGCTTCAGAAGTAGTAATAAGTAAAATGTGTTTGATGTATGAAGTATCTCGAAGCATAAGATCCCTGTTTCAAAAATTAAAACAAAAGAGGGGGGCCTTGGTGGCTTAAAGAAGAAAGTTGGAAATCACTGGATTTGATGTCTTTTGTATCTGAAATTTTTTTCTTTATCCTGCACAATCTTTCTGAAAATCAATAAACACTTACTGTGCACTCATTTATGTATTAGTGACTCCAGTGGGTGCTGCAGGTTTGCAGAGCTATCAAATTTTCTGAGGACCAGGGAAGACAATGAGACGGGTGGGGAACTGCCAACACAGACAGACAGATACTCATGTGATGATAAAATAGTATTTCAGAGCGTGATATGCCCGTGCCAGGTATGAGACACAGGTAAAGGATGTGTCTTTCCTCTGTAGAAAGATGCTTATTTATGTGCACTGTATCCAAATCAAGAGAAATTAAGGCAGAATTATTGGCATTATTAAACTGATTGCTACTGGGTTTGTTGAAATAATGAGCCCCCTTGTGGTTTTAAAAATTTTTTTATTATAAATTTTTATTTTTCAATAGTGTCGGACTCACAAAAAGTTGTAAAAATAGCACAAAGAACTCTTGCGTACCCTTCACCCAGTTTCCTATGATATCTCCCATAATCTTAGCACACTGTGAGAACCAGGGAATTGGTGCTGGTAGGCCATGACCTCTAACAGGCACTCGTGTGTGAGCGTGCACGCTTGCATGTGCACGGTTTTCTGAAATCGTATTGCTTGTGTAGTCTCTAGTGACCATCGCCACGGTCAGGACAAGAACCATTCCATCCCTGAAAAGAAACTCCTTATGCAATAGCCACCTCCCTCCCCCGCCGTCCCTGGCAACCACTAATCTGTTCTCCATCCCTATAATTTTGTCATTTCGAGAATGTTTTAGAAATGGAATCATACAGTATAGAAGAGCCTTTGAGACTGACGGTTTTCCGTCAGCGTAATTCCCTCGGGATGCATTCAAGTTGTGTGCCGGGAGCAGTTTGTTTCTTTCTGTTGCGAGGAGAGTTCCACTCTAGGGTGTTCTTCCGTTCCCCGTCCTCTGTGAAGTCTGGGTGATTTGCATACACCTCATTACAGCACAGTACATACAGCAAGGTACCACGCCTGTGTGTGCTGTGTACTGGCCATAGCAGGTGCCTTCCTGTATGTCATTTCTCTTAAGGTTGAGGGGAAAGTTCATTGTGATCATCACACCTTTTACACGCAGGCTTCGCCGCTCTGGAAAGCCTGGCCCAAGATTGTGTGTGGGTGGGATATGAGCCCAGGCTCCTTTTACTTCCCCACTCGAGCCTTACCTGGAGCCGTGGAATCTCGGAGAGGCAGCTTGCTCCTCTGCAGAACAAGTGAGCTGGACTTACAGCTTTTTGGTTCTTTCCAGCTCAAATATTTGATGATCTCTGAATGCGAAGTAACTTTGCCAGGTGACCGAATCTGTAGCCTGTTGCTGCACTTGAACTTCATTCTCAGCAGCATTTTGGAAGATGCTTTGGGAATTTAAAAGTAACAAAGCAGAATTCCTTGAAAATAGTTGGTGATTCAGACCTTCCTTCATTCTGCTGTTATTTGATAAGGTCTTTGGAAGTCAGGACATGAACTAGAGCACCTGTGGGGCCCTGGGGGTGACTAGGGCCCTGGGGGTGACGTTAGGGACCAGGGGGCCGAGGAGATTGGCTCTCGCTCTCAGGCTGCCTTACAGGGAAGGAGCAGGTGTTTCTTCAGATGCCATTGAGCCCCGTTAAGAAGCTCTGGGGCGGGTGGTGCTTGGTGCTCTGATTCAGGTGCCTGACACCACGCAGTTCACAGGATCCTGCCGTGTGCCAAAATGGGGCTTCAGATCCGAGGACGCTACTATTTCAGGCATCTCAGTGCTACTTCTGCTGAAGTCAGGCCTGAGCAGCTGGATCAAGGAGGTGGGGTGGAGACACTGAGTTTTTGAAGCTCCAGAAAGAGTTCAGAAGAGCCCCTGGAGAAGGGATTCCTACACTGAGAGTCACTTCTAATCCTGAGTCTGAGTTTCTGAGACTAGTGGAACCTCCTCTCCCCCAGTTCCCAGCATTCATTCCAACACTGGGCTGAATTCCTCAGCATCACAGGCTGGTGGGGAGGGAAGGGCCTGGGGTTCTGGAGGTCCCCGTGACCTCTTCACATCACCTCCTTCCTCCCCAGGTGCAGTCAGGAGAGAGGCAGGGCTCTGGAACCTGCTGGACCAGTCTACTTCCATCCCAATGGCGGGAGACAGTGCGGGGTAGGGAGCCTCCCTGGCACAAGCCTGTCAGAAAGTCCAAGGGTCATTCCGAACCTGAATTGTTTTCATCTGTGCTCTGCAACCAACTCTGTGTTGGACAGAGTCGTAAGCAATATTGGCTTGATGAGTAAATGTGTCACCTTGGCAAAGCTCGCTCTCTCACTCATTCTCCATCCTCACTGGCCATTCTGGTTAAGGGGCCCAGGTGGAGGTTCACCCACAGGGCCGTGCACCCACCAGCTTCCTTCCTCAAGGCCCTGGGCTTTCCGAGGTGCAGAGAAGCCCCCTGTCCCATCGTCACGCCATGCCCCCCGATCCGCCCCATTCTCCAGGCAGGAAGTAGATGCAGGTGGCCCTAGGGATTGAAATCAGGATTGGAACCTAGACTTTCCAAGCCTACAAAACCCCTCTCCCCTCCCCAGGCTTATGGCTGCAGCTACGCTTGTCACCATTCGAGATTGCATTGGCCACAGGAGATGCGGATGATTTTTCCATTTGGTCCTGATGTTTATTTCATGCCCATCAATATCAGCCTGTATTAGGACAGATGAGGTGGTTATTTACAGGCTGTGCATTTTCACACTTGGTAATTATAAACCCTCCCCCTGTTCGGTCAGAGTCGTAGAGATCTATTTTGGCAATTAGCAGTTTAGTATTTGTTTAATGGGAATGCAAGAGAGTGTTACGGCACATCAGCGCTCCACTAATGATTCGCCTGTCTCCTCTGGAGCTGGCAGGTTTGGGCCTTTTTCATGGTAGGTAAGGCCTGATGGAGAGAGGCTGGAGGGGGAAGAAAGGAGCATTTGGCAGCCTGTGCACACGCTTGCATACATGCACGCATGCACGCACGCACGTGCTCACAACCAGTGCCGTAAACAGGCCATGGGTTTCCAGAGCAGAGCAGCCGCCACTCGAAGGCGCCTCACACAAGAGGCCATTAGGCCAGATGCCATTTCCGTGTGACAGCTGTCAAGCCTGCTGGAACCAACTGCTTCTCCTCCATCAGTTCGTGCCCAGGCCTCTCTCTTGGGGTCCCGGGCTTTGCCAGCTCAGACAGAAGGGAGCCCCTACCCCCCGCCAGACATTGCCCAGGCAGACTCTCGCTTCCCTTGCTCAGTTTTGAGGTGGGTCCTCCTGGGACTGCTCCCCCAGGGATGTGCTGGTTCTGCTAGTGGCTGTCCCTTTCTAAAAGGAAACATCCCCCGCTGTTTTTCTTTTCACTTTGCCCTTCTGATCATCCCCACTTCTGAGCCTATCACTCTCTCCTTTGTTATCCCATCACCTCTCTTAACTTTTTGATAGGGTTCTAAGGCAGTGTTTGTTGATTGATTCATTGAGGAGACAATGACACTGTAACCAAACAAAAAACAACAACAGAGGTTCAGCTGCCTGACACAGCAAAAGCGAAAGCAGGTGCTGATGCAAAAGGAAAGAGGCTTTATTCAGGAGCCACACGACCTGGAAGAATGGCGGGTTCCTGTCTCAAAGACCACTCTCTCTTCCTGCTCACGCCCACCATTCTAACAGGGGTAGGGAGGGGAGGGCGTTTATTTCTATCCAATTATCTGTGTAGCTTTTGGCACACTCAGTGCAAGACCCTCCTCTTGAGCCATCTTGGTCAGTGGGAGAGACTCCCCCAAGCTCCAACTGACTAGCTACAGCAAGCATGTCAAACTCACGGCCGGCGGCCCGCATGCCTCGTTTCCTTACATGAGGCATGTGGCCTGCGGCCAAGAGTTTGACATACTTGATCTAGAGCAGTGGTTCTCAACCTGTGGGTCGCGACCCCTTGGGGGGTCGAACGACCCTTTCACAGGGGTCGCCTAAGACCATCGGAAAACACATATATAATTACATATTGTTTTTGTGATTAATCACTATGCTTTAGTTATGTTCAATTTGTAACAATGAAATTGGGGGTCACCACAACATGAGGAACTGTATTAAAGGGTCGCGGCATTAGGAAGGTTGAGAACCACTGATCTAGAGTAATAGTACTATGCTAAGCCCTCGGGATTCAAAAAAGTAGAAGACGGTTAAGGGAGACCAGTAGAAAGACAGAGGGGCTTATCTGGTTTTAAATCTCGACTCCACCAGGTACTGCATGTGTGATCCTAGGCAAGTCAGCTGCAGTGAGCCACAATGTCCTCACCTACACAGAGCGGGGCAAAAGTAGGTTTGCAGTTGGAATGGAAAATTAGGCAATAATTAATAAATAACGATACAAGAATAAACTCTGTGTTTCATGTACTCCCAGCTATAAACCCACTTTTGCCCCACCCTGTACAAGGGTGTGATAATATCTACCTCAGAGCTATTGTGATAATTAAATGAGCTTTTTGCAAATTGCCTGTGAAGCTCCAGTGAGTGGTGGCTGTTATAATCATTTCAGGGGCACGAGCATTTCATAACTTAGAGCCTGATATCTGCTGGTGGACTCAGGATCTCTGAGCAGGAGGCTTTGCCTTCTGAATCAACAGGATAACGTTTAGAGACCCCAACCTCTCAACTCCCATGGACAAGTGTCCACTTGTCAACTCTTAACTGCTGTCTGGTGAACACAGGTGTTTATGTGTTTAAGTTAAAAAGTAAATAGGGAGCCCTGGCTGGTTTGGCTCAGTGGATCGAGTATTGGCCTGTGGACTCAAGGGTCCCGGGTTCGATTCCAGTCAGGGGCATGTACCTTGGTTGCGGGCACATCCCCAGTGGGGTGTGTGCAGGAGGCAGCTGATCGATGTTTCTCTCTCATCGATGTTTCTAACTCTCTGTCCCTCTCCCTTCCTCTCTGTAAAAAATCAATAAAATATATATATATATATTTTAAAAAGTAAATAGGGAAAAGGAATGACCCCACAAGAATTTTTTTTAAAGTAAAAGTAGAAAAAAATAGGATTAGTAAAGAAGAGTCTTGCCAATGGGGATTTTCTGGCCTTCTGTGAAGAGTTTAGGAAAATGTACTTAGCGCTCCAAACTAAAGAATGGTAATATTTGTCATATGTATTTTACTACAATAAAAGGGGAGCTTAGGAAAAGAAACTGAGTGGACTGTTTCTCTTGTTATTCAATTAAAGGCATGGGCATGAGTTAAAATAAGATGCACTTTCAGGTGGATACAAACTAGAAGTTTTTGAATAAAGCAAGGAAGTGCCTAACCCAGTGGTTCTCAACCTTGGCTGCACATTAGAATCACCTGGGAATCTTTTTAAAATCCTGATTTATGGGCCGCATCCTCCGGAAATTCTGTTTCTTTGTTACTAATGTTGTGGCCCCACCCCATAACAAAGAAACAGAATTTCCGGAGGGTGAGGCCCAGAAAGCAGGATTTTAAAAAGATTCCCAGGTGATTCTAATGTGCAGCCAAGGTTGAGAACCACTGGCCTAACCGGTAAGCTTTGAGGGTGGCTCCATGCTGCAGTCTCCCTGCGGCAGATGCACAGAGATGGGGGTGGCTGAGAGGCGCGCACGCCTGCAGCAAGGAGGTGACAAGCACCTGAGATGGGGCAGGCAGGCAAGGGCTGGCCAGGTGAGAGTTGGACTCAGGAGACCAGCAGCTGAGTCCTGGGCCCAGCCCCTGCCAGCTCCAGTGAGGAGACTGAGGCTCAGAGAACAAGAACCTGGGGTTGTTGTGAGGACCAAAACGATAATAATATATGTGAAAATAATTGGTGGTGGTGAGAGGAAAGCAACGAGTCTGTTATGTCTTCTTAAAGTCCTGTATCCAGTTTCTGGGCTTCTTTCGGAACAGAACTTTGATTCTCTTATCCTAAGACCAAGACGAGGTGAGGCGAGTCCCCTGAACGCAGCATGTGGTAAAGAGCTGGCTGTCCCTGACTTCTGGCAGGGGGTAAAGAGCCATCTGTAGGCAGCCGGAGGCCCACGTAATACCCTTCTATTCAGAGCCCATCTTCACATGTATGCGCTGTGATTAAGGCTCAACTCAGCTGTATTCACCCATTGAGAACAGGGGTTCTCAGCTTGGGCTGCACCCTGGAATCACGGGGGAGCTTTAACCGCTCCCCTGCTGGGCTCCCCACTCCAGGGTGCTGTTTAACAGGTGGGGTGGAGCCTCGGCAACAGGGCTATTTAAAGTTCTTCAGGTGATCCTGGTGAGCAGTCCAGGTTGACAACCACTTATCTGGACTTCAGTGAGCTGATGGGATTTCCCCGTCGGCTTCCTGTTCTCCTCCATTCTTCCCATTGGACGGTGATTACAGAGACCAGCCTCACGCTTTGGTGGCTGGAGCTTATTGACTAGTCTCATTTCTATAAACTAGACATCATTTCTGGGCTTCGGGGCAGGTGTGCCTTGTTTCTGCAGACTGGTTG
This sequence comes from Myotis lucifugus, assembly GCF_000147115.1. Taxonomy (NCBI): domain Eukaryota; kingdom Metazoa; phylum Chordata; class Mammalia; order Chiroptera; family Vespertilionidae; genus Myotis; species Myotis lucifugus. The sequence continues at coordinate 1,915,311 of NW_005871206.1, forward strand.
GGAGAAGTGGAGAACAGCGCCATCCTAGCCTGAGACAGCCCGGAGATCAGGCTGCCTCTGTGTCCAGCACAAACGCCAGCTCCTCTGTCCTGGGCAGGCAGCCGGCCTCCTATATACAAGTCTCCACTCTTTTGAGTTTAGTGCCTTGAGTTTATGGAGCATAATGCGGCCTGTGAAGTCCCACGCTATAGTATTGTGGTATTACATTTACAAGCATTTATTTAAACTAACACTTGAAGCGTTTGAGTGGGAGCAGGAAGCGAAATTCAAGGGCATTTGTTCTGGGGGAGTTTGAAGAGCTGCATTTCTTTTTTTTTCTTCTTCTTCCTTCTCCCTCTTCGTGTCTGGCCAGATAATTTAAGGATCATTTGAAGTGCCATTTCCTGCTGGGTTCTTGATATGTATGGTGTGTGGGTGTCTGTATTTATATCCCAAGAGGCGTAGGAAATGTCTCAGGGTGTGCTGGCCACAGCAAAGCTCTGGGGCATCCTCACAGAGCGGAGAGTTTGCAGAGGTCTGGTGGTGAATTCCGTGCTCCCAGCTGTCCCAGCCGGTTCTGCGGTCCCCGTTAGCATTCCAGGTAGAGAGTCTGTGCGAATGGATCTTAGGTGACCACCTCATACAGTTCCCTCCGTTCACAGATGAGCAACTGAAAGACAGAGATGGGAGGTGACTTGTCCTCGGTGAGATCCGTGGAGATGGCAGTAGATCCTGGGTCCTGCCCATGGCTCTGTGCAACCCCGCCCGGCACGCTCCGCTGCCTCCCGGCACCTGCTGAGTTATTACCAGCAACTCGCCCATTTAGCCACCTCCTAGGAACAAGTTTTCTTTGTTCCCGAATCGACATCATTCACTTACTGTGTCGTTGGGGAGCCAAAACCGCAGGCAGGAGAAGCAACAGTCCGGGGGTACATTCTAGGGTCCCAGCCTTTGGCCATCCAACTTGACAAACAGAAGTTTTGATCTCTCCTTTCGGGAGCTTCTTTGCTTTGAGACTTGAAAGGTTTCCTCTTCAGTTAGCACAGGAGCTGGCTACAGTCTCACCTCTGGATGCAGTCAGCACCATCTGGCTGCTTCTAAAATCACCCAGCAAGGATGTCTGGCTCACAATAAATCTTTTGACTCATTATAGAGAGGGTTTGCTCATTCATTAAATGAATTAGGATTAGAGAGGCATCACCCACTGACTTGAGTGCTAATTATTGCTGATTTTCATGGTGCTCATTTAGTGAGGAGCATGTTGCCAATTTCTCTTTGGTGCTCCTGGGATCTCAGCCTCCACCCTTGCTGCTGGGGTGAGATTTAGAAGTGGTCCCTTCACACCCTAATACCTGTATTCCACTCGCATTGCGGAACCTGATAGTTTACAACTCAGCCCACTTTCTGCAGTTTATTTCCTGCCACCCCTTTTCTTGCCTTTGTTCATTGTCTGGAATTATTGAAACTGCCTGTGTATCTTAAAAACTTTTTTTTTTTAGAACAGGGGCCATGTCCGAGTTACCAATTGCTGTAAGAATGCTGTGTAACAAACAGCCACAAAAACCTCCGCAGCAGACAATAGCTGTTTATTTCACGTGTCTAGAGTCCACGGGGAGTGGTTCTCCTGATCGTGGCTGGGCTTGCTTGCACATTTGGGGGTTGACTAGCTGTCAGCGAGGCAGGCCTCAGCTGGGGCAACTGAGGGGACTTGGCCATGCTCCACGCGTCTCTCACCCTCCAGCGGGCCAGCCTGGGCATGCCCTTCTCAGGGGGATGGCGGAGGTGCAAGAGAGAACAAGCCGAAACAGGCACACCCTCTGCAGGCTGGGAATACCATTCTCTCCACCTCACTTTATTGACCATAACAAGTCAAGTTCAGATACACGGGATAAGGAGGTAGACTCTGCTTCTTTGGGGAGAGGAGCTGCAAAATTACAGGGTAAAGGGTGTGCGGCCATTAGAGCAATCCCCCCACCAGGGACCTATATAATTTGCCTCTTCTTTGTACTTAGGCTGAAGCTCTGCAAACAGTGAGTGCCTAATAAATATCTGATGCATGAAATTAATAAGTAAAGTTACCATTAGCTAGGTTTTCTAATCAAGACTGAATTGGCCAAGTGATGCACACATGAGCTGGTGTATCTGTTCAAAGGGTCCTGGTGGAATCCGAATGTTTCCTGCATTGGTTGCCAAGAAGTCCCTCTTCTTGTCTTCTTTCCCATCATCATTCTCAGGATTGTAGACTATAAACATCCAAGAGACGGGGAACAAAGGGGCGAACGACTGCCAGACTGAAGTGCATCTCTTGCCCCCGGGAGAGAAATTTGTTTCCTGTATCGAGCGCCGAGTGTATGCAAAGAGGAGGAAGCGGCTCTGCCCAGTGTCTTTGACCTTTGCTCTTGTTTCTCATCCCTAGAGTAGCACCCAGAAAGTGGTCCACAGGCCCGGCGCGGCATGAGCCCTGCCCGGGAGCTGGTTGGAAATGCAAATGCACTGAATCAGACACCCTGGGGGTCTGTGTTTTCACAAGCCCTCCAGGTAACTCTGAGGTGGATGGAGTTCGAGAAACCCTGCCCCAACCCCAGGCCATCGAGCTAACATTATAGCTCCCGCTGTTGACCCTCGGATGTGATGTGTGCATGGTGCACGCCTCAGAGAATGTGACAGAAATATATATATGTTCAGGACACCCTGGTGTTCAGACCACGTTGGCTGTCCTCAGCCATCTCACATCCAAGTTCCTTTCTCCTGCTTTGTCGTTCGCTTAGATGCACCAATAGAATGTCAGGCTGCGTTTCCAACCTGCCTTACGTTGTCAGAAGGCACATCTCAAGGTCAGGACAAGTTTCTTCTCTCAAAGCAGACTGGGCATGTGCCAGGCTGTGGAACAAATATGCTGAGGTTCAGATACCTCCCCTCCTTCCCACTTGTGATCCCCGGGACCATGAGGCCAGTGGGCCCCCATCTTTAGTAAAAAGAAGCCTGTAAGGCAGGGGAGGGCACTGTCAACCCAAAAGAAATCTCAGTGCTCACCTTGAGAAGGAGAGTGGTATTCCTTGAGGATGCATTTCACAAGGGTTAAGGGTTAGTGACCTGAGGTCAGGGGAACCTGTGTTCAGCCCCACACGGCCCTGTGTTCGTCCAGCACCTGAAATGCCTGGTCTGCATGCTGAAGTGGTGGCTGCACAGCCAGCTGATCTACCTGGGTTTCGTGTGTGTGTGTGTGTGTGTGTGTGAAAAGGGGGGGGGGCACAGACAGACAGACAGACAAAGATGTCAGACACACAAAGGTATCAGCTTGCAGGCTCCTGGATTGGATACCAGTTACCTTGACTGTGCCCCTCATTTCCCCGGGACGGAGGAGACGCACACAAGCCACTTCTGTTTGATTCACATAGAACCGTGAGAACAGCCCGCATGTGAGGCCGTGCTTTTCATTCTATTCAGTCAGCCTTTGTGTATTCAAATTCTTCCCGTTTCAGCTCTTGCTGTTCTGCCAGATTTCCATCGCATTGATGGCTTCTCTGAATTAATGTGTTTCGCAATCGCTGAAAAGTTTTCTCTCCCCCAAGCACCGGGGCTTATCCAGATTGATTTTAACCCCCTTTCTCTTTCCTCTCTAGCTATTTCTTAGATGTTTTATTTTGTAAAGTGTTAATGGAATTCTTCTCTCGCCCTGACACTTTATCTATTCGGGGGTCTTTGCCAGTCCCATTGTACAGCTGGACTACAGAGGAAAGAGCTCTATTCGTTCCAACAATGGTTGCCCTAAAAAATGTACACGGCTCCTCCCCCTCGCTCACCAGGCTGAGCGAACGTTGGAGGGCAGCGTCAGAAAATGCCCAGACTTAGAAAGAAAAAGAGGGAGCCAGTTACGTACTGATGAAAAGGGGGTTTGAAAATATATTATTGTAAAAATTCAAAATGTTTATTTCCTAAGGGGATCTGAGTTTCAGCACCAAAATATGGCCAACATAGAAGGAAGGCTGTTTTTCTTACCGTTAGACATTTTTAGCTCAAAATAAGGACTTGGCAAACATTTAGAAAATACGGAGAAGGGTGGGAAACAGATGTCACATTTACCTGCGCGATACCCAGCAGGCCTCCCCCTCCCCCCACCCGCACCCCAGGCATTGGAATTCTAATGGAGGCCCAGGGTCTGAATCTGCAACACCATATGCTCAAGTGCGACTACTCTGTGTACAAACAAACCAGTTGGTCTTCTGGTGGTTTTGCCTGAGTGGTGCTCGGGAGGCAGACGCTGTGTTGTGTGTGGCCTCAGCAGGCGCCCGGGAGGCTTATTGAGCCTCTGGCCCAGGAGAGGTCTGCTGAAGGCGCCCCGTCTCCAACTAGCATCTCCTACCCCCATCAGCCTGATGCCCAAAGAGAGAGGGCGGCTCCCTGCTGGAGGAGCACTCACCATGCAAGGCCATTTTCCTCCCAGTGACTGACTTCAGAAATAGGGACCAGAAGGAGAAGGCCCCAGGAGCCTGTTTGTGCAGGCTCGGTTGCTTAGCAACAAAACGGGGCCCTGACTCCAGAAGAGAGTTTTAAGTGAGGCCAGTCCCTCCGAGGTTTGTGTCTGGCTTGCCTACCCCCCTCTTCCATTCTTACCCTGACTTTGCTTTTCCCCCTGTTATATTTGATAGCGTCTGGAAAAATGGATTTGATTTGTCTGGAGGCACCATTTTAAACCTGGTGTTATTGCTTTATCCAGTGTCTTCCCCCCCCGTCGGAGACTATGGTCTGGGAGGAGTGAGGAATGAATAACCTATGATTTCTTTTCTCAGCCAGCTCAGCTCAGGCCCCAAGCCCATTTGTGAGCCTTTGAGCTCCTGTGAACAGTGCTCAGTCCTTTCTAACCACAAGCACACACGGAAGTCGCTCCAGGCTGAGCCTGCTGCCCAACACGTGGTTATGCTAAGTGGAAAGACTAAAAGACCAGTGATCTTTTTTCTAAGTTTTTGTATTTCCAAATAGTGTTTAATGAGCAACTAGGACTTCTATCATGGAACCCCCCTATAGACTATCTTGTGTATTTTGTTCACATTCCTAACGCAGCTCTATTCTGTATGTGTTTTGCAGGTGGAGGATGCGATGCTGATGTTCGATAAGACCACCAACAGGCACAGAGGTAAGACCCCCAGTGTATGAAGGTTGCCCCTCTCACCTCAGTCCCACAGACAGAAGGTACAGTGACTATTCCAGAATGAAGCAGATGGAGTCGACCATCTGTTGAAGACCGGTATGAATGGAGGGCGACAAAGAGGCCAGAGACTAGACAGTTCAGACAACCAGTTCCTTTCGGCTCGGGCGCTGTCTCTGCATTGTGCAGCCACACCCCGCGTCGTTCAGACATACCTCTCTCATCCGGGCTTGCTCAGTCCTCGCCGAACCTCAGCACTGAGTGATCCGAGTGGAAATCATTCACAGTAATTACTCAATTGAGTTTCCAATTTGCATTGGAGGAGGTGGTTTGGAGCACACTGTCAATCTAAAGAGCCAAAAAGAGAGAAAAGCCTTGCAGGCTGGTGCGATGTGGGAGCCGCGCAGACCAGGGGGTGCCCTGTGCCTCCGGAGGGTCTGGGGTGCAGCTGCGCTTGCATTTCCTCTTGTGCTCTCACTGCCCCACCCACGTCTCAGGAAATGGGTCTCCACCTGGGGTCTGTGAGCCCCGGGAACAACACACAGAAGGTTTGATGTTTGCGCTTTTCTTGGGAAAGTATCCCGAGCTTTGGACAGATTCTCAAAGGGGTCTCTGACCTCCATTTCCCCCAAAAGAACATGTTAAAATTATTGCTTTAAACAGAAAATTGGAGGGAGCTAAAAAAAATCCACCCCAGAGGAAGTAGGGTCAAAGGTTATGGTTCAGCGTTCTGTTCCGGTGTCAGGGGTTCCTATTAACAGGGCAAGATTCCTATTAACAGGGCGTTAATGAGCAGAGCTTCCGAAGGGGCGGTGGCAGGAAGCAGGAAGCGGCGCTCTTGAGAGGAGCTGGAGTGAGCGAGCGGTGTTTCCTTGCCACTTGGATTGCATTTAGATGTTTCTTGTGTTGTTTACACTCTTGCTGTCACCTGTGATTAGAAGCAGTTACCCAGCTCTGACGGTCTGTCTCCTGTTCCGAGCAGGCAGGCTGAGTGAAAGGGAGGAAGGAGTGGGAACCGTCGCTGGCAGGGGTGGGAGCAGGAGGCGGTGTCCTGAGTGCACCGGGTAGTCGGCCTCTCATGCATCATCTGCAGCGTCCTCAAAAGGGAGAATGGAAAATTGGGCAGAAAACTGGGGTGTCAGCGGCATGTATGTTGGGAAGAACTGGGGAGGAGTCGGGGGGGAGGAGTAAGGAGAGGCAAGGAGAGAAAAGAGCTTACAGGTGAACATGTCTCTCTGTCCCCTGCATTGCTCAGGAGTGAGAGCAAGAGAGTGACAGTTATCCTGCAGCAGCATCCACACTGCATCTGTCCATATGGCTTCCACGGGCATTGTCTCTTTACATCTTCACAGCGGCCGCAGGAGGGTGGCTGTAATGCTGGGAAAGTCACTTCTTCATGCCTCAGTTTGCTCATCTGCAAAATGGGGATGATACTAGTACTTCCTAAGGCATTGTTCATTGTCACCTGTGCCTCAGTGTTAGCTCTTCTTATTATGTTATCATCTTCTCCATTTTGTTGAGAAAACCAAAGCTCAGAGGGGTAACTGCCACTCCCAAGGTCAGAGCAGGCACTCAAACCGAGGACCGCCGCTTTCAGATTCCCCTCTTTCTCTGTTGTCTCCACATGGGGATGGGTTTGTTAAGAATGTTTTTGTGTGTTTATATCCAGGCCCCTCTGAACGTGGCACTCGTCTGGGGTTCAGTGTTAGAATTTGTAATCCTGGGAGATTCCCCAGCGGCTTCCAGGCAGTGTTGTTGTCGTTCTTCTTTGAATGTCAATGAATGAAAAGGTATTTTTAATCTGGAGGAGATGATCAGCCTCTCATTTCACCCTCAGAGATGTGCAGGGAATGAGGTTTGTTCTCTGAGGAGTGCAGTGACTCTCAGTGGCCAGAAACTCAGGACATCGGGCTCCCGGGGGCCGGGAAATGTTCTCTCTTACTTCTAACTCCTGCTGTGGGCATCCCTGGGTGCAGCGGTGGGGTAGCGGCCCCTCTGTGACTGGGTGAGGGAGGGTTTCCTGTTGTGCGGTGGAGGAAGCCCCAATCCACGGCCCAGTGCTCAGAGCAGGCCCTCCCAAGTCAGGACTTCTGGTGGGCATGAGCGGGTAGGGGGTGGGCAGAGGCCCTGGAGCATGCATGGTCCTGCCTCAGCCGAGCAGGCCCTGCCTGGCCTCCTTCTGCCCTGCCAGAGTTTCCAATTCCCATGGGAGATGCCAGACCCCTTACATCGCTAATGGAGTCAGAACAAGATGACAGGTGGGGTGTCTTAGTCAGCAATTATTAAGAATTTCAAGATGACACCAGAGCATTCAACCCAAAATGGAGCCCTTCTGAGCAGGGGGGCCGTGTGTGAATGCACAGATCGCCCACCCATGAATGCATCGGTGGGGCCCAGCCTGATGCTGCTGGGGCGGGAGAGGAGAGGCAGGAGGGAGGTGCGCCCAGAAGTTGCACCAGGAAGGCCCTGACGCTGCGGAAGCCTGCTCCCCAGTTCCTCTGGGTGGGTGGGAGCTTGGCCCCTACACCTTTCCCAGCCCCTCAACAGCTGAGGAGGAGTTTCTCCTTGAACTGGGGGCTGAAGCTGGGGCGATACTTCAGTGATTCAGAGCAGTTAGGGGAGGAAAGAAACAAATTATGTGTATGGATCCAGAGGGGGCCAACCCTGGCCTGATAGAATGTGCACTTGGAATCAGGTGATAAGCACAAGAAAATAAAATCCTCTGCAGCCACCTTGCCCAACCTTCCCTTCACCTCCTCAGCTTCCTGGTTGCTACGATCTTATCGAGAGGAAAATGCTGCAGCAGCAGAAGCCGAGGACACCTCCCAGACGGGTGCTGCCTCGGGCTCCCTTCTTAAAGAGCCCGGCCATGAGTCTCTCCGGTCGTCCCAGCACTGGCTCAGCCCACATCCAACTTCTAACCGGACCTGCCTGCCGGGCAGCCTGGGGCGTTGGCTCGTCCCGAACCCAGGCATTCTGAAAACCTGTGTCCTTGGAACTGTGGCAGCTGCTGTCAGGGAAACTTCCAGGGCCTGGTCCTGGCCTTGGTCGGGTGCAGCCAGCCACACTGCCATTATGAGACAGAGGTCAGGGCAGAATTTCCACTCTTTGCCCCACAGCGGCCCCCTCCTGCCCGAGTTCCCTGCTGGTCTTTAGGGACGAGGGTGGCCCTCAGTTACATTGGCACAGCAGTTTCTTCTGTTCCCATAATACATCTGCACTTGGACCTGCTGGCACCATGGGAAAGGATTCAGGGGACAGAAGACAGTGAGCCCCCCCCCCGCCCCCCCGCAGGATGTGTGTCCCCTGCCCTGGAACAGGAAGAAGATTGAGCAGCAGCTGACTCACACAGAGGGACCCCCTCCCAGCTCCGCTGCCCCTTGATTGCAGAGGGGGACATTTCCCTAGCCTCTCTGAATACCTCAGGCTCCTGCTCTGGAAACCTAGGAACTGGGTGGAGGAGCTCAGGGCCGGACATATGCTTCCAGCTTTTAGCTTTTTATCTGAGAGACTGTCCAAGATGAATTCCTTTTTCTATTTTAATTTTCTTTACTAGGGAAGGGAGGTGAGCAGGTGTAGGTTGTTCCCCCGAGAGGAGGGTTAGCGTGCAGGAGTGTCCCTGGTGAGGCGGAGAAGAGAGGCAGAGCCCACCTGGGATGCTCTGGGGAATTCTGAAGGCAGCTGTCCCCAGCTGGGGTGAGAGGGCCGGGCTTTGCACCTGCTTGTTCATCGGTAGTTGGATGCAGATGTGACCTTGGGCTTGTCCTGAGGAAATCCTGGAGGGGCAGACCGCCGGGGTCTTCCTCCAGCAGTGGGTCCTGAAGGGGGAACAGGGTCCCCTCCGCACACACCATGTGGTCTAGTGGGTTCTGAGTTCACCAGGCCATGTGAAACAGCACTTCCTGCGCACTGAGGCACCAAGTACTCCGCACAGTGCCCGCACGCACTGTGGAATCTCTGCGACAGTCATAGGTGAACCCAGCTGCCCGAGTCCCACTCTCGTCAGATGTAAGCCCAGCACCGTGCTGGGCGGGGGTTTAAGCAGGGGAGTTGCTGATTTTAAGGACTTGAGCACCCTCCACTCCCACTCTTCTTAGTGGACTACAGCATACCTCCATTTCCAGAGGTAGAGACTGAGGCACATAAAGTTTTGGATTGCCCAATAGGTTCCTATAGCCGGGCAGGAGCTGAGCCGCTGGTAGAAGCTGGGGCCTTCCTCAGCCTCGCCCGCCACCTTATTTCCTGGCTTCCGGGGGATTCTTTGTTACAGGAGAAGGCGGGTGGTGGCTTTCAGATTTCTCGGTCATTTCGTTTGCTCTCTGGAAGTTATTGGAGGTGGTCTGGAAAATATTGGGCTGATCATCACAGGATTTAATCATGGGGGAAGTTTGTTGCTTTATCCTTGCAAAACTCAGATAAGATCGTGAATTCAGCATTAGTATCGATCCCAGAGTGGAGCTGGCGGGGAGGGGCCAGGAGGGAGGAAGCCACAAGCTGCTGTCCTTTCTTCTATTCCCTCTTTAGTTGGCAGAGATTGAGCCCAGAGGGAGGAAGGGCTGTGGTTCAGGTCTCTCCCCACGTCAGCCCTGTTTGAGAACGTGGGATGTGGAGAAGCTGGTTGCTGAAATAACATCTCACACTCACCTCCTTCGGGGGGAAGGGAGCCCCTTCCATGGGCATCATTCCAGGGGAGCCTCAGCTGTTGCTCCCCTTGGCCCCAGGGCTCGGGGACCATGAACCGTGCACCGCTGGGCCCCTCTATGTCTGGCCCATCAGGGGAGGCCTGGGTGGTCGGGGGCCCAACGGAAAATGAGCCTGTGTCTCTGAAGCTTATCGGGTGCCTGGTGAGGGTCAGCTGGAGAGGGAGTGGGTACAGAAGGGCCGCAGCCTTCTCCCTCCCTGTGGCTTCCATTACCCAGCAGGCCTGTTTGCTCTAGAACAGGGCCAGAGGCAAGGAACAGGATACACCAGAGAAAATAAAGATCAGTGTGATGGATGACTCCTCTCCCAACTGTTAGCAGTCGCTTATTAAGTGCAAGGCTAATGGCTTTGGAGAGGAACCGCGGCTCAGACACAGTGTCCAGTCCCCACAGGGCCCCTCGCTGTGCCGACCTCAGCCCCACAGTGGTTTTGTGACCCGCAGACGGACCTTTCCCAGGGGGGCTGGGAATGCACAGTGCTGGACCCACGCAGCCCGAGGGAGGAGCTTTCTGCAGGCTCAGCCGCAGGGCAGTGGCACTGAGCTTGGCTTCTCCCGTGAGCCTTACAACGGCTCTGCCCCCAAAAGCAGCTGGCTGAAGTTTAAAGCCTTCATAATTTGTGTAATCAGTTTATTTATGAAAATGGTGCCAGGAAGATGGAGCTGAAACTGTGATAGAAGATAATGCTTTTCTATGGAGAAAAAACAGTCCTTAATGTCCTGACTACCTGCCAGACACTCACTTTTGAAATTGACCTCTGAAGCCCGTACCGACTCTTTTATGTACACTAAAATGATTGAGAATCACTGTAGTGATTTATGTGCTTTGGTGCCTATTTCCTAAGGCAGGGGGCGGGCATGTATGAAGAGTTCCACAAAGGTGTTAAATTAAATTAAAAATAAAACAGCATTGCTTCATTCGGAGGGTGGGATGTTGAAGATAACGCATTCGTGTTTTTCCCAATGTGATCCCAGCATTCTGACTGTTTCCCTGGGAAGGAGGCTTGGGACTCTGCAACCCGTAACTGTGACATTGTGGGCTGGGAGAAGGAGTTTGGGTGGAAGGGTCCTTGGAGGAGTAGAAGGTGGGATTAGGGTTCCAGGAATCACACTGGTGATGACACTGGTGCTGAGGTGACCTGAGGGCATCTTATAAAATTCTGCTCCCACGGCTGGAGGATTTGCTGCTGGGTCTGCCTTCCCCGGGGGGACTGGTGCCCTTTGCATTTCCCCACCTCTCAGGTCTGCCGGCTCATCCCTGTGCTAGTTGCTTCCATCACACTCCACCCCAAGTCTGAGATGTGGGCTTTGCCAGAGGCCATGCAACCTTGCCCGCCCCCTGGCGCCCAGTACCTGCCCCTCAAGGCCTGGCCTGTCACCTGACCCATCTCCGCTCCTCCTTAAGTGCTGAGGTAGAAAGTGGGATGAGGGTTTGCGGAATCACAATCAAGGAGTCCATGAGGAGTATGCAGCAATGGAGGGTGAGGGCGGGGAGGGGGTGAAGAACCACAGCCCCCACCCTGAGCCATCTTTCAGAGACCAGCGCCCGGAGCTGTCTGCACATTTTATTTTCTCGTTAAATAAACACCATTAGCCTTCCCGAGAAATCGGTGCAAACATGACCTCGCAAATAACCAATTAAAAGGGGAGGGTTGAAGGGGAATGTGACTTTGAAAACGTGTCGAGGAGGGCATTAAAGATTCCTGGAGACGCCCCAGCCCTGGCAGCATCGATCTGAGACCGTGATTTTATTCCTGACAGGAAAGCTAGGAATGCGCTTTAATGTTTCCCCCTGAGTTAACCGAGTTCCGGAAGCGCCCATTCCGGGCTGTCTCTTGAGATATTCATCGACACAGTAGCTTGGTTTCTCTTCACCTGCTTTGCTCCGTAGACGGGGAGGATTACAAAACCCTTAACTCGCTAGCAACGGGGCTGGGGACAGGGGTGCCCAGGGCCAGGGGAGCTTGTGAACCCGGGGACCTTGGCTCCCTGGAGGCTGTCTGGTTTCTTTAGCACAAGTGTAAACCCTAAACTTCTTTCCTTTGGAATAAAAGCTCTGGCACCAAAAGGGCGGTGAGCGAATAGGTCTCCCCGACCCCCTCCTGGCGGTGGCCCCCGGGAGCAGGGAGTGGGCCCGGGGTCAGCAGCTGCACTGACCCAGAAGTGACTTTTTGTGGAGGGACAAGGAGGCTTTTGTTCGGCCCTGTTCCCAGAGAGGCCCAGGCTCTGACTCTCGTGACATGTTTTAAGATCTCGGTGAGGGAAGAGCGTAGAGGCCTGACGAGAAAGGAGCCTTCAGCTTGGTGACCTGATTGAAAGCACCCCCTTTCTTAGATCACGGTGCTGCTAGGGGTCATCGCGGGTAGGCTCAGGGAACCAGAAGCGGGGGTAGGCTGCCTCCTGCTGGGCCCGAGGCTCCTGGGGAAGCCCAGGTTACTCCGCTTTGAGCCTTGCGGGTCAGAGGGCGTACGCCAGCTCATCTGAAGCTGTGTGTCGGCACCGGGTGCTTGAGAGAGTGTCGGCTTCCATGCCGGCCGTGCTCAGTTTCAGCCCAGCTTCCCCTTGAGCCCCGCGTGGCTCCCTGTGGAGTGGCTCCCCTCTCCGTAGGAGGTAGTGAATCAGCTGGTAAAGTGCCCACAGCAAGCGGTAGTGCCCAGTGGTCTTACTTCTTTCTTTTCCCCCTTAAAGGAGACCATCAGTTCTAACCTCTTTAGATAAACTAAAACCTGTGTTTGAATTTTTAAGACTCTAGTCTTTAAAATAATTGTCCCCCTCTCCTCACACACAAAATACCTGCTTGCATGTACATAGAATATTTCCGAGAGGATACCCACAAAGCGGGCCAGAGTGAAATGGCACACGCTCTGGACCTTGAATCTAAGCTCTGTGACGTAATAGCTGTGTGACCGTGGCAAGTAGCTTTACTCCTCTGTGGCTCAGGCTTCTCATCCATAAATAGGAACGATGATGTTGGGCTCACCTGAGGTATACATCAGTCAGTGTGACAGCAAGTCCTCGAGTGTGTTTTATGTGCATGTGCATATACTCATAGATTGCAAATATACATAAAGAAAAGACAGCATTTGCTTCTGTGGACGAGGATTCAGTGACCACAGGTACAGAGAGGCGGGAAACTTGTTATTGTACACGCATACAGAGAGGCGGGAAACTTGTTATTGTACACGCATTTACCTTTTGCATTTTTGTGCCATGTGCACTCATTACCTATTCAAACATTTACTTTCTTATTGTGAGCTTTTAAAATTCATTTCAACTTAAATTGTAAATGTAGTGATATAACAAGGTGGCTGCTGTCACTGTACCTTGTTTCTGAAGTTCTGTGTAAATGTTTTCACACTTGGTTGTGATTGTGGGGTCGGTACGATATGTGATCACACTTGGTTGTGATTGTGGGGTCGGTACGACATGTGGTGCCTCAGACTTTGGAGGAGGTATGGGCCCTGCTTCGTCTGAGGTTTCTGTCCTGCCGGGCGGAGGGACTGGGCAGCTCCTTACAAGACATGATTGTATGCAGCCCAGAATCCTTTGCCTCTGAGTCGCCTCCGTCCTTTTTTTTCCATAAACAGAGAGTCAGATAGATAAATGAGGATTTTCTTAGTATTTCCTGCTCCTTCCAGACAACGTGCTATTAATAGACTAGCCAGACTCGCCCAGGTCTGAAAGGAAACCAGTTTGCTTGAGTTTATTCCAGACCAGAGGGGAGACCCTTCGTTCTAGGACAGTGATGGCGAACCTATGACACGCGTGTCAGAGGTGACACACGAACTCATGTTTTTGGTTGATTTTTCTTTGTTAAATGGCATTTAAATATATAAAATAAATATCAAAAATATAAGTCTTTGTTTTACTATGGTTGCAAATATCAAAAAATTTCTATATGTGACACGGCACCAGAGTTAAGTTAGGGTTTTTCAAAATGCTGACACGCCGAGCTCAAAAGGTTCACCATCACTGTTCTAGGAGGTCAGAGTGCTTTTTAATTTAACAGGAAAAAGAGTTAAAGGCATCTCCCTAAACCATGTGGTAGCTGTGTCCTGTGGCTTACAGCTTAAGAGTCAAGGCAAGTACCCCAGTTAGTGAGGCCCCTGGGTGTCTGGGCCCTGTGACAATCAGGTTAGAGCTTAGGTCTGAAGTCACACCACTGGGTTCAAATGTTAGAGCTACCACTAATGAGCTGTGTGACCTTGGGCAAGCCACTAAACTCCTCTCAACCTGTTTTCTCACCTGTAAAATGGAACTAACATTATTAACTCATGGACTGGTGAGGCTTAAGTGAGATCATCTGTGGGAAGCATCTGACGCTTAGGAGACTACCTGTAAATTTAACTTTATTATTATAGTAAGTACTGTTCTTTTACCACTAATAAGAATACTGTTGCCCTAACCGGTTTGGCTCAGTGGATAGAGCGTCAGCCTGCGGACTGAAGGGTCCCAGGTTCGATTACGGCCAAGGGCATGTACCTTGGTTGCGGGCACATCCCCAGTAGGGGGTGTGCAGGAGGCAGCTGATCGATGTTTCTCTCTCATTGATGTTTCTAACTCTCTCTCTCTCTTCCTTCCTCTCTGTAAAAAATCAATAAAATGTATTTTAAAAAAAAAAAAGAATACTGTTACTGTCATTCCCTGGGGAATAAAGGTGAAGGCATGCTAATTGGAGAAAAGGTTAACGCTCTAGATCAGTGGTCGGCAAACTGCGGCCCCTTGAGTGTGGCTCTTCCACAAAACACCACGTGCGGGTGCGCACGTACAGTGCGATTGAAACTTCGTGGCCACACTCAAGGGGCCAAAGAGCCGCATGTGGCTCGCGAGCCGCAGTTTGCCGACCACTGCTCTAGATCAGTGGTCACCAACCTTTCGCACCTCACGGACCACCAGTGGTCTGCAGATCACCGGTTGGTGACCACTGCTCTAGTTAACTATTGCCAGATGCTGTCAAGTTTTCCAAGATGGGAGGGTTTTGTGGCTGAATTGTAGTCCCCCGAAAGGTACGTATACTGAAGTCCTAACCTCTGGCCTCTCAGAGTGTGACCTTATTTGGAAATAGATTCTTTGTGCCCTGGCCGGTGTGGCACCAAAACGTTGCTGGTTCGATTCCCAGTCAGGGCACATGCCCCGGTTGCAGGCTCCTTCCCCAGTAGGGGGCGTGCAGGAGGCAGCCGATTGATGTTTCACTCGAAAATTGATGTTTCTCTCTTTCCCTCTCCCTTCCTCTCTCTCTCTCAAAATCAATCTAAAAAATAATAAAAGAAATAGGTTCTTTGCACATGTAATGAAGTTAAGATGAAGTCATACTGCAGTAAGTTAATTCAGTGCGACTGGTGTCCTAAGAAGAGGGAGGACAGGTGAAGAGAGACACACAGGGAGGATGTCACGTGACCACAGAGGCAGAGAGTGGAGTTATGCAGGTATAAGCCAAGGATGGCTGGCAACACCAGAAGCTAGGAGGAAGGCGTGGGACAGATTTTCTCCTAGAACCTTCAAGAGAACCTGGGCCCTCTGATAGCTTGATTTCAGACTTCTGGAACTGCGAGAGAATAAATTTCTGTGGCATTTGCTACAGCAGCCACATGAAACTAATCCAGGGGCTAAGCATCGCTGTTTGTTGGACACATTCCCCTGCTCACCACTGGCCTGCAGCCCCAGTGGGCACTCCTAGCCTCGCTCCCGGCACGTTCCTGTCCATGCCCCAGCTGCTCCCTCAGCAACACTGTGTGCAAGAGAAATGAGAGAGAAGACCTTCTACCCAACGGAGAACACAGACCCTCAAATCCTGACATGGTCCATGCCTTGACCAAGTCTATGTAGCCAAAGACCCCGAAATTGACCTCAGGATGTTCAAGTACTTTTTGGTCCAGAGACCCTTGAAGAACGCTGAGGTTTACATTTTTATTTAGTGGCTTTTAGAGCTCAGTCATTTCTTTATAAGCCAAGGAATAACCAATACACTTGGGAGTTGTCCAAACTCCCAACTCCAAGAATGTGAACTATAATCGGTGTTTCCAGTTGGTTCATTCAACTCAGCTGTTTAGGGCTATAAAAATAAGGCCAAAAAACAAAACAAAACAAAACAAACCATTAAAAAATAAGTAGAGGAAGAAGAAAAAGAAGAAGAAAGAGGAGGTCAGAAGAGCTCATATGTACGGCAATGCAAACCTTGCCATCCTTCCATACCTGCCCCGACTTCCACCCTGGAAAAAAAATAAGAAAAACACAGCGAGACAACACTGAACCTGCCTAACAGACTCCTTGGTTTCTTTCTGTTGTCCCAGAAACCCTTCCAGGCAGGAACATGTGCCAAATTCAATCCTAGAGTGAGTTTCTGAGCTAAATTAATGCAGTTGTGGGTCAACGTGGTACCACCTGCAGGTCTCTGGTCGCCGGCCGGTGGGCACCGCGATAATGAATAGTTGGAGCACGGGGTGGATGTGCTTCTCTTAATCCTCAGGTTTGCTTGGCAAACCCGGCGGCACATAAAAGTAACTGCCAGGATTTCACAGTGATCAAAGTTGTGTGCCTTTGAGCACTCCCTACAAATTTGAAATTTCTTCCTCAACTTGCCACCCCGTCTTGATATCGGGAGATAATTGAAAGCGCCTCCTTCTCCCTGAGTGTCTCCAGCGTTGGTGCCCGTGTCCCAGCCGCACTGCCCCCCCCCCCCAGGCGGCAACGCTGGCGCCTCTGCACCAGATCTGCAAAGTGCGCAGTGCTGACATCCGATTTATTATCTCGGAGTCTGGGCCGGTTCGTGGATGATTCATGACTCCGCTTGCCACCGCCGCTGGAGGTGACATCATCCATTCTGGGCCCAGAATAGACACAGAAGCAACAGTGGCCCCTGCTTTGTGTGTCTCTCGCCCGTCCTGGGCTCCCGCCGCCCGCCCCACTCCCGGCAGCTGTGTGTCCACTGAGTAGGAGTGTTGGTGGACCCTGAGAGCCCAGCGGGACTGTCTCCGAGCAGGAGGACCGAGAGGTGTCAGTGCTGCCGTAGCTGCACAGTAACGCAGAGAGGGGCGCTTCCTCAAAGTTCACCTCTTCCCCTTACGCTCCTTTAGTTGGAGTTTAGATTTCCCTTATAGCCCAGTGAGCTACTTAACTTGCGTGGCCAACTTGGGTTTCCTCACTCAGAGACAGGGTTGGTTGGGAAGGTTGGGTGACGTACATCATCCCACAGCTCAGCATTAGACGCCCGTGAGATGAATGATGGTTGTCACGCCAGAGGTCTGCACTGCCTCTGTTGCAATTAGAATTCCCCGGGGAGTTTTTAAACCAATGCCTGGGCCCACCCCAGGTCAGTGAACTGGGACTCGGAGGGTGGAGCCTTGGCTTTGATCAGTGTTACTCTTCCCCCGGCTGAAGCCAATGTGCAGTCAGGGCTAGGAACCCCTGGGTCAGATCTGCCAGGATCCTTCTGGCTTTAAACCCACAAAGCAGTGCCGCCGACCAGGTCTCTGACTCGGACCTGTGTCTGGGCAGTGAGATGGGCCTTCCTTGGCATGTGCCCTGGAGTGTAGGAACTGTGCGGGGGCCTGGGGAGGGGGGTGACTCCTTCACGTGAGCGGCCTTTGGTGATCCATGTGGCGAGTGGGAGGTATAACTACCAGTGTTTTGTGTTGGTTCCGGCTCACTCTCCCCACCTCAGCCTCCTTGCTGCTTGCTACCCGCCAAGACCTGCTCTAGCAAAATGGAGGCGTTGCCGTCTGGTCTGGAGGGAGGTGTGGGAGCTGCAGGTGCCTTCTGGAGAGGGCTTGGAGAACTGAAGTGTTCGGGAACACTCGCTTCTTCCAGAACCTAGGGAAGGAGCGATTACCCAGCAAACTTTCTCCTGAAGTTGGGGGGGGGGATGCTTTTGTGTCATTGTGGCTGCCCTTGGCAGCTGATTTGGAAGAAAGACGAAAAATATTGGTTCCCTTGTAAGTAAAATCCATCCTGTACTCCTCCCTCCGACCCATGATGCCCTGGGCTGGGGGAAGTACCAGGATTTAAGATGTTACGCACTTGGTTCTCAGAGGCCAGGTAGAAAGCCCATAGTTAGAGATTTCCAAATCTCCCTACTTCCAAAATCACTAGGCTTGGCATCTTAACATCTCCTTTTAATTAAGTTGATTCATTTGCCCTGGGAAGATTTCCTGATTCAGCTAGTATATTTATGTATAAACTTCTCTGGAAACACCTGGCAATTTTTCTGAGTGACAATAAGGAAACGTAGTCTGAAAATTATGGTTTAATTTGCTCCCTCCTTCATGCTGTCTTACGTTTAAAAAAATGGGTAAGATTTACAAAAGGAGCTTTGTATTTTGCCTGGAACACTAATCCTGTTTTACAACACCAATGTGTACCAACAACACCTGATAATTTCCCTTTATGTAGTTTTAGAACTTTAGCTTTTAATGGACAATTGAATCATTCCTTGGCAGATGGGAAATCATCTAATTGCATGTTTTTATTTACTGTGAATTTTCAGGTATGCCCCAGAAGAAATTGGTGGGCATGTATAAAAAAGTTAGAATAACTCTTAATGACTTTATATGCAGGAGTTGAAAGCTTTGTTTTCACTCTTGGGTTGCATCACAGGTGTGTGTGTGTGTGTGTGTGTGTGTGTTGCACATTTGAATTGGATGTGGCCCTTGGTTGGCTTTTAAATGTACACTGTAATCAAAGACATAAAGGATCAGAATAGGAAAGTAGGTATTTTATTTTACTTTAAGTTTGCAGTTCCTTTATTATGGGACTAATGAATATCCCCTGGCCTAGTCAATTAGTGGCGTTAACTTTTCCTGGGTAGTATAAGCAGCTTCCGCAAAGTGGTTTGAATCCTAAATGGCACCCTGGGTCCACCCCTTCTTTTTCTCTTTCCACAAGGTTCTTCAGCAGGATGGGGGCGAGGGGGGAGGCACGGCAGGTAGCCTAGCAGACCTTGCTGCTGCCAGGGCCGCGCAGCTGGGGTGGGGAGAGGAGAGCAGCTGCGGCTGTGCTATTAGTCATTTCGCGAAGAAATTGACTTGATAAATAATAAAGCAGTGATATTAGCCGCACATGCTTGCAGGTCAGATGACTTCGATGGGAGCCCCCAGTGTGTGACGGTTTGACAATATATGTGCCTTCTAAAAACATCCTGTTTTAAATGGAAATTGGACTGTTCGTGCCGTTCTTGGCCACTATGCCAAGCCCATTACCAGAGGGAGCTTGGAAATCTGAAGGACGCTCTCTGTTTAATTTGGCCTCTCCCCTCCCCCTTTTAGATGATGCTTAAACTCGCTCCGTTTCCCTGTCCTTGTCTTTTCCTTTTGTTAACTGTTTTGATTGGTAAAATGCTATGCCTCACTCTACACTCCTTTATGATGATTTACTGTGCTGTTCTTATCTTTCACCCTAAATCCTTGATAAGAGCATTTTAAAAATGAAATTGCTACCTGACACTATTATAACGTCTTGGCTGGCAGCCAGGGGAGAAACAAGTTGGGGGGAGCAAACGAAGGCTGAGTTTAGAGAAAGGAAAGACTTTTAAAGGAGCTGCATGGTGCTTCTCCTCCCATCCACCCCCAAGCCCCACTGAATTCTGGGAAACTTTTTTATTTTAATGGAGCATTAATATTTGTCGATGCCCCCTCACTATGGCATAGTAAACTGTGGGTGAATGTGCAGTGAAGGGTTTGGGGGGCAAAGGGTGCCCTGCAGTGAAGACAAACTTCTGCGTGGCCTTTGCTGTGGATTGAAACCTGATGGGCGGACAAATTGGTGGGTGGCATGTAACCACCTCCATATTCATAGCCTGGACCACGTGCCCTTCCCAATCCCGGGCATCTGCTCCTGTACCCTGCCCCCCCCCGCCCCCCTTTAAGACAGGTCCAAGCACAGTGCCCTCTGGTTGCCAGGCTGCGGGGTCAGCATGCGGGAGTCAGGAGAATGCCATGATGGGAACTTTTCTGTGCATGATGTTTCTGGAAATCTCCATGTAACCACAGAAGGCATCGGTGGTGGGGGGCATCAGTAAATAGAGCTGTCTGCACTAGCAGGTCGTTTAAATTCTAGGATAGTGCTTTAATGAACTCTTGTCTTTAATTCCTGTGATGTGGAGAAGACAGCCATTCTCTCCCCATAATGGAGCTTGTTAACCCATCTCTTCACTGACTGGTGCTTTTATTCTGATGATGACGACTGGGGAACTTATTATGTTAGAATAACAGGTTTCCCAGTGCCTGGCAGCAGAGGGGGTGTGTAATGATGATGATCATCATCTGTAGGAATCACAGTGGCCACTGGCTTATCTGGCGGAGGCCTTATCCTGAAGTGCCATGTGTGATGACCTGGCATTTATTGTCCTAGATTATTGGGGTGGGGAGGGTGCAGCACCCCATTGGGGCTGCCAGGTGCTGAGGCCACAGCCCGCGGGAGGCCCCATGTGTAGCAGGCGATGCCGGAGTCATTGTACCCAATTTATCACATACCTTGTGAAAATATAATCCGCCACCAAAATGACTGCGTTTGGAAACTGTCTTGTCTCTCTTTGAGTCGAGACTGGAGACAACCAGACAAGGTTCGGTGGTAACGAAGAAAGAAACATTACTTTCTGAACACAATCTTCTGTTACCAGCCACTTTTCAACACACATTCAATCAAAATGCTAATAGCGGCGGCAACAAGGGAACGCGGTTATTGTAATACTAATTGATTGGTTGGAGGGTGGGTTTTGATAAGTGCAGCTGAAGATTTCGGAAATATGATTCTCTTTAATTACAGCGACGCTAATAAAAATGAACACATGATTTAATGATGATTTCCTGGGTAATGGCTTAAAGATTTTTGTTTGAGTTTAAAATGAGATATGGTGGAAATGCACCAGATAAAATAGGGCCCTGGAGGGAGGGGTGGTCTTGCCTTTATCAAGCTCAGGCACGGAGATTCAAAGCCGAAATGCCCTTGGAAGGAAAATCGACAAACAACAAGTGCTGGTGAGGTTGTGGAGAAAAGAGAACCCTCGTGCCCTGCTGGTGGGAATGCAGACTGGTGCAGCCGCTGTTGGATAACAGTATGGCATTTCCTCAGAAAATTAAAAATGGAACTCCCATTTGACCCAGTGATCCCATTTCTAGGAATATATCCCAAGAAACTAGAAACACCAATCAGAAAGGATATCTGCACCCCTATGCTCATAGCAGCACAATTTACCATAACTAAGATTTGGAAACAGCCTACGTGCCCATCAGCAGATGAGTGGATTTAAAACAAAACAAAAAAAAACCTGTGGTACCATCTACACAATGGAATACTATGCGGCAATAAAAAAGAAGGAACTCTTACCATTTGCAACAGCATGGATGAACCCGGAGAGTATGATGCTAAGCGAAATAAGCCAGTCAGAGAAAGATAAGTATCATATGACCTCACTCATATGTGGAATCTAATGAACCAAATAAACTGATGAACAAAAATAGACTCAGAGACAAAGAAGCATGAACAGACTGTTGAACCTCAGAGGGAAGGCAGGGGAGGTTGGGTGGGTGGGAAGAGATCAACCAATGAGCATATATATATATATATATAACCCCTGGACACCGATGGGGTGGTAAGGGCCTGGGTG
>NW_005871206.1:1936834-2052092 GCF_000147115.1 Myotis lucifugus
GGGGCGGCGGGGAGGGGACCTATGTAGCACTTTCAACAATAAAGATTTTAAAAAAGAAAAAAATGTCCTTGGAAGGCTGGGTGGAACCCGCATAGACAAGAGTGAGATGGTCCGTCCCGTGCCAGGGGTGGTCCGGCGATGAGGGGCAGGTTCCAGCTGGTGTTTCCGGAGCTGCAGGCTGGGTTGCACGGATCCAGCCACGTGCTTGCTGTGGGCTGCTGCCAGGGCAGGGCAGAGTGCACCCCGCTGCACCGGCAGAGGTACAGGCTGCACTCAGACTCTTGGGCTTCATGCTCTAGTGTCATGGCCCGTACATACTAATACCGGTGCCCTCTGAGTTCCGGAAGCTGCTCTAGTAATGAGGCCGACCCAGTCCTAGCCCTCCTGAGCTCACCTTTCGGGAGATGGAGCCTAGAGTGTGCAGTTTTAGGTGTGAAGTGCTCTGAGGGAAATAAAAGATTGGGCGTGCTTGAAGGACAGGTGGCAGGCCAGTGGCCAGGAGGGAGAGTGGCAGGCGATGTGAGAAGGTAGGTAGCGGGGGGATCACCAAGGGTTTGTGAGCCAGGGCAAGTGTATGGGAGCCACTGGAAGGAGGTAAGAGGGCAGAGGCATATGATGTTTGCTCTAGGAAGATCCCACTGGCTCCTGAATTGAGGACGGATGGCAGGGCTGCACTTGGGGGAGCAGGAACGCCAGCGAGAGCTCACTGCAGAAGGGCAGGTGAGCGCTACTGGCATCTCAGACCAGGCAGCAGCGGGTGGGGAGAGGCCGTGGGATTCAGGGTGTGGTTTTGGAAATGAGACATACGATGTTCTGACAGGTTGGATGTGGCTTGTGAGGGGGAAAGAGACAACTGGGGCTGACTATGGGCTCTTGGGTTGGGTGGCTCGAGACGGATGGTGGTTCTGTCCAATATGGGCACTGCTTAGGTGGAAGGAACACATGTCAGGGAGACAGTCAGTAGTTGCTAATTCCCACTGGAATCCACTTGGCGATGGTGCATGGATGGGTGTACAAATATGCACAAAAGAGAGGTCTCTGGAGAGTTCACATAGCCCACCCAGTGGTTTCTGCGTAAGCCTCACTAAGGAAGGGAATCCCGAGCAAGTGTTGTCAGTGCTGTTGACAATGGAAGTTAAAGATGAAGTGGTTGGTCCCTTCCTGTTGACAATGGAAGCTGAAGATGAAGTGGTTGGTCCCTTACTGCTGACAGTGAAAATTGAAGATGAGGTGGTTGGTCCCTTACACTCCAGCTTTTCTAGCATTAAAAGCCCCCCCCCCCCGCCCCACCCCCGCCATGCTTCTCTGTTGGGTGATTCAACCAGAGGGTTTCAGAAGGGATGCTGAGCCCAAGAATCAAAGCATCGCCGCATGTGGTCCAGTGAGAGACCCTGTGGGCGCTTCCTGGTACCTCAGTATTGTTCTCCTCTACATGTGTTGTCAGGGACCTGGGTTCCCCATGCATGTCCCAGTGAACGAATGTCCCTGGGGCCCTCAGCCCTGACCACTCCCTACTTCTAGCCCCTGGATCTCTTAGATTTCACAGACTTAGCCCATAAGATGAGCTTACCCTTAGTGTCCCTAACCATGCACATCATAGGTGGGGCTCCCTGGGTGGGTGCAGCCCTGACAAATGAATTGCTTAAAAAAGGCAAAAATCATACTTGTGTTACTGGGGCCGGAGTGGGACTGAAACGGGGCGGAGGGGCAGTGCTAGCCTTCCTTTCGATTTGTCAAGCTTTCTTTCAAAAGACCTGCCGAAGAAGAAGGGTAATTAATAGGCTTGAAGTCATTTCCGACGTGTCAGGATTTCTGCCTTGCTGCCGAGTGATAATGCTCGCTGGCTCCAGGCCCCTAGGGAGCCCTCCGTCTTATTAACTTGTCTGGGAGAAACAGGGAGTGGGGACAGCTCCGGCCAGTGGGTGACAGGAAATAAAGATTTGTGGTGTGGTGAGCTGTAAACAGTGGCCAGAGAAGTTTGGTGTGGGGGCGGGGAGGGAGAAGGATGGGCCCCAAACGGCACCAGCCAGGCCTGGAGCCTGCAAGCTTCCTGGGTCCGTGGCCGGAGGAGTCCTCCAAGGTGACCCGGGGCAAGCAGAGCTTCTAATGAGCGAGAGGCGTGTAGGCACTCAGCAGAATCTGTGTGTTTGCCAACTCACCCCTCTTCCTTCTCACTGTTCCTTTCAACAAAAAGTCACCTCCCACTGAATTCGTTTTTGGAACGTACAGTCATTAGTCTCTCCAGCCCTGGAAGTTGCCTGCCCAGGCATGGACCCCAAGCCTTTAGACTTTTCCAAAGACATGGTTAAAGAGCATGTATTAAGTGCACAGTTGTGCGTGGTGTCATCTAAGACTTGGTCGGTTATGCGGGCCTGGTCCCCACCCTGGAGGATTCGGGAAGCTCTGGGAAAACAGACTCACCTCTCCTTTCGCTGCACAGTGCTGGGCACGGGCTTCCTTCCAGCAGATCAAGTCTGGGTTGGGTTGTGTGGAGACTGATCCTTTTTTCCCCTTTATTTCTGATAGTTTCACCACCCTGGCTCCCTGTTGTGATAGCTCTTTGCCTTCCTTCCCGTCTCACCTTCAGCTCATCCTCAGTTGTAAAACGATTCACCTTTTAAAATTAAGGACTGGGAGAATATTTTTGAGTAAACTAATGAATGATGCCTATAGTCATTATTACAGGCACTGCTGAGGTTTCTTCATGTATTCTCAATTTCTTTTTATTGCCCAGCCACTCACTCCATTTACATAATGGGTGGTTGATACTCAGAGAGGTTAAGTGACTTGACCAAGGTCACATAGCCAGTGTGAGTTGGAGAATGGGATTTGAACTCTGTTTGACTGTAGCACCTTGACCCCCAGGTAGGTTCCTGCATCTCTGCTCAGGAGTAAGGCATCTGCTCTTGGCAAGAATATTTTTGCTGTTGCTCAAGGCCCCACTGAGTGGAGAAAGGAGTTAGAGAGGCTTGGAGACTGTCCTTTGTGGTCACCTGAGACCTGGGACTGGCCTCTAGGCACTTGCCCAAGGCTGGCTGTGGTCACCCCTGGGGGAGGAGGAAGTTCGCCTGCCTTCTTTCCCGATCTCCGCCCCGCCGCCCCCCGCAGCCTCAGTTGCCTGTGAGCAGGCTTTTCTGAGCCAATTAGGAGGAATCTCAACAGGATTCAGAATAAATGCCTCAGAAAAATGCCATTGGTAAGTCGGATCAGTGCAGGAGAGGGGCTTGCAGAAATGATTTTGGAACTAGATGTGGTGACTGACCGGCAAGGCCTGGAGGCCAGCGTGGGCAGGAGAGCAGACCTTCAGGGCGATGCGGGCGCAGATCTCCTTGGAGGCCTTTCACGCTTCCTTCTCTTCTGTTGCAAAGCGCTTGACAAGTGACAGCTGAGCGGTGCAGGGAATCGGGTCAACAATGCGCTCCCTGCACCCGTGCTGTTCCTCGCACACCGTGCTGCTCACTGTGTAAAACAGCAGCGTTTGGAGATTTGGGGGTCATGGAGAAAGAACACCATCTCTGTTTTTATCCCTCTTAAAAAAAAATTTTTTTGTCTCCTTTTTATCTTTTTTTTTTCTCCTCCAAAAGGAATTTTTGGGAAAGAAACAAAAGTTAGGCAGAAATCCACCTTTGTTCTCTGTTCTCTCTTCTTAGTCTCCTCTTGTTTTCCTCTCTCCATCGGATATTTGAAGCCGGACTGGGAAATTGGGGAAATGTTCAGCCGGCGGGAAGAGAGGCGATTCGGGACCTTTTCCCATTTCCCCTTTCCTAGGAAAACCCAGCAGGATCAGGAAGTTGCACATCTGTGACCTGTACACACACGTACACAAACCCCTCTCTCTCACCTGATTAAGTCCACACTGCAGACCTCTTCCAGCCCCTGCCTCACCCCCCAGAATTTTCAGGACTCATTCTTCTATTCAGCCAGAGTGGGAATTGATGGGGGGTGGGGGGTGCTCTTGGAAGATATAATTAAAATTTTATTATACTGACTAAAGAGAAAGAATGGTTATTATTCAACCTCTCAGTGGTTGTTTTTAAGAGGTTTTGTTGGTTTATTCAAAGTGGTGAGAACTCGCCCGTGGCTCACGTCTGTGGGGCACCGGGGCCTTCTGCAGGGACGAGAGGAATAAAGTCGTCTGCCTTGGGTGCCTGTAGGTAATGGGTCTGGGAGCAAAGGAGCAATCGTCTCTCTCAGACTAAATAAAGCTGCCTTCCCCAGCCCCAGCGACATCCTGAGTTCCTCCTGCTAATCTGTCTGCCCTTGGAGAGGCCACAGACTTCTAACCTGGCTGAGCCTCAGTGCGTGCTGGGGTGGGGACCTGGGCCGGGAGCAGCCGATCCAGGTGGGTGGACAAGGTGTATTGTCTGCAGCCTGGGAAGAGGTGACAATTGGATTGGAAATTGGTGTTCATCCAAGGGGAGAAATGAGGTGCGTGAAGTAAACTGGTTGCTGCAGTAAGCCTGTCGATGCTGAGTGCACCCATGGGTCACACATGTACCCACAGGCTGTTCTCAGGCCCTCCCCTCCCCTCCCCCACTGCCACAACCACCCCCCTCGCCCCACCTGCTGCTGGACTCAGCCTTTGAGTCCAGGTGTGGGGGTTAATAGCAAGATATTTCCCAGGCGGTTCTCAACCTGTGGGTCACGACCCCTTTGGGGGTTGAATGACCCTTTCACAGGGGTTGCCTAAGACCATCGGAAAACACATATAATTACATATTGTTTTTGTGATTAA
This sequence comes from Myotis lucifugus, assembly GCF_000147115.1. NCBI lineage: Eukaryota > Metazoa > Chordata > Mammalia > Chiroptera > Vespertilionidae > Myotis > Myotis lucifugus. The sequence continues at coordinate 1,941,570 of NW_005871206.1, forward strand.
TCACTATGCTTTAATTATTTTCAATTTGTAACAATGAAAATATATCCTGCATATTAGATATTTACATTACGATTCATAACAGAAGCAAAATTACACTTAGGAAGTAGCAACGAAAATAATTTTATGGTTGGGGGTCACCACAACATGAGGAACTGTATTAAAGGGTCGCGGCATTAGGAAGGTTGAGAACCACTGCTTTAGAGGCTTCTCATTTGGGGTCCAAAGGACCAGAAGGGATCTAAAGTGACCACAGACAACAGAGCTGGAATCAGTGGTGTCCACTGCTGGGGGCAAGGGTTGGCTGGGAGATGGTTTTAGACACTGACTGCTCCTATAAAAAGAGCAGCTCAGGCAGGGGTTGGGCCCTGCCCGTCGCCACCCCAACCTTCCCTCACCATTTGGATGGAGCGCCCACATCAGGCCAGCCAGCCTAACTTTCCTTCGATCCTTCAGCTTCCGAAAGGATTGGCTCCTCCACTCCCCTGGCTGCACAGGGGCTGAGCTTTGAGGCAGTGTCCTGGGCCCAGGAGCCTGACCTCCAGGAGGTCTCTCCCCATGCTGGGGCTCTGTCCCCCCACTTCCTCACTGGACCCTCAGACTGTTCGTCACACCATCTGGTCATGAGGTTTTTTACTGCTGATGCCCAGGAATAACCCGCATCACCTATAGGGGAGTTTCCACAGTTTAATTAAAGTTCCGAGTCATGTTCACTGGACTTTATTCCTAACTCCCTTTCTGAGAAGGCCCTGGGAAGCCCAGCTTAGCTTTCTGTCTGCTTTGTGTCTCTGAGCACGGAGGCTCCCCGCTGACCCCCTAACTTAACGCCCTGCCACCTCCTGACCCTGGGTCTCCCTCTCAAGCCGAAGCCTGAAGTAACTGGGCCAGACACTAGGTGTCGCCAGTCCGGTCCTGCCTCTGTCTTGAGCTCTGCGTGTCTTACTTTACGTCCTGCTGCCCACTGACCACTCTAGGTTAGAGACAGACTCATGTGTCTCCCTGGGTTCATAGGAAAGCTCCAGTTTTCCCCAGTCAGCAGCAGTTACAGGCCTCAGGGTGGTCCGGCCCTGTACCTCCGCCTGCCTGCTCTGTCCCGACTGGGCGACCGTTCTCTTCTGGGATGGCGCATCTTTCACAGCATCCATTCATGCTTATATTGTCCAGTGCTGTACATGCTTGAGAACAGTAAGTCACCTCAAGTACTTTTTTATAACATGGGCGGTGTCAACTATAAATAACTCGGCAATCACACGACTGCTGGACCCCCTCGAATTCATAATGTTGCGGAGCCAATTGTCCCAGGTTCTTCATGCTGGTGCAGCTTGGTCAGGGGAGTCTTCTCTCTCTTTTTTAAAAATATGTTTTTATTGATTTCAGAGAGAGGAAAGGAGAGGGAGAGACCGATAGAAACATCAGTGATGAGAGAGAATCATTGATCAGCTGCCTCTTGCATGCCCCCCTACTGGAGATCGAGCCCGCAACCCTGGCATGTGTCCTGACTGGGAATCGAACCTTGATCTCCTGGATCATAGGTTGACACACCAGCCACTGAGCCACACCAGCCAGGCAAGTCTTCTCTTTTGAGAGGCTGATACTGGTCTTTGAATGAACTCTTTATCTCCCCCCATTCCCCCGAAAGAAAGAAAAAAGAAAGAAAGAAAGAAAGAAAGAGAGAGAGAGAGAGGGGGGGGGAGGGGGAGGGAGGAAAGGAAGGAAGGAAGGAAGGGAGGAAAGAAAGAAAGAAAGAAAGAAAGAAAGAAAGAAAGAAAGAAAGAAAGAAAGAAAGAAAAAGAGAGAGAGAGAGAAAGAAAGAAAGAAAGAAAAGAAGGAAGAAAGAGGATCTGAATGACAAACATTTTTTGTTGCTTTAAGAATGTTGAGCACCCTTGGGAATAATGGGAGATGCCTAGTAGATTGAAAGTCGGCTCAGAAATTGCTGGGTTGGAAACGCCGCCTTTTGTTTCTCCTGAAGCCAGCACGCTCCCCTCAAGGCCAGCTCTTAAAGGCTCCTGTGTTTCAGCTGACTGACCTGGACCGATGGGCACAGAACGCTGGGCGGGGGGCCGTGCAGGCTGCCAAGGGCTGTCCAGCTCAAAATGGCCCATTTGAAAGCTGTTTGGGGAGCCAGAACGAATGTTGGTATCATCTTTCACTTGTGCAACTTTTCAAAATTCAGCCACAGGTCTTCCTGGAGCCCTGGCCGGGGTTTGATTTTTCTGGCCTGGATGAAAGATAAAAAGGACATTTATTTGGTAGGAGGGATTGGGACATGGAACTGCTTTCAAATGGTGTAAAGAAACCCTTTCTTCTTCCTTCCCCACTTCTGCTCTGGTGCTGACTTTGAAAAACCTTCCTAGAGAGGCTGAGATATGGTGCTTTCTCAAGCCGCTTTCTGAGGTTGTTTTTTTTTTTTTTTAATATGCTGGAAATCTATCAAGGCTCGTAATCATCTGTCGGTTCTCATCACGGAGGGACAGAGTGGAGGGTGCCCCGGGCGGGGCGGGGGGGGGGGGACAGTGGGCCTTTGTGGCAGTCCCTCCTCCTGGCCAAGAGATAACAGTGTTTGAAATCTGTGTTTATCACGAGAGCGGCGAGGAAAGAGCCCACGGCCCTTCTCTGATGGATGGGGAGCAAACTTTTCTTGTGAAGCACAGACAGCCCACAAGTTTGTATTTTTCAAGAGGAGAAGAAATTTAAAGCGAAGCTGCAGAGAGATAAGTTTTTCCGTCTGGTGCTCTAGGGAGGCTTAAGGATTCTAGTAGGACCCTGAAAATGGCAGTGACCTCAATCCGCACCCCCCCTTATAGGCTCCCTAACTAGAGAGGTTTGCAAAGCTTAAGGGGATTAATGCTCTTTAAACCTCTGCACTGCTTCCTGCTCCTCACGGGATCCGGGTGCTAATAAAGATGTACCAGCTTGGGAAAGCTGGTAAACACTGCTTTGTTGCCACGGCAACAGGCGAAACAAGAACGATGCTGAGTACTGCTAACAAGAGTCCTTATGATCAAGAGTTTAAGGAGGGGGAAAAAAGGTTCTTAAAAATGCAGAGAGCCTTGGCGAGGTAATTAGACTTGGTGCTCTCCAAGTAAATTTATAGTTTTACGGCGATCACTGGAGCCTTGTTGCTTGCAGCGTCTCTCCATCAAGTACCAGGAACAGCACCACCATGAAGAGCACCCAGCGTCGGCTGCCGGCGGCTCGGGAGAGGCTGGGCCGTTGACTGGAGACCCTTTCCCTCTGCCCCTTCTCAGCAAGGAGTCACTGTGTATCCCTTTCTCTGCTTCCGGCCTCCCTGATACTAACAGGTATGAGAGGATGCTCTCCACCTGCCTTAGATACGGGGTTCTCGTTAGTAACAGCGATGGCCAATGCTATGAGCTAACACTCACCCGCCTGCGCACGGGGCCAAGCACTTTCCTTGCTGTATGTATCCCGTTGCGCCTTCCTGCGGACACCATGAGGCCCAGCTTTTATTGTGCCCAATTTTCAGATGAAGAAAGAAAGGGATTAAGGAAATCAACCATGGGGACGCAGCCAACCAGGGCAGAGCTGGGATGTGAACCAAGGACCCCTGGACCGTATTTTACAGCCCTACTCACAACCATCGCCTGAGGCTGTAATTTTCATTCCTGAGTCCTGAGCAGCTCCTGCAGCCCCCGCTGGGATCTCCTGCCCAAACATGCCGAGACTGCCCAGGGAGCCTAGGCCTTGCTCTCAGGGTCCTTCCCTCCGTGGCATTTGGCACTATGCTGCACTCCATGGAGAAGCTTACGCTCCTCGTGTGTGTTTTAACTCTCGGGGGCTGTGAGTGAGAAGCAGGGTGGTGTGGGGAGGCAGGGTCGCTAGGTTGAGATGCCCAGGCTGCTCCACTGACCACCCCCTCCTGGGTAACAGTGCCCAGATGCTCAAGCCAGCCTGAGGCTTAATCCCGGACCCCACCCCCCGCCACATCTGGCCAGTCTCTGTGCATCCACCTCTGGATTGCCCTGTCCTCTGTATCCACTGCCATGCCGGCTGCATGAACCGATCACCTCTCTCCCTGGCACCCGCAGCGACTCTCAGGGGACTTCTGCCTCAGGCCCACCATCTCTCTCACCCATTCAGAGGGATCTTTCTGGACAGTGATCCTGGTTGTGCCAAGTTGGACAGTTTCCCAGCCAAGCGCCTGATGCGGCCTCCAGGGCCTTGCTTGACTGAGCCTTGCCTGCCCCTCCTCTCCCCATCCCCAGGGTATCTGTTCAGTGTGTCCTGTGCCCCTGCAGCTTCTTGACCACCAGGGTCTCTCTCAGCTTTTGCATATATTAAACTCCCGAGGGTCCCCAGGACTCTGCCTGGGCCCAACCCAGTTTAGGTGGGTTCCCCTTCTTCCCTCCCAACCCCTCTGCAAATGCCTCTGTCATCCTTGGCTTCCCCCCACCCTCACCCCTTATAACTATAAGGACATTTCCAGGAGGAGACCAGGTTCTGTTCCTCTTGGTGTCCCCAGTACCTGGGACACAAGTACTTGGTGCCTGTTTATTAACTAGAGAAGTGAGCATGTTTATCCTCAACAGGTTGCTATGGCAGCAGACACCACAGCCCTTAGAGATCAAGTGACTTAGGACCTTGGAAGTCCCAAGGTCACACAACTACCCTCCTCAAGCCTCCCCCCCCCCCGAAATCCCATCCCCCTGCTGGACCAGCTGCCCGGCCTCGGAGCCACCCTTCCTGCCGTGACTGTTAAACTCAGGGTCCCTCCAGTGGGTCCTGGAGACCATGCCTTAGACACGTACCCCCTTGGTCGTAATGGTAACACGGTATCTGAGTTTTATTACTTGTACATTTCTTTTATGCCAGTAAACTTGCAGTTGCACATGGGATGTTGTCCAGTACCCATCAAGAATGTGATGGTAAACACTCAACTTTTTTTTCCCTCCTTCCTCCCCACAGTATCAGCTTTCTTATTGAATTTGGGAAGCAATAGCCATTGATTAAGTTGCAGTGGAGCTTGCCCTGAAAAGAAATGATTGATAATCTGCTTAGGACTGAGTGGCTTGCTTTTCCCCTCCTGATTTCCTTGGCCGCTTTTTCAATTACCAACTGTATTTAGCTTGGTTTGTTCGCCGTAACTCATTTCCCCTTCCTCCCGGATGTGCAAGGAGGTTGTAACATAGTGTTGGAGTAGTGACATCTAATTATTTCCCTGAGGCATCGGTTAAAAAAGCAAGGATACATCTTCCTTGAGGTGGACGGATGAGGGCTGTGGGCAGTGAAGCAGAACACATCTGTCCTGGCATCGGGAGGGAGGCCAGGGTGACCTGGACCAGCACAGCCTCCCAGTCCCTGGACTCAGAACCCACCTGGCCCTCTGGGGGCAAAGGTCATGATCGATCCATCTCCCAAGTGGACAGATTGGCTCACTCCTGGGAGAAAAGGTACTGAGAGGTGTGTGTCACTGTGAGTGGTTCAGTGGTTCATGCCTTTATCTTATGAGCTTCCTCGATTCCTTAACTGCTGTCTTTAGTATGTTTTATCATCTACAAAGTACTTTCACCTGTTCAATTTTGATAGCTACAGTTCCTCCGAGCAGTACTGTACTACAATGGCAGAGAATTAACTTAGCTTCTGCATTTACCCTCCCAAGTTAATAGAAGTACAGAATCTAGCCCTTAGTTGGTGTTCAATAATGTTCATCGTCAAGGGCACCTTCTAGAGTGGGCATATGGCATGCTTGATTTCCCTGTGTCTCCAATGGAGAGACCAAGGCTTAAAATGGTGGAGAGACGTGTCCAGGAAGGTTCAGTGGACGGAGTATGGACCCCACAATTGGGAGAGTGGGGGTGCCCCATAAATAAATAGCACCCCTTGGCCCCGCCTGAGGAGAGGACTCCTTGAGAAGTGAGCCACAGGGGTGGCAGGTGGCGCACCAGAGCTGCACCTCACGCCACCTCTTACTTGGACCCAGCCGCGGGAGAGCTTCGCCTGAGTGGGCTGCGCTAGCGGGTCATGGGGGGAGGGATGGAGGGGGGGTCACAGGGAACCAGGCTTCCTCGGAGGCTTCCTCGGGAGAGGGAGGAGGAGGTGCCTGCCCAGGGTCTTCCTCCCTGTATCCTGTGAACTGTGTCACGCCACCTCTGTCCAGACAAGATGAGACCAGAGTGTCCCTGAAAAAAGTAAGGAGTCCTCAGAAGCTGGAAGCTTTTCTAAGGCTCTGCCCTTGGCCCCAAATCCTGTTTCCCTCCAGCTCCTGACTCTGATCCATGGTGTGTTGAGAATGAGTTCGGTAATGCCGGCACCACCCAGCCCACTTCTAAGGCACTGTCTGTCCCTGAGACTCTGTGAGGTCTGGGTGACCAACGGAGAACCCTGCCCGGAAGGGTGTGGGGCTAAGGACGGACTCAATGTGATGCTGGCTGGTCCCCCAAAACCCCGGGCAGGGGTGCTCCCGTGCTCCCTCCCACCGCGAGGGTTGCTGTGCCTACGTCCCTCTGCAGCCACTGCCTGTCTGGAAAGGGAACTGGGGAGACCCCGAGTGTCTCTTGGGAGCGTGGAGTCCCTGATTTCCGAAATGCCGTTGATGAGGGAGAAGCAGCCCCAATTTTGGTCAGAGTTAATGGGGTGAAGCAGCAGAGCTGTTTTCCTGGGCGCTGAATATCTCTTCTAAACGTTCAAGGCCGTAACCAAGGCAGCTAAGTCAGCGGATTGTCGGCGTTCCAGAAAGTGCCATCTCCCGACTGTCCTGGCCCTGGGACCGCAGCTAACTCAGTCCCCCCACACCTTTTTTTTGCTTAGGACTTATTTTGCTAAGAAGGAGGGGAGAGGAGTGGCATTTCTCATAATCGCCCCCTCCCGTTTTCCGAGAGCGCGGCATGGAGCTTGCCTGCTGCTGGCGTGGGGCGCTGACAAAATATTTAAATAAAGTCTCTGGGGAAAGGGCGTGCTTAGATGACGAAGAGAAACTCCTCGCAGTAATGGTCTCGGCGTGTTAGGAGCCTCTATAATTACACCTATTCAGCCCTGCCATTTCCAGTCCCCAGGCAGCCAGCCGAGGGAAGACGGGCTCTAAAAATGGCCCCAAAAAAGCCTTTTTAAAAAGGCAGTTAAGGTCTGGAGCCATAAATAGTCTTTCCAACAAATTGCAAAGATCGCTGGTTCCCTCTTTGGGCTCTGTTATTGGGGCCCTACGCCCTGGAGAAAGCTTGAGGCGGGAGTGTTGGTGTCTCCCCAAAGACTTGGAGTTCCTGGGGACCCCCAGCACCCCGGGGAGACCCAGCCTGTTGCACGGTGATGGGTAGCTGGCCTGGGCTGCCTCCTTACTGTCCACTTTTGGAGACGCATCTTTCCTGGTGGCGTAATAGGAAGCCACTCTGTACATCACGTGCCTGTCCCCGACCAGGCCGTCCACCGGCACTAACCTGAGGGCACCGGCCCGGCCCGCCTGCTGGGTGGCCGCCTCTCTGGAGTTCCTGAGTCAGAACCTTCCAGGCTCTTCTTGGCTTGGCTCACCTGCATCTCAGACGCAGAGGCTCTTAGACGCCGTTCTCATTCATGCCCCGTCCACAGCGGCACCGCAGAACTTCCTGTCTGAACAGACATGTTCATCGACGGGACCGAGAAATGGGGTATTCGCTCCGCCCAGCACCCGGGGAGACCCAGCCTGCCGCACAACGGAGGGAAGATTGGGCCAAAACACAGCCTCATGAGGACGGTGTTTGGAAAATTAAGGCTAAGGCAGCGGGAAGGACGGCGGGGAAAAGATGGCAGCCCCGATGGACTTTCCCTGGAACCCTTTCCCTCCTCTCCTGCCCCACCCCTTTCTCCTTGACTGCGAGGTGGCTTCCCCTCAGCGCATCTGCCCAGACCTGTGGTGGCCCCATGGCAACCCCAGCTTCCCTGCCCACAGACCCTGGTGGTAAACAGGTGAGGTCCCAGAGCCACTGGTGAGGCAGGCCTGGGGCCGAGGGACCCTGGAGGGACCGTGTGGGACCAGCTGCACTGGTGACAGCCTCCAGCTGGAGTGTACCTGTCCCCACTCTGTCGCTCAGCAACACCCCTCAGCTTCCGCTTGGTGCCAGCTGGTGTCTACCCACTCGCCAAGGCAGCTGGGTGGCTGGAGAGGGTTTGGCTGCTGTGGCCGGTGGTCAGCGTCTCCCCAGACTGTCCCACATCCGTGCAGAGGCTTCATGAAGCAGGAGCAGGGACCGGGTCTGGACCAGTCCGCCTTCTCACTGTGACTCCTCAGCCACAATCCGTCCGTGGGAAGACGGGAAGGCGGAGTCGTAAAAGCAGTTCTGCAAAATGCCAAGCAGGTTTTCCGAGGGCCCCCGGCCATCTGGCTTTGCGCTCTGAACACACTATGTTAACAGGTTTTAAAGTAGAAACACATGTGAGTCTGGAAGACTAGAGATGGGCCGTGAAGGAGACAGTTTAGAATTGCTGCTTGGTATCTCCCGATACAGTAGCAAACGTGAGGAGCTATTCTAGTACTTGGAAGCGGTTCATTGCGTAATGACATCTTCCTAACTTGCCCTGCCAGCTGGCTTCTCTCAATAGTCAGGGGGGGGGGGGGGGTTGCTTTTTAAAAGTATTTTTGGGGTGTGTGATGGGGAGACTCTCTATGTCCTACACCCCTCCACCGAACCCTGGAGGGAGGGGGTGGGAAGGACTTATGCCAAACGTCATGGGGATTTACGAGGATTTGCACGGTCTGCTTTGTGGACGGTGTCCAAAACCCTTCTCTGAGTACTGCTTCCTCCCGCCCCTCCAAATGACGTGTTTGGAGAGAAGAGTGACTGGGAAGCAAGCACTCCGACTGCCCGGCTTTAGAAATCCCAGCATCTAATCCCTGCCTACTGAGCAGCCTTAGGCAGGTTGCATAACCTCTCTGAGCCTCAGCCTCTTCCTCTGCACAATGGGTAACCGTCACTCCTGCCTCCTAGGGAAGGAGGCAGCCAGGGTTGCCCCCAGAAGTGTGGTGGGAGCCGAGATGTGGGAGGATGGAGAGCCCACCACTGCTCTCTGGGCCACACCGGAGCTGCTGCCCTGCTGGGTGGGGATGGACATGGCAGGGCCCACCTCACTATTGACACAAACGGCCTCTAATGAGAACCCTGTGCCCAGGCTGATCTGCATGTTCTGTGAGTCAGGTATGGAACCCTCTGGTTCCCCCACTGTCTGTCCCTGAGCGATGATGCGAAGACCCCCCTACCCAGGTGCCAGTGGGGGTGAGGCGGGTGCTTCGGAGGAGGCTCTGCCAGGGCATTGGGTGAAGCGTTTGATGTTCTCTCCAGCTGCGTTAACAAAAAACACAGTACATTCCCTTTGCCCATGCTCGGTTCCTTAAGGCCTGTCTCCCGGACAGGCCCCAGATGGCACCCACATCTCTGCTCTCGCTCACCAGTCTTTCTGTTGTCCGTCCCCAGCACATCCATCTGTGTGCAGTTGATTCTGAGAAATCCCACGTGAACCTAAACCGGTGGGTCTCGGACTCTCCCCCACCCTCATCCCCTCCCAGCCTTCACCCAGGCTGCAGACAAGAGGCAGTGCAAAGGCTTGGGCCTGTCTCTGCAGATGGCTGTGCTGTGAGGTGGGAAGCTGCGGGGCAGAGAGGGAGGTAGGCAGTCCACAGCCTGGCCCTCAGGAGGGGGAAGCCTGGGTCACTGCCTGGGCCCATTATCCAGGGAGGGGGGCAGCCTGCAGGCTTAGTCAGGATTTTTGAAGCCTGGGAGGTGCCCTCCTAGGCACCAGCTGGTGGCAACACCTCACTTTGTAGATAAGGAAGCTGATGGCCAGAGCGGACAGGTTCATTCATGATCTGAATTTGTTGCGTTGGAATCCAACAGGCCTGGCGTCCAGTCCAAAGTGGTTCTTTCCACTCACTATCTGTATAAGCTGCTTAACTCTCCGAGCCTCAGTTTCTTCATCTGTGAGATGGGACACCAATACTTCAGATGGTGATGGCTGTAGATTAAGTGAGGATGCATACATCAAGGGCCTGATAAATAGAAACATCCAACAAATGTCACCTCTTATTCTCCATCTATCCAACAATGATTGAGCGCCTGTTGTATGCCAAGTGCTTGGACATTCCAGCACGGTTACAAATAGATCCCGTCCTAGGAGCTGTGTGGTCTAGAGACATCTGAGGTTGGAGATCACACCCCATCCCACCCCCCGCCTGCAGATTCCTCTTCTTGTGGGTCTTTTATAAGCAGAGGGAGCATTCCTCCATTATTCCATTCACAGAAGGCATCATTTGCTGGTCCCCAGCCAGCCCACCCTGGACACTGGCTGAGGGGATGCCACATGTCCTCGCTAGCTTTGCCTGGGCCTGGACCCAAGGATCTCTCTTCTAGGCGGTTGGAAGCACGGAGCTGGTGATGCGGTCCTTCCTTAGGTCTATGCTGTCCACAGCCCGTCACAGCGACACCAGCTCTTCAGTAGAAGGCACCCACTGATGCAGATGTCGGCCATTTTCCGGAGGGTGGAGGAGAGCCACCTTTTAAAAACATGGTACTGGGGAAAATAATACACCTGTTCTTATTTCACCAGCGTAAAGAAATGCAGGCACTTCCGACGCTGTCGGGGGAACCGGTGCTAACAAACCAGGTGCTCCGGGCCTGCACTGATGGATAGGCATGCCTTGCTCTGAGAATTGCACACTCAGTATTTTCATACCAATGGCTGCAGGCCTCAGAGGCTGTTCTCTTTAGTGAGTTAATTAATTGTTCCTCCTGCTGGTTCCCGGGGAAAGTTGTTCCTTTCCAGCCCCACATGTGGGGACCGTTACACTATGCTGAGCATATCACAGGCGGTGACTGGCCACACAGCCCTGTGAGGCAAGAACCCCTTTTCCAGATGGGAGAAGCTGAGAGCAGCCAGGCCACTGGCCCCAGACCCCAGGCCAGGCAGCAGCAAAGCCGGGAAGGGAGCTCAGGGCTCCAGCACCTCTTCCTCCGCCTGCACTGCCTGCTTTCATGAATAGTGTGGCATTGACTAAAGCTCCACCACGCCAGGAAGTCTCCGTCCTTCCTCACGTGGACTATGGCTTCCAGAATTTAATGGATCAGTAACAGGCACGTTAGTGGACACACACAAACACATACATAGGCCTCTGTGTGCAGATGGCCCCGTCCCCCAAATGGAGGTTTTTCATTTTCCTTTCATCCCCCACCTCCTAGCCCCCAGGCCTGCCACCCTCCCCAGAGATGCTGTGGTTAAGGAGTTTGCAAAGATCCCATTGTTGGCCTGGAACAGCCCACCTGAGCCAGAATGGGCCTGGGCGCCGCCTCCAAGGCGTGTCCCGTTGCCCGAGTACAGCCAGACGAATAGGACACCCTTTATGGCCAGAGCCCCTGTGCATATTTCTCCCTGTACAGCCGATTCCTTGTGCTCAGGACACAAAGACCCCGTGTCCCTGGCTGCCGGCCTCCCTGCCTGTGTAGGGCGTGTGCAGTGTGTTTGTGGGCCCGTTGCTGGGCACCGAGGCCTGGGTTGGAGCAGAGCAGTTATTAAGTAAGAATTGCCCAGGAGCTAACGTATTTGTGGCCGTTGGCCAAGGATGGCCTAGAAGGTCACCTGTGACAGGTGTCATAACTCCTACAGTCTTGTCATTGGTTGGGTTGGCTTTGGCTTGCCTCCTGTGTCCCTGTGACCTTTGATGCCTTTTTTTTTTTTAACTGTGGAATTCCTGGATATGTGGGTCCTTTCACTGTTCGGAAGATGTTTCTGGGCCTCAGTGGGTCCAATACCTCCTGGTGGCATTGATGGTGGTGACAGACCTGGGGGTGGACCCTCCTGTGGGCGCTGAAAGCCTGTGTTGCACCCTGAGTCCTGGGAGGGATTCTGGGGACCACACTGCCGGGGCCTCTGCCCTGATGGGAGCTTGTAGCCTGTGCCCAGTGAGGCTATAAAGTGTGGTCCTCGCCTCAGGGACTAGGAGTCTCGATCAGTATGTGATTAGTGCTAAATTGTGTGCCATGTCATTTGTTCATTCGTTCTATACATGGTGCGAGTACACGGTGGGAGCAAGTGATGCCGTCACGCACCCCCACTGCACTCCTGGCTGCTTACCGCACCTACAGGCAGCCTTCTACCCGATGAGCAAGTACCTCCTGGTGCCAGCGTGACTCTGGGTTGTCAGCCGCGTTCTGCCTGTGGGCCTTGTCTCATTTCCTTCGTTAACCACCGATGGAGCACCTTGGATGCCACCTGAGGGGCCCGGCATTTAATTCGTGCAGAGTTCCCCTCTGATAGATGAGAAAACAGACTCAGAGAGATGGTTATGTGCTGCCCTGCTCTGCCTCTTAGGGTATCTTGTAGGATAGCATTTCTGGGGCAGGGGGAGGTCATGTGGAGTTCCCGTTTTCTGGAGGATAGGCTGAATGTGTTAGCGCGGCCGTCCAGGCTTCTCAAGTCCGGCCAGTCCTCCCAACCTCACCTTGTCCCACTCCCTGGATGTGGAGCCCCATCGTCCTACCTGCTGGTTCCCAACACACCGCGCTCCCGCAGACCAGCCAGGCTGCACTTGCCCTTACCTTCACCTCGAATGCATTTCTTCGCCCGTTGGTGCCTGGAAGCCTCTTCTCCCCACGCAAGTGTCCACAGGGATGGTGGACAGACAGCACCACCTGCCTGGAAGCCTTCTTGCGATCCCGCAGGCAGTCCTCTTTCCTTTTGTCCCACCGCCATGAGAGCCTTGGCGGTTTTGCGTGGGGATATCCGCCCATCCTTCTCCTAAGGGCAGGGATTTCTTTGAAGACAGGGCTGTTTTATTATACCCCCGGGACCAGCACCGTGCCTGGCACGTGGCAGGCGCAGTGGACAGTTACTGCTGGAATGGCTTCATTTGAGCAGCTTCGTGGAGCAGCTGATGCTGTATCTACCTTGGTTTCGAAAGCGGAGGAGGGGACGGCGTCTCAGGCCAATGTCCCTTTCTTGTCCTGCTCCTCTCTCTCGGGCTCCCTGGGTTTGGTGAAAATTGGCTGTAGTCACAAGATACTTCTATTGCCTCCTGCATCACATCCGTGTCCTTTCCCAGGGAGAGTAGCAATTCAGGATGAGCGAGTAGAAGTGAAAACCCCTTTTCATCTCTCAGCTGCCTGCGTATGCTGAGGCACTAGGGCAGATCCCCAAAGATACCCTCACTGACTAGAGAAATCGGGGGCTGCGTGCGGAGCTAACGTCGGCAGATCGGGCTCGCGGTGGAGGGCCTCCTGGGTCTTCTCTTTGTTTGGAGAAGTTAGGAAGTGTCACAGGGACCCTCACACCCAGAGCGCGTGTACGGCTCGTCCTTTACAGGAAGAGCTCTCCTTCCCGGGGAGCAGGACCCTCTTCCTCGCGGAGACCGAGACGGCGGAGCAGAGCAATAGTACTTGAGGCTTCGCTAAGTTAATTCCTCCTGGCACAGCCCCAGATATCTTGATTAAATGGTCTGTGAAGTGCTGAGATATCTTGATAATGTACGTTTTACATTTGATTATATAATAAATTATGTTGCTCCTAATAAAATTTAAAATGAGCTTAAAAAGCCATGCGAAGGCTGTACCATCTATCAAGAGAAGAAGGTCTCCAGAGAGGCGTGGCTGCTGCGTGCTCAGAGGGCAGCACCGCACTGCCTTCCGAGGGGAAATGGCTCGATTCGCTCAGTAACGGAGGGAGTGCTCAGGGCAGAAGGGAGGGAAGATCGGGAGGCAGCCTGTGTGTGAGGCCAGCAGCTGGCAGGCAGGGCCGCCCGCCTTCAGTGTGTGAAGCAAGAGAGGAAGGGTTCAGAAGCACACTGAGGGCTTGGAGCAGCCAATCAGGAGAGGCGCCCCGTGGCTCTCTCTGCCCACCTCCGGGGCAGCTGTGGAGAGGGCAGGTTTACTAGAAGGGGCATACTCAACCCATTCTCCTGGAGGCCCTGGAAAAGGGCCTGAGGGCAATGTTCCTCCGGGACACGTACGTGTGGCAAGGAGCTGGCGAACGGACGAAGGGTCTGCTCAGAAGCATCCATCCCGTCCCACCATGCTGCTGCGACATTTTTGTTCTTGCTTAAAACACTGCTATCAACCGGTTGGAATATAGGCCCGGAGTATCGCAGGGTGTAATCTAATTAGTATGAAGTCAATTCAGTCGCTCCTTTTGTATCTTGTGATTAAATAAGTGGGGAAAATGGCTTGAAAATTAGGTGCTAGAACGACCCAATTACATTTCTGTAGCTTTTTGTATTCAATTTCATAAACAATTTTGCTCTTCGCTGGTTAATCAGTGAATGCCTTTTTCCAGTTTGAAAAGCACTTTTGAAATTATAATGCAATTAAATTGTGTGTGGATGTTCTGGCATAGCGAGTGTGAAAGCCGGGGGCTTGGCAGGCTGCCGTGTTGTACCTTGACTGTAATGAGTCCCCGGGCTGGCAGCTTGCGAGTGTCATTCATAATATTGTCCATGCTGGGTTACTGTAAAGTGCAGCTGCTTTCACCGGCAGTTAACCAGCGACCGCCAGTCCCCCGTCTCCCTGTGCCAGGGCGGCGCCAGGATGGCAGGGCTCCTCGCGCGGCCTGCTGAGCCGCTAGGAAGCGGCGTCTTTCCTGCGGATGAAGCCAGTGCTTCAGGGACGACCCACTTTCTGAGATCGGGAAAGGGTGGGAGGAACTTGTCCCTCTGCGGCACGGCCTCCCCGTGTTGTCGGTCAGCAGACTACAGGAAGGGAAGCGAGGACACGGACGTGGCCTTGGGCACCTTGCCGTGTGCCCAGCATTGCAGTAAAAGCCTTTCCTGAATCCTTCCTGTGACCACTAGGAGAAGTGTTACCGCCGGGCTGTACAGATAGAGATGCTCAGGCACAAGGAGATGCGAGGCTCCCCTGTGAGTGCGGGCTCTGAGATTGCCATCTGAGCTGATCTCACTCCAAGGCCTATGTTCCCTCGACGTTTCTGTGCTGGGAGGACAGACTGAAAGACAGGCAGGGGACCTGGAGGGGGCTGGGCACAGAGAGCCCTGCGGGGTCCCTGCTCTGGGTGAGGGAGAGTTCGACATCATCTCCCCTTCACCCCTCACCTGTTCTGGGAGGAGGCCCGAGTTCACAGAGGGCCACTGGGTGGGATAAAACGTGCGCTTCAGATTTTTTTCTGCTTTATTATTATTTATTCACATTCCCATTCTTTGGGACTTTCGGGGTTGAGTCAGGATGATCTATAATGTGGGGACAGGATGCAAGACAGTGATCCAAGGTTGGGATAACTCGGTGGCTGTAAGTTCAGGAGGATCTTCCCAGCCCCAAATCTTGCCTTTAGGATACGAAGCCCCTAGGAGGCAGGCTGCCAAGGGCCTCATGCAGGAGAGGGTTAAATCATTCTGTTTCTAGAACTCTCTTAGCAGCTTTAATGGCTCACCTCCTAACAATTAACATCTAGCTCCAGCCTCTAACTCCCTTCCTCCTGTTGGTGCTTGTCCCTGATAGACACCTCCGAATGCGACCTGGCTCGCTGGAAACCAGTGACCCTACTCCGGAGGGTCCTTTCAGCGCATTCCTTCACATTAAACTTGACCTGGACCCTCAACCCCAGGGGAGGAGCGGGGCCTGGTTACTGTAATGCCTGCTGAGTGGGAATGACACGCTTTACGCTTTACGCCAGGGCTGGCCTCCGGGAGGCGGGGAGCTGTGATGGTGTTTATTGGTGAGAGGAGAGGCTGGGAGCTGGAAGCGAGCACACCTGGCCTGGCTGGTAATGGAGGCCGAAGGGGTTGGGGGCACAGACTTTACTGAGCCATCTTGGACTTGGGAAGAATATTTCATGTTGCAGCCTCTTTTTAAAAAAAAAAAAAATTGGCGACGTGCCTGGGAGATCTTGGGTCAGGTGCAACATCTGTTTTGCAGTAAAGCTCAGCACAGCTAGAATGGGGAGGTGAGTGGGGTGGGACGGTGGATTAGAGAGAGGAGGGAAGATAGGGCTCCTGGGACGGAGCTTAGATTTCACTGGAAAGTGTGTTAGTAACTGTTAGCATGTGCTTCTAATCACCTACTTGCCAGATGTTCCCAGAGAGGGAAGCGGAGGGGCCTAGCCTGAGAGTCCCCTGCTGGGGAACTGGTAGCTTGGAACTGCAAGTGGGCCCCAGCTTGCTTGCCAGGTGTTTGCTCCTTCCTGGAACATCTGGAGGGCGAGGCTGGAGAGCATCTCTGCTGTCTTGCTGGTGGATCCTCGAAAAGCTGGACATGTTTCTGTGTGAGGGGCCGTGACCCCTCCTCATCCAGGACCTGATCCAGCTCAGAGTTTACCTGTGGGGACTGAGCCTGAAGCCCCAAAACAAGGCTTCTTGCGCACCTGGGCCAACAAGACTCCTATTTCTAGAGAGATGTAGGTTTTTCAAGAAGCTCAGAGGAGGAAGCAGCCAGAGAAACAGGCGTAGAATCAGTTCCTGACCCAATGGCAGGTCTTACATGAAAAGATTCCAAATGCCTGTTGAGGTGGTGACTGTCCTAAACTCCATGCCTCACACACCTTCGTTCAGGGCCTCTGGGTACGTCTTCCCCTGGAACCAAGGCGACCTGGCACACGCTACCCAGCTGGTAAAGAATCCTAGGGTGCAGTCCAGGACCCCACGATGGCCGTGCGGGATGGCCAGCCCCTGGGAGCCCAGCTCGCTCTGCAGGGCCAGGTGGGGAGGGGTGTGCAGTGGGCCTGCCTGGAGAGGTGGGGGCGGCTTCCGTCTGGACCCAGCCCCTTGCCGACACGCACTGGGAACACTTACTGAGTGAACAAACTGAGAGGAAATTGTGGGACGTTCGTCTATGGATCGTCACACATCCATTAAAGTGATGTTTACAGAGAGTTTTTAAATGACATGTGAAAATGCTGATGACGTAATATTACATGAGAACAGCTATAAAACGTGTGTGTGCTGTAAATCACGTTAGAATTAGAATCAGCTGGCGAGCTCTGGGAGCATACCAATTCCCAGGCCCCACTTCGGACCAAGTAAATCCGCGTGTCTGAGGGCGGGGCCTGAACGCAGGGATTTTAAAGCTCTGAGTGACTGGGAGGTGCGGCCTGGGCTGAGACTCGCTCCGGTCCATGGAAGGAGAGAAGTTCTCCAAAAACTGACCAGTGGCTTTCCCTGGGGGAGTAGTTACGATGGGCTCTAAGTCTGTGCCTCGTCATTGCTGGAATCTCCAGGGCTTTGCAGCAGCACGGGAGCTGTGACTAGAATGGGGGGCCCCACCAGCTGGTAAAGTGGACGGTGCTGGAGACCCAGTGCAGCCCCCTCTGCAGCCCTCCCCTTCGTCCTGGTCTCGGGTCCTGGAGATGCCGTTGAACTGGGCATAGATTCCTGTGCTCTCGGTGATGAGGCCACGGTGCTTGTTCAGAATGTTCATCAAGAAAACAAGCACCCAAACGACCTATTTCGGACAAAGGGGGAACCCAGCACAGCCCCCAGTGCTCTTGTTCACATGGGCATGTCCAGGTCACCAGAGTTGGGCAGCTTGGGATGCGAACTGTGCATATGGTGGAGGTTCCCACAGCCCCGCCTGGTGGGCAGGTGGGTAAGACTTGCCTGGTCTCGCTTCGCTCGAGGGGATTTCTGGGACCGGCGAGGACAGCTGGTCAGGGCAGCCATGACAGTCTCTCCCCTGCAGATGAGGGTGAAGCGTGGGCCGCAGGGTGGGCCGGGGCCTCCACCTGCGGTGGCTGGCGGCTGGCTCTCTCGCTGGTGAAGCCGGAGCAGGAGCACAATCCGCTGTAATTGGCTGCCTCCATGATGTATTGGGTCGAGCTCAGAGCGTCTGAGCAGGAGGGCAGGGTGTTGAGCAGTTTCATGTCTGGAGCTGTGGTGGCTCTAACTAGGGATCCAGCTTTCCCCCAGCCCTGACATCATTTCATCATTTAGCTCCAAGGAACCAGCGGCAGGAAGCCTGCCACTAACCTTTTACTGCCTGTCACCATCGAGGAGGAGGGCCGGGCCGCCCCCGGCAATGAGATTCAATCCACCATCAGCTTTTGCGGCTTGTTAAACCTTCTCTCTCGAATCCCAGGCTGAGCGGCCTGACAGCGACAGTGAGAGGGGACGCAAGGCTGAGGGGAGATGGCCCCACCACCCAGGCCCCGGCGGCCTGTTTCTGGCCTCGCCTTTTCCTCAGATGCCTTTGGACAGTGGATGTCTGGCCAGCAAGACCGGGAACGCCTCCTCTTGTCCTTGTCATTTGATTCACAGTGTGGCCAATGTCAGGGCTCACCCCGTCTGTGCCTTAGTGTCCTCTTGGTTTCCAATGGGAAAAATAATCCCTTTTGAGATCCTTCATTAAACGGTGTGCGGATAAAGTGAAGTGACCTGTGGCAGTGGCTTTGAGAAGACAGTGGTTATAATAATAACAGTGATTATAATAATGGCACATCGAGAGCAAATCCTGACGCTCGTTGGTTCTTTTTCTTTCTGCTTCCAGCCGGCAGGTGAGCGGCGCATACCTCATGGGAAAGACAGTACCTTCTACAGCTGGCCATGCGCCTCTAGCCCCCAAATCAGGAGAGGGTCCCAAGTGCCCATGTTCCTCCGTGTCACCTCGGCCTCTCCTCTGCCCTCGCTTTCCAGATTCCCTGAGAAGGGTGCTGTGTAGTTGGGAAAAGTAATGGTGGGTGTGGTGCGAGCCGTAAAGCTGACAGCTGCTCCACAGAGGGGACCAGTGGCTTCTGGCCAGTGCAGGGTGGGTGACCCTCACGGGTGCACAGCAGCATCGGGCCTCGGGCCTGGGCCTGCTGGGAGCAGGAAAGGACGTGGCATCACGGGGGAGGAGTATCACAGGTTCGGCTGAGGATCCAGCGGTTTAATCAGCAAAGCTATTTAGGTCCCGGTGTGTCTTAACTGTGAGAATTATTTTGAGCTTCGCCCTGTCCCGGAAACGTTGGTTTCCTAAGCAAGAAGGTATTTGGCACCGGCGACCTGGAAAAGGGTGAGGACGAGCATAGAAGCCTCTGGATTAGAGGACTTTGCAGAGCTCCGGAGCCCACGGCTGGCGACCAGTTCCGGGGAGACCCAGCCTTGGATCTGTCCTTTAAAAGACCAATCTGTCAGCCTGTTTCCTTAAGGAAGTCTTTCCTGAGTTAGAGCTTTTCTGTCCTGGCTGGTCTGGGTCCGTTCTGTCACCTTGACGCGTGGCTGAGTCAGCCCTGGTCCCTCCTGGTACACGGGCAGGTGCTGATCCAATATCGCCTGGATCAGAAGGGCCGGCACTGGGACGGGAATGCGGGACCCTCTGGGTAGAGAGCCCTCCTTGCCCAGAGCTGGCATTTCTGCCGGAGGCTGCCACCCCCCGCACGTCAGCTCGGCGCCACACTGGGCAGCACCTCCCCCCGCTGCCCCGATTTAGAGGAGCCTGGATTTAGGTTTCTGTTGTAAACTCTATTTTTAACTAAGCTGAGCAGAGAGCTGGCGGAGGAGGCTGTAACTTAGGGGCGTTCGGTGACCTGTGCAGTGGGACGGGAGGCCTTCTCACCGGCGTTGTCCTGTCGGTGTGGATGTCCCCAGAAGCTCAGCCCAAGCATCCCAGATGGGCACAGTGACCTGGGACAGAGCGTGGGCAGCTCCCCCTCCTCGGCGCTGGAGGCGCACACCCGAGAGATGCCAGGCAGCCTCCTGGGCGCCTCTGGGCTGGCCTCTGCCGTACTGACCTGACCACGTGTCATGTCTGTCTGCCCTTACTGTTGGGCGTTGGTTATTAGTTATTGTAAAACTACCGGCTTACATTTGTACTTCACAGACTCGTTGGTCGTTATCATGACCTTGTGAAGCAGTCGGAGTATTAAAAGCATGTAGTATTCATAATAGCCAGGAACCTTGCTCTGTGCAAAGTGTTCTGTGTTATCTCATTAATAAGATGGGTAGGGGGGATGTCACCTTTTCATTTTTCAAATTTGTTTCTTTGACAAATTTTATGGAGCAGAAGTTCGAGGCATAGGGGATGCGGCAGTGAACAGTGCAGACGGGCATCTCAGGCCTTGATGAGGAAGCTGAGCCTGTAGAGGTTGCATGAGTCACCCAAGGTGGTACCACCTGTGAGCATGGGACCAGCGATCCGTCCCCGTCACTGCAGGCCCTCAGGGCAGCCCGGCCAGGATAGCTGAGCAGTCATCCAGCTCTCCTGTGTGCAGCTTGCCCCGGGCTGTGTGGGCACCAACCCTCCTCTCTATGCTGGTTGCCCTGCTGAGGCCGATGGAGAGGAAAGCCCCGGCTTTGGGGACAGACGGACCTGGGCTGTATCGCAGCTCAGCTTCTCATGAGGAGAGGCCATGGCAGCTGACTTCACTCGGCCAGCTTCCTTATTTATTAAATTGGGATACTATTACCTGCCTCAGGGCAGGACGGGAGGATTAGAGGTAATGTCCATGAAAGGGTCCAGTAAGGCTTGTGTACGAGATAAATGTGGTGGTTGTGATGAGAATGACAAGGACCCAATAAAAAGCAGCCGGCCGGTGGGAAAGGGTCGTGGCTCATCCTGCAGGCACACCAGTCAGGAGGTGCTCTGCTCCCGCCACCTGTGCTCCCCCAGCCCTCCCAGCCTTCCTGGCCCAGCCGGGCTGCTGGTCCTCAGGGAGCGCGCGTGGCCGAGGCATTAACTCCTGGCACCTCCCCAGCCTGGGCCGAGGCCTCCGCCACTGCCAGCTTCCTTCCCCATCAAGGTTTGGTTATGTCCCTTTACAAGCCAATGAAATAGAATAAGCGGGTGCATTATACCTCCCGGCTGGCAGGAAACCAGGAGCGACGAACCAGAAGGCAAGGCCTCGTGCATCTGCAGGAGCCTCGTTGGATAGGGACATCCTCCCTCAGGGATGGGGCATGGTCCTCCCTTAGGGGGATGGGGTATGGAGAAGGGTGGCTGAACCAATCCCCAGTCCCAGGTGAAGAATGCTGTTCTGGGTCATCTGCCCCCTGCGGAGCCTCCAGTGGCATCTCAGCCTGTCCTGGGAGATGCCCATCCTGAGGGAAAGGCTGGGATACGTGGTAGGGCCCAGGGTTCAGGCCCAACAGTGACGGGCGGCACTGGGTAGGGTGAAGGGCGAGGGTCTGTCTCTGAGCCTGTGCTCTGTCCCGGCTCCTGCTCCTGTCTTCTGCCAAGTACAGCGGAGCTTCTGGCTTATCAGTCGTAGAGATGAGCAGGGCAGACCTCCCTCCCAGCCTAAGAGCCCCAGCAGGAGCAGATTCCTGACCTACCGGCCTTTGCTGTCCCCTCTGAGGCAGCTCACTCAAACAGAAACTGGGATCAGTGGGCGCGACAGGCCAGGGGCCAGTGTCCGGTCACTGCGCACATCACAAGTGGGTCTTGCCCAGTGATGACATGCCCGCACCATCTCATTCCAGACCCAGGGAGACCGCTCAGCAGTGCCTCAGGAGGAGTCCCTACGAATTCCGTCCCTTAGCTCTGGTCTCTCCAGTAAATCCTGGCTTGGTGACCAGTTAGTTACCGCCATACTTGATATGTGCTAGACAAGCAAGGGGAAGAACGAAACAAAAACGAAGGAAAGGCAGCTCCAATCCTGTGAGATGGTAGGAGGAGCCCCTGCCTGCTAGAGATGATTAAGAAATAAAGGAAAAGCCTTTCTTGGAGTCGTCAGCCCAAAGGGGAAGTTGGCTTTGTTTAAGAAAAAGAGTTATAACTGAAGCTGCTAGGAGCACAGCAGTGACTGGAGTGAGCTGCCTCATGTGCGAGTGGCCATGCTTCTGCCCCTTCCTCGGTCACTGGTGCTCCAGAGGCATGTTGATGACGCCAACTCCTCCCACCCAAAGCTCTGGAAAAACAGCCAAGTGTTCAGCAAAGTAAGAAGCCTGGCTTTCCTTCCTCGCTCCCTCCGCCTCCCCTGGTGGAGAAATCCCATTATCTGGGAGAATGATTGTGAAACTCCAGTCTGTCTGCAGCCGAGCTGTGGGCTGTCCTCCCCCCTCCTCCGCCACCCTGGTCCCCTTTTCTGTCTGCAGGGGGAGGACGGATATCTATATATTAAAGCTTTAAGGATCTATAAATCTGAGTTGATTCTCTGCTGGTGACAGCCCAGGCTCTTCCCCACAATGTCTGACATGATCTAATGGGTTTACAGTTGTTTGAGTGCTTCTCCGAAGCAAATGAAAGCTCTTAGTGAGGGTACGCGTGAAATGGCATTGTTTGTTCCGGGCCCCTCGGCAAAGCCGGAGGATCATCCTCCAATTATCCACCCTTTGCTCCAGCCACCGTAGGATGCAGGATGCGGAGCGCCGCCGAAAGAGCCTCACAGACCGCTCCTGCCGCCCTGGCCTCCCCACCCGAGAGGTGCCAGGACGCTGGGGTAGGACTCGCTCCCAGCTGTGTTCATTTTGCCAGGAAAGCCTGAGACTAATTGGGAACAGAAGGGATGCCCAGGGGATGAGGACCGGGGATGAGAGAGAGGGAGGGTCTCACCAAGGTAGATGAGTGACAAATATGTGCTTGTAGCAAAACAAGAGTCAAAACAAGAGAGACTCCTAATGAGAGCTCTGGGCGTTTCGTGCCTGCAGCTCTCAGGGGCCAGCAGTGTGGGCTGGTGTGATTAGTTGCCTTGCTTCTTGGCACAAGACCAATCCCTCTTTTCAATATCAAGTTTCATAAGCGTGGAACAATAACACATCATTATAAACCCCCCGGGACTGGTGGTGGGTGGTGGCAGGGGTGTTTTCCTTCTCTCGGATAAATCCATCTTTTCAGGGCAGGTACATTTTCCCGTTGTAAATAGAGAATGGCAGGGGACAGATTGTGTCTCGGAAACTTGCTGTATTGTTAATCTGTTATTAGGCAAAAGTCTTAACACGAGGCTGGGTGCTCCGAGGGCTCATTGTGAGCTGGGGATGGAATTATGCATCATGAATAAAAACCGCTGTCAACATGCATTGGTTTCAAAACATTAGAGCATATGGTATGTGATTATCTGTATTGTCAAGTGCAATAAAGTAAATTTGGATATAATAAAGAATGTAATATTTTAGAAATTTGGTAATAAACTAAGGGAGGGATGACAGCTGAGGTTCTTTAAGGCCCCAGACACAAATAAATTGAAGTTGCGGGCCTCTGCAGCCACGCGGCGGAACGGTCACAACACGGCTGTCTGCGCGCCGTGATTCCCAAGTCAGGAGAAGCCGCTGTGTCCCCCGCCCACGTTCCCCCCGAGAACCGGGGGACGCTGGGCCTTGCGTTTGGCAGCAGGAGGGGGCGGTGGCTCCTGGTAGAGATCCAGACCTGGCCTTCCTTCCTGGCCTGGAGGTGCGCCCTGTGGCGTGTCCACTGTTCTGGGCAGGTGTCAGGCCGAGCCGTCCTGAGGACCCTTCTCCCCTAGGGGAGTCCCCCCTCAGCGACTCTCCAGCTCTCTCTGCCCCCGTTTGGTGAGTGGGGAACATGATGCTAGAAGCATCCTCTTTCTGGAGCTCCCATCCCACAGTCAGTTTATTACCTCAATGCAGCACGTCAAACTAAGTGAGGAAAATGGATCTCCAGGGGCTCAAATGCTGCAGCGTCCGATGAGGGCCAGGAGCTGTGCTGAGCTTCATGTGCATTGTCTTGTTTAAATGCTCTGCAATCCTCAAATGTGATCCCCGTTTTATGGATGAGACAACTGAGGCACAGAAGGATATCACACGGCTGACCAGTGGTGGGACTGGGATTATATTATAGCCCATGTCTGAACCCAAAGCCCAGATGCTCTTCATTCTCAACCCACAAATAATAACCCACACGTCCGAAGGCCTCACCACAGGAAACCTTTCATTTACTAAGCAAGCTAGGGACTTGAAAGAATGTTCCAGAAAAAAAAAATGCAACTAGGTGATTTCTCTTTCTTTCCACTTGGGCCTGGCAGAGGCTGGTCTGCACTTATGATGTTTTTGCTTTTCCCTTAGCTTTGATTTTTGTGCCCTGACTCCAGCTAGGTGAGCTCATTCATCACCACCCTCGCAGTTTGCCTCGGTCCTGCCCTCATCTCCCTCGGGGGAGGGGGAGGCGGCTCCTGCCCCAGGCGAAGTCTGTGGATGGAGGCTGAGGCAGACTCTGTTTGCTTTTCCTGGCTGCTTTTATATTTCTGACCCGGGCTTCACCTTGACCCCTGGCTTCTGACTTCTGAACTTGCCTTGACCCCCAGCTTCCAGGAAACCCCAGGTGTAGCCCTGCCTGCCCCCTTGCTTCACCCCTGGCTGCCGTGGTCTCCTGTGCCGCCCAGCCAGGCAGACCGTTCATCACTAAGCATGAAGAATCGGGAGCACCATCATCGGCCCGGCTGAAGCAATTTGGATGGCTGGGAAGACAGTCAGTCCATTTCATGCCTGGGTACCTCTGTAATTCCTAGAACGGGGTGGGCAGAGCTTTGAATAAACCCCTCTGGCCTAGGGATCGTGTGACCCAGTTTCCATTGGAGATGACAGCAAGGTGAGTCCAGATTCACTTCCCAATTGCTTGGCTTTGGCACCTGGGGACAGACCCCGCTAGAGCCCATCCCGCTGCCGCCAACATTTATTGATACTGAAATTATTTGCAAGTCTCAGCTGGCAGCCCACTTATTCCAAGCATATCAGGTACAAAATCCTTATATGAGAACCACAGGTTTGTGCAGGGGTGATAACAGGAGTGTGCATTATCTCATTTAATCCTCGAGGCGGCCCTGGGAGGTCAGCACGTTTTATTCCTGGTCTCAGGTGCAGGCACAGGATCAGGGAGGTTCATGGCCGGCCCCACATCACACAGCCAGGGTTTCAGCCACATCCTCCGGCTCAAAGCTCCCCGGGGTCCACGGAGTCCCACTGCTCTGCCTTAGAAGAACGTGCTTCTCTTTCTCTTCCACCCACACCCTCCCACATCTGCCCTTCCCAACAGGCTGCACGAGTGACATCAGATCTTAGCATAATTTCCTGTGGGCAAAACAGACCTGAGTCCCTGCCTCTTGAGTTTCTCCTAGACATGCGGGTGGAGCCTGCAGAGGGGCGGAGGGGGAGATGCACGGAGCGCGTCTGCCCTTGCTGGAACGTCTCAGGGTTGCCCACTGACCACCACCCCCGCCCGCCGAAGAGCTGAATGTTCCTAATGATCTATGAACAATATTAATCCTACTTTTCTGTTAATTAACAATACGATAAAACCGGCATTTCATATGTCGTCGCTTAACACATGTTTTAGCAATTATGTACTTAGTGGTTTGGATTCAGAATGCTAATAGAATAAAATTTTAATGAAGATACGATGCTCTGAAAAATGTATTGAGAAGAGTTCAGGTGTCGCTGCCATTAATGTGTAGGGAGCAGAAGTTTGAAGGGTAGACCCCCCGCCCCCCACAAAAAGTGCCTTCTTATCACTCTGTGCACTGACCTGGGAGGGCCCAGGAGACCCTGGAATCGACTGGCTCTTGACCCCCATGAACATCCCACCCACAGGCCCCAAGGAGTCAGCAGGTCTCCACACCATCTGGCAGCCACAGAAGGACCTGCTTACTCCCACCATGTCCTCTGGCACTTCGTAGTCTCTGACAAAAAGAAGACTTTAGAACAGTGGTTCTCAACCTTCTGGCCCTTTAAATACAATTCCTCATGTTGTGACCCAACCATAAAATTATTTTCGTTGCTACTTCATAACTGTAACGTTGCTACTGTTATGAATCGTAATGTAAATATCTGATATGCAGGATGGTCTTAGGTGACCCCTGTGAAAGGGTCGTTCGACCGCCAAAGGGGTCTCGACCCACAGGTTGAGAACTGCTGCTTTAGAACCAGAGGTCCGGACCCACGGCCACGCCTCCTTCCAGAGCAGGAATCTCCAAGACCTTTTAATTGTGGGGGGGGGGAAATGAGCCCCCCCAATATATCTTGTCTGATTTTCAATTTCTATACATGTACACTGTGTTAGTAGATCATGTTTATTATAAGACCTGCATAACTAGGAATACAGTTGGGTGGGATACATTTAAAATAAGCCATGTTTAGGCTTTTATTTGTTAATATTTTTAGTGAGAGTAATGTGATGGAACGTGCTTCTTTTAAAAAAAGAATCTTGACTTGACCCTTTGTGGTCCAGCTCTGAAGTCTGGATTCTATGACTCACTTATTTTGATCCTTGGTTTCGGTGCCCGTCTTACTGAAAACTATGCCCCCAGGACACACAGGGCTCAGGGAAAGAGGCATCCACTCTGCTGGCTGAATCAGGGTCCTCATTTCTCAGCCCCATCCTCCAATTATGCAAAGGATTTTGTTGAAATTCAGCTTATTAAATTTCCATGTTCCCTGATGTCAATCAGCTCTTCGTGCACACTAATCAAGTGCTGCATTTTAATATTTTTAACAAATGGGTTCAAAATCCATTGAAATGTTCATTTTTTTTAAATTGAGTTTCATAGTTCTGTTTCCAAGTTTTAAATGTATGCAGATACAAGAGCTTTCGTAGGAAATCCAGTTACATCGGTTTTAACAACAAAATCACAGAACAATAGAAATGTTTTGGGAACGTGTGTTTCCCGAGTGCTTTCTCTTATAGCAGACGTTCCTGTGGAAACGAGGTTCTTTCTCCTTCTCGTGACTGCCCCATCGGATCAGAACACATTTTGGGGGCGTGTTGTGGCCGGAGGAGGCTTGCTTGGAACATGGTCAAGTTGCCATTTTCTGACCCGGGTATGTGCTCACGTCATTAGTATTACCTGCAGGCTAGGTTGTCTGTGCAGCGCCCGTTCTGCGAGGGTTCCTTTAATTAAAGCCAAATCACGTCACCTGTGCATTGATTTACTGGCCCCACGTCAGCAGCACTACGTACCAGCCATGCTTGCAGCGGGTGAGTAAAGGAGGTGCCCGTGTCTGCACCCCCTGCGGCATTTCCTTCCCTTCGGGGGTCTGTAAGCCACCCTCTCAGACAAGTGTCTGTCTGACGTACGGTCATGTGAAGCCACCAGGACCATTCAGTCCACATATTAACTGTGAGTGAAGCTAAAATTATTGTGGGTGAAAAACAAAAATTAGACATTATACTTTTTTTCCCTTTCCCAGTGTTTCTTAACCCTAACTGTACATCTGAATCACGGGAGACTTTCAAACAGACAGGTGCCGGGGTGCTGCCTCAGACCCCACTCAGTTCTGAGGGTGGAGTGTAGGATGGGCATTTTAAAACTGTGTCCTCATGGGTTCTGACCTGTGCTTCGTACATTTTAATTTGACAAAAATCACCTGGGGAAGGTGTCAGACGTGCGATTCCGGCTCAGGAGGGCCCGGGTTGGGCCCGAGACTCTGCATTTCCAGTAAGTTCACCGGCAGTGCCGTCGCTACTGCTTGGTGAAACGCCCTGAGTGGCCAGTCTGTGGGCTGTGTTGCCCCGGCCCCTGCTTCTGCATCCTCTTCCTCCCTCCCCTCCCTGGACATTATCTGGGAGCCGAGGAGCTAGCTCTCCGCAGAGCTGCCGCCCCCAGGCTGCCTGGGCTGCTGGTTTCAGCTTCTCGGAGAGATCTGGCCTCCAGATGTTAAGCACAGCTCCTTTAACAGCCCAGAAAATAAAATAAAATAAAATAAAACAGGCCACCCTCCCATGTGAATAAGCGTGTGTCTCCTGCAGGGGCACCTTGATGCCCCCCCCCACCCCGACTCCGGGTGGGCCTGACACGGGCCAGGCGGGCTGGAGGCACTGGAGTCACGATGCCCGCCTGCCCCTGCCTTGGAACAGACCCCCCTGCGGGGAGCGTGGAGGGGGGGCCGGCACGGCGGGCGTCCAGCCAGGGCCCTGTCAGTGGGGACTATTCTGAAACCAGACCTCATCATAAAAGTCATATAATTTGTGGCAGTGCTGAAAGCCTGCTTCCAAGTGGTGGTTTTTTGATGGAGTTTTGGAACCTTATCTGAGGCCAGCAACCGATGCGAGAACTTGTTAGAGGGAAGGCAGGTGGGCGTCTGGAGATGACTGCTGGTGAGGCTGTGGTTTCTCTGAGGGGTCCCCTCTCCATACGGGGTGAGCCTCTTCACCTTCCCCCCTCGTTTCCCTGTCCCCTTCATGTTCCCTCTTCAGGGGGTACCAGGGAACCCCCTTAAGAACAGGGGGCTGTGGCTTGTCCCTCAGCAGCCCGACTGCAGGTTCCCAGCCCCGAGCAGACGCCGGAGCCGCCCTGTGCGTCAGTGGTTAGATGAGGCCAGGGTGGCCACACCTGCCCAGCCCGTGCAGGTCCTGGGGCTCAAGGACCAGTACATGATCTTGGTTTTCACCCAAGAGGAAGTACGGTATGGTCTTTTTAAGGGACAACACTGCCTGGGAATTTACCTGAATCTTGTTCCCCGTGATAGTTGGTAAAGCACCGTGGCATCACTTTGACATCAAATCCGTTTTCATAAGTAAGGCTCCAGGCAGAGGGCAGAGTAAGCGTGTGTGGACCTGGAGGTTGGGGGAGGGAAGATGCCATAAAGAGTCTCATTTGATGGGTGGCAGAGGGTAGCTAACCCCCCATGAGTGTTTTCAAGCGATCCTCCTGTCCCATGAGGTTGACTTGACTTCTGCCCCACAAAGGAGGATGCTGAGGGTCAGAGTGGTTCCGGAACTTGCTCAGTCACATAGCCAGTGGTTGCTGGCTCACGTCCAAGCCCGCTTTCCAAAGCTCACCGCAGCAGGGCACTGAGGTCAAGGGAGACTTGCTCTTCCCTTCAGGATGCTCACTTTGCAGGTGGGGCTGGAGGGTGAGTGTCAGGAAAGGTGACAGATTTGAAACCCACTCTCTGGGGGAGAGCCCGGGGTTACCAACCCCAGTGCCCACCTCTGCAGAGTCCAGCTCCCAGCTGGTGCCCTGTCTCCCCTGAGCTCAGAAAGCCCCGGGACCTAGTAGTAGCTTTAAAGGACACGTTCCTGCCAAGGCTCTGAGGTTTGCAGGGCCGCGGCGGAGGCAGCGTCCTCGTGCCCTTGCTCCAGCTGCGTGCACCACCTCAGCCTCTGCCGCCCTGCTGGGCGAGCGCCGCGGCCCTGGCACCTTCTGCCGGGGTCCTGATCTGAGCCAGTTGTCTAGCGATTTAATTTGGTGAATTTACCACCGCGTCCCAGAGTTTATATTGGCACTTAACAGCAGTAATATGTGTCTCTCTCGCCAAGAACTGACTATTTTCCCGACCAAGATGGAACACCGTGCACAAAAAAATAGGTTTGTGAACTAATCTGCTGCCCTGACAAGTGTCATTCACAGAATCGCTGCTACGGAGCGTCCTCAGAATGAAATGAGGTTGGGGTTGTCTGGCCCGGATCACAGGTGTTTTTTCCCCCTCAGTTAACAAGGCTCTGGGATGAGACAGCCTTTTCCCTGCAGCCACCGGCGCCTTCAAATCGCACCATCAGTATTCATGGCAGATTTCTCTCTTAGAAAAATAGTTGGGGATGGTTGGAGGTCTTTCTCTCTCCCCCTCCACAGCGCGCCCCTCGGTGAATCTCTTTCCCTCGCTTCCTCTCTCTCTCTTTTCCTTTCTCTCCTCCCTCTCTTCCTTCCTGGGTGGCTTTTTCAGAACCCCCACCCTGTCGTAGAGCTCTCTATATACTCATCTAATTTCACAGACCAGGAGGTGCCTCCCATCAATGTAAAAAAAAAAAGTCTCCCACCTCCTGAATAACTGTTTGGAATTCTAAAATAAAACTGAATTGCTTTTGCATAAGGATTTGTTACAGGTAAACCACTAATACCTCTGGGAGCAGAAGCAAAATCAGTCATTTACACTTTAGTGAGAACTGGTTTCTGATCCCTCCCTGAGCCTGTGATAGAGAACATCCTCTTTGCCCCTCTCCGCCATGTCCCCCTGCTGTGGGTGAGGGTGGCCTGTGGGGCTGAGAGATCCAGCTTTCCAAGAAGGGATATCAGAGGCTTCTTAGAACAGCCTTAGTTTCCCCTTCATGTGGAATGTTCTGGATTTTTTTTTCTTTTTACCAGATCACTTCTACTCTGCTTGTCCTGAATTGGGAAGCAGAGAGCAGCATCAGGCTTGGGTGGGCATCAGACTCACCAGAGAGCTGGTGAAAGTGCAGATGGTTGGGTCACGTCCTGGAGCCCACACTAGAGGAAGGTAGAGCCCAGGCATCTGCATTTTAAACCGAGGGAGGGGCCACACCGAGAGACACTGGCTTAGGACCACACTCCACTTTCACCCCAGCCGGGTTTGTGGTCTAACCTCCAGAAATGGCCCTGAGGCTGTGGTGGCCACGTGAAAAAATCACTGGTAACTAAAGCCTTCATGACACGTTCGCTGATTCACGGCGGGCATCTGACTTTTAGAAGGTTGGTGCTCACACTTCAAGGTCGGTGGTGGCAGCTAGAGCATCCGTGGGCTAAAAAGGAAAGAAAGGCACCTTTCCAGTGAGAAATTGGCTCCCCTCTGGCAAATGCCGCCAACGTAGCTTCATATTAATTTAGGGAATTCGGTCTTGAGCGGTAGATTGGAAACCTGATAGTGTCATTTCTGTTATCTGATTCCCCATGCACCTGAGATTGCTCCCTTCCCCGGCCCCCGCTCTCCCCGGCCCCCAAGGTGGCTGGAGAGGCGCAGGTGCAGGCTGGCTCTCCCAGTCTCTCTCCCCTCCTGACTGAGTGGTGTGCGGGGATAAAGGAGACCCACGTCGATTCGCACCGATCTCTGCCTCGCCTGCGCCAGCCACTTGTAATTCCCACAGCCCCAGCCAGCTCTGCAAGGCAGAAAGAAATATGACCAGGCAAGTTGAGAAAATAAATTAAACTAAGTGTCAACTTTTCTTGTTTCTCTCCTCATTATTAAGAGATGGAACGGGGCTCGTTTATCAAGCAGGGGGAGAAATTAATTGACACGGCTTTAATATCATGATGTCTGGCATGTCTGGTCACATTCCTTCATTTTTTGGAAAGGCATTTTATTATAGTTTACAGCAACCAGCTGCCAAACTGCTGGTGTAAACGAGGAAGCAGGTGCATGAATGATGCCACGGTGGAGGGGCTGCAGTGCCACCCTGCAGGGGACATGGAGGGAGGAAAGGCCAGGCCAGAAAGGGGCCCGGAAAGAGGCCGCTGGTTGGCTCAGAGTCAGGGAGGAAGGAAGGTACGGGGAGGAGAGAGGGAGAAACCTCTGCAGACCCCTGGACTCCATCCCGGGCTGGTTCGCTGGCCCCGGCGAGAGCGGCGGCTAGCGGCTGCCTCGGAGGGCCTCCTGGCCCGCGTGTCTGTCTCTGACCAGCCCCTGAGCTGAGTCCTGCGTGCGCCACGGGTCAGCCTGCCCGCCCCGGTCTCTGTTCTTCATAAGCCGAGGGCGTAGTGCTTCTGGTCACCCCTCCAGCGCAGCCGACTCGTTACAGAGCCCATTCGCTGCGAGAAGCCGCTAGCATCACGCTTGCTGCCAGCCCCATTGCAGGCGCATGCGCGCGCACACACACACACACACACACACACACACACACACCGTGCCCGTCCCAGGCTAGGCTGACTGAGGAGGTGCCCTCCGTGGTTTTCTTTATAAAAGCCGTTTCTGCTGTGTGCCTGGGAAACCTCAGTGTCCCCTCGCTGCCTTTCTATCCAGGGACTCGGGGCCATCGGGCGCAGGGAAGCAGCACTCAACTGGCATAGACGAGCACGTCTCCTCCGCACTGTCTCCTTCTCCCGGGTCAGTGGGGTGAGGGGCTGTCCCCCACTGTGTAGAGGTTCTCGTAGGGACGTGACGGGACAGGGTCTAGAGCCAGGTGCGAGACGCGTGTAGAGTCCGGAAGATACTGTCATGTGAAGATGGTGGACAGTGGTGGAAAGAGCATAGGCTCCCCCCACCCCCGGCCTCAGTTCTCCCATCTGTGAAGTGGGCCAGTCATTCCTGCTGCACAGGGGAGACGAAGACTGGGTTAAAGAACAGCTGCTCGGTACATGCAGATGTGCTCTCTCTTCAGAATGGTTATTAGATGCGACCTGATAATCACTAACTGCCCTGGGGATGCCGGACGTTAGAAATAATAACGGGAGGCACCACGTACCAAAGCCCAGGTTGCCGTTCGGGCCTGGAGGCAGACATAGCGAGGGCTGTGGCCCCATCGCTCACCCGGGGTCTGGCGTCTGAAGGTGCTCGGGAGCTCTGACTGGCTGCTCACACCGGACTTCACTGAGTGCAGGGAGCCTGCGCTGAGTCTCCCAGAGCGGCCGGCCGCAGTCGGAGACACGCCGTCCCTTTTGGAGAGCCAGCTTGTTTTGTTCTCGGAACCAATCAATCTTCTGAGTTCTATTTTTAGGGCAAATCCAGGGCATGTGAAGCCACCCGTCCCACTGTGCTCCCCTCTGTCCTTCTGGTCGGAGGGGCCTGCAGGGTGGGGTCTGAGACCTTCCCCACCCAGGGTTCCAGGAAGACCCTGCAGGCAGCGGAAGCCAACGTGCCAAACCCGCCGTAGCCCAGAGAGGTGGCTCCGTAACGCTCTGAGCTGGGGATGGCGGCAGCCCCAGGTGAAATGCCGACTCACAGACGCACACTGAGGGTCGACTGTGACGAAGCCCACAGACCCCCTGCCTCAGGGCCGCTCTGAGCCATGGGGCCACCAAATCCGTCTGACGGAGCCAAGAAAGCCTCTGACGTCCTGCTCGGGCTTCGCGGCCACGTGTCACGGCGGGCAGGTCACTTAACTGTGCTGAGCAGTTAAGCAAAATGATGAGGACAGAGGCTGCCCCGCCTCTCACGGGGTTACCTTGGGGACCAGGTAGGATGATTGATGCAGGGGAAACACGGTGAAACCAGAAAGCACTCCCCGCCCCAAACCGACGTCTCTCATGTTTCCCTGGAAGCGGCCCACAGGTGCTGCCCCGCCCTTCAGCACCGAGTTATTCGGGGAGAAGGAGGCTGCGTGAGGTATGAATATGCTGGCACCCACAGTCCTTAAATTCCTAGTGGGCACAGTCAGAATCCGCTCAACAAGCCGGGTGTGTGTTATTCCCCTCACTTTCCCCCCATTAACCAAGTGTGTTAACTCAGGCTTTGCATTGATTTTCACTGAGGATGCATTAGGCGCTGCTCAATGCCTATTAGTGTTCATTGACCTATATGATAAGAGAAGAAAATTATTTTTGAGGCAAGGAGGAAGCCGTTCCCATCTCTCCCTCCCTGACCTAAAAAAGAATTTTTTGTAAATTAACTGCCGGATGTTCCTCAGCGACTGCCTTTGGAGCAGGTCATTTTAATTTTGAGATACCTTGTTTTCAGATATCTATTCTCTTCTGTGTGCCTGTGTGGGTGTGTTTATAGCTTTGTATTATTCAGATGAATATTCAGTGTTGTTCATTTGAATAAAAGAGAGAGAAAGGATTGGACTGTTAAATGCTTATCTCTTAAATAGAGCGCACTGTTAGCTTCATTCAGGAGAATGATGTAGAATTTCGTTTTTAAATGCTCCCTATCAGCTGGTACCCTGAGCAGTTGGGGTACCAGTTGACAGGAGTGGGGGTGTTCACGGGGACCCCGGGTAGAGTGTGAGCTCGTGGAAATGCACCGTAGATCCACGTCCTTCCTTGGCCGGGACCGGAGCAGGACCGCCTGTCCCCTGCTCCCTCTGCCCGGCTCCTCCTGCTCCTTTCAGAGGCCCAGAGAGGTGACGGGAGTCTCCAGGGGCACATGGCTTATTGTTTGCCGCTTTTGAGTGAGAATAATTATGCATTTCTCTTACCCGGCTGCTACGCCGCAGTCTCGCGGGCTTTCCTAAGCCCCATTTCTGAGTCTCTGTGGGGCTCTCTTTTGGGGAAATGGGAGGGAAATAATGAGTCCTCCCTGCCCCTTGTCAGGAAGGCTCCCCCAGCACATTGTCCAGGCGACCACGGTGCCTTGAGAACATGATGCTGAGTGAGACAGACCAGCGGCAGGAGGACACATACTGTCGGATCCCACTTACCTGAGGTGCCCATAGTCAAGTCCATAGAAACAGGCAGCAGAGCAGAGGTTACCGGGGACCAAGGGAGGAGGAATGGGGAGTTATTGCTTATGGGGACGGTTTCAGTTGGTGGGAAAGTTCTGGAAATGGGTGGTGGTGACGGCTGCACAATAGCATACTAAACTGTACACTTAAAATGGAAAAAATAGTGAATTTTGTTATGTATATTTCACCCAATAGAAAATTCTCAAAAAATAAGACATTGATACCAAAAAGGGATTTTTCCCACCTACCACCCTACCCCTCCCAGATTCCTGGCCTCATTGTGTTTGTTTTCCCCCTCACGCCTCGGTTTAATTTATTTGGTTTAATTTATTGTTCATCACTGGGTTACTGTTCCATTGTAAGTGATAAGGCACCTGTGAGATAGAAATGATCATACGTTAGCGAGTAACATTTATTGATAACTGTTTCTTTGGTTTCTCCAAATGGAATAAATAAATATCTTAGACATAATCAAGTTTGCTTTCTCTGTTTGGGCCAAACAGACAGGGATGTTAAAATGATAGAGATCTTTAAAATACCGCCAGTGAGCCCCGACTTCGCTGAGCTGGTGTGCACCGAGGCGCTCTCCTTTGATCAGGAAAATCAGTTTTGTGATCCTCGAATTTTGAGCCTGTGGCTTAGGGAAGGGACCCGAGGGAGACTATCGGAGTCGGAATTTGAAACGATGCCCCGAGCCCTGCCCCCGCCTTCCCAGTGCACCGTCTGCATTCTAACCCGTCTCCTAGCTCCGCACGCCTCTTCCTGTCCCCAGGCGCTGGCACAGAGTGGGAGCTGGGGCAGTGGGAGTCCTGAATGGGGTTGGGCCTGGAGCCGGGGCAGCGATTTATTTGCACAGCGGGCCAGGAAGGCGTGGGTCGCAGCAAAAAGCCACTGCCGTGGCAGTGAACTCAGCTCCTGACCCCTGTGGCGACTTGCCTTACCCAGGGTCAAGGTCATGTGCTCGGCAGCAAATGGCTTTCAACCAGGCTGACCTCCAGCTCGTGGAAGGGCGCCTTGGGCTGCACGGACTTCATGCTCCTTCCTGGTGGCACGATGCGTTTGGCCCATCCATCCGCATCCTCCTGCCTTCTACCCAGATCGAGTAACTGGGCTGGAGTGAGGAGCTCGGGGGTGACCCGCCTGCACGGGGGTGACAGCAGCCTGTCACCTTGCTGCTTTGGGTTCCAGTGGCCGCCACCACAAATCAACACCAACTCAGAGGCTTAAAACAACAAAAAATGTATCCTCTCTCAGTTCTGGAGACCAGGAGTGTGAAGTCAAGGTGTTAGCCGGGCCACACTGCTAACCTTTCCTCCGAAGGTTCTAGACCAGTGGTTCTCAACCTCCGGCCCTTTAAATACAGTTCCTCATGTTGTGACCCAACCATAAAATCATTTTCGTTGCTACTTCATAACTGTAATGTTGCTACTGTTATGAATCGTAATGTCAACATCTGATTGCAGGATGGTCTTAGGCGACCCCTGTGAAAGGGTCGTTGGACCGCCAAAGGGGTCGCGACCCACAGGTTGAGAACCGCTGTTCTAGAGGAAACTCCTTCCTCGCCTCTCCCAGCTCCTGGTGGCTCAGGCATTCCTTGGCTTGTGGCTGCATCACTCTAATCTCTGCTCCACTCTGCGTCTCCAGTCTGCTCTCCTTTCTCTTATAAGAACACCTGCCCATTGGATTTAGGACCCACCCTAAGGCCCTTGATTAAATTTTCAAAAACGCTTTTTCCAAATAAGATCACGTTTGTAGGTTCCAGGAGTTAGGACATGGATATATTGGGGGGGCGGGGGGGCAGGGGGGAGACTGTTCAACCCATTGCACTCATCCTAATTGACAAGAACTGACCTGCCCTGGCTTGCGTAGGTTCCCTGGGTTGGGGTCCAGGCTTGAGGAAAATGAGACCCGGAGTGACCCACCCACAGGCCGGAAGTGAGGGTCGTGAGGGAGGAGGTCTGTATAGAGAAGGTGCTCTCTGTGAGTGGGAACCTCCGACTTGTGCCTTTCAGGGGGAAACTGTCTTGTTGATCTCGGCCTCCTCCACATGCAGGCTCCCGTTCGCCAGGTTCACATCTCCGGAGAGGAGAGCGTCTTCCTGTGTTCGAGCTGCTTTTACAAAGTTCGTCAGGCAGGGAGGCTTGTGCGCCACAGAATTGTGTTTCTCACGGTTCTAGAGGCTGGAAGGCCACGGTCGGGGTGCCAGCTCGGTCGAGTTTTGGTGAAGGCTTGCTTCCTGGTCACAAACAGCCATCTCCTTGGCATCTCCTCCGCATCTTTTCTCCATTCACTCATCCATTCCCCAGGGCCCTCCCATGGTGCCCTGAATGTCTCCTAAAGGCCCTCAGTACCTTACACTGGGGGTTGCGATGTCAGCCTATGAACTTGCAGGAAGGGGACCCACACATTCAGCCCGTAGCAGAGAGCCCTGCAAATCCTGACTTGGGTTGTGACTCAAGGTGTGGGACCCAGTGCCCAGTCTCACCACCATAACCTGCCGGTGCAGGACCCCAGGCTCAGAGGTGACACGTGGGTTGGAAGCCAAAGCCGAGTCAGAACTGGAACCCAGGCCCCCCGCCTCCCCATCAGGGTCTGTGTGCTCTGCCTGTTGGTACTGACATCGCAGCTGCGTTTCATCGAGGTGGGGTGCCATCCTGCAAACAGGTCCATGTGCTAGAGCAGCATCTGCCAGCGGGGTCACAGATGGGGCTGCGTGCTGGAGACCCTGTCGGGGGCAGGAAGAGAAGAAAGCGAGGGGCAGGAGGGTAGCAAGAGGAGCTCGGGGTGCTGAGCGGTGGTCGCCTGCCAAAATTCCCCAGTTCGGCTCGTCTAGCAAAGGCGGTCTCCAGCCGAGTGCGTTCAGCGGATAGCCGACAGGCTGACAGCAGGCATCAAACAGTCTTAAACTGCCCCAAACCTGTAGCGCGTTTGAAGCAGCAGTAGAAAAAGGATGCCTGCGCAGAACAGAGGCCTGAAACTTTTAATAGTTTCTTCCAGGCCCCAGGATGTCCTGATGAGGTATTAGAGGAAGTAATTCAGGAAGAAAAGGACAAATAACGGTCTCCGTCTGGAGGCCGACCGGAGGGCTGGCCATTCCAGCAGAAAGGGCAAGCGTGGCCCCGCGGTGAGCCCGCCACTGTGGGCTGCCCACCAGCCGGCCACCTTGCAAATGACAGACAAGAAAATGTCTTGTCTGCTTGGGGGCAAGTGGAAGCCACACAGCACCCGCCGCCTGTGGGTGAAATCGTTAACTGTTCCTCACTGTCGCCAGGGTACCAATTAGAAATCACTTCCTCCACCTCTGGGGGTCCCTTCCAGGGATCTGCACCCCGGCTCCCAGCCCAGGAGCCTGCGGCCGCTGTAGGACAACAAAGAGAAACGCGTGGGCGGCCAGAACTGAACTCACCCTCCCTCTTCTTTTGTTTCTGTTTTTCCTTTTCCTTTAGGGTTTGGCTTTGTCACTTTTGAGAATGAAGACGTTGTGGAGAAAGTCTGTGAGATTCATTTCCATGAAATCAATAATAAAATGGTAAGTTTGCAGGGGTCGCGCTAAAAGGCTATGCCTCCCTCCCCCCATCTACACACCGTGTCACGCAGACTGCCTCAGCCGGGTCACCGTGCTGCAGGGTGGGCAGGGTGGGCATGTGGGCAAGGGGGCTAGACTCCAGGGGTTCAGCCCTGTGAACAGCAGGAGTGCAGGGCCATATACCTTTGCAGGCCACACAATGGGCTGTCACAGCTGCTGTGCTGTTGTAGCGTGAAGGCGTCCATGAACGAGCAGGACACTGACGATGAAATCTCATGTCACTCTCATGTGTCACAAATATTTGTTTTTACCATTTAAAAATGTAAAAACTGCCCTTAACTCAGCTGTACAAAAGCTGGCAGGGGGCAGGTTGTAGTTCACCATATCCCTGGCTTAGGGTATGTGTTTGCTGTTTAGCTTGGCAATTAGCGGGGTTGGGGGCGGGGCAGTGCAGGATATCCCAGATATGTTGGTTACCACCGTTATGTCTCTCTTTGGGCCCTGCTGGATAATTAACATTTTCTCCCTCCGATCAGCTAGTTTCGTCGTCATGATCAGCGGCTTCTGTCCCTCCCTTTCGCTCTCTGAAGCTCCTTTTCCTTGGGGGGCCCCCTCAAGAAGGAGAGGAAGGTTGAATCATTGGAAGTTTGGGGAGCCAGGTAGGCCTCCCAGATAAATGGCCACCAGAGGGCGCCACGCCATGTGCAGAATGTGCACACTGGCTGCTTTCCTTCTCACACTCCTGTCTTCTGGTTGAGTATGTGGATGAGAAAGCCCTTGGTTGTTGGTTGCAGAGCAGTGGGAGCTCAGCAGGTCCTTCAGAGCCAAACATTCTGGTTGGCCAGCCCAAGAGAAGGAGGGCAAATTTATGTCTCAATCGCAGCTGTAACTTCAGTATATTTTTTTCCTTCAGTCAGAACATTCGTTACTTCGGAAACATGCATTCAGATATTCATTGTCTACGGTCTGATATGTGTTCCCTGACTTTAAACTCAATAATGGAGCTTTTAGTGTGGATAAGATCAAAGCAATCTGCTTAGCATGTGGTGCTACAGGCCTGATTCAATATTTGACTTGCTAATTTTTTCCCAGGGCACTAAAATAATATTGTTGGTATTGTTCCTAGCCATCATAGGCATCTGAAATGAAAATACCATTTCTCTGCATGCTATAGATTAGAGGTGTCAGCTCAGGCGTTAAGACGGTACAGGGAAGGTAAGAGTGTGAGGATAACAGGTGCCCTCCTGGGCTTTCCTGCCCTGCGGAAGCCAGTGCCTTCCAGCCGGTCCCTCTCTCTATCAGTAGGTTCCTACTTGCAGTTCTTACAACGAGAGAGACGAGGGCTTAAAAGGGAACCTGCCTGCAAGGCCCAGACACACGTTTGCCCCAGCCAGGTGTGCGGGGACTGGCAGGCTCCGTTCCCACCCGCCAGGACTCACCGCTTCAGCAGGAAGGCCAGGTCAACTGGCCAGGGCCCATGCCGAGCGCTGCCTCCAACACACATGTGTGGCCTTTCACCCCTGCTGGCCCTGAGACAAACCTGAGGCCCACGTGGGAAAGGGCTTTATTCTTTCCACTGTTCCAGTGGGGAAACGAGGCCCAGGGGATACGCCCCAGGGCTGCGCAGGTACTGAAGGAACATGGATCTTGAGCTTATTGGCTGTCGGATGAACCAGACAGACAGTTGTTTGAGCTTCGGGTGGGAGGGTGAATCCCCAGATGATGCAGGGGGTGATCAGAAGGTAGAGTTTCCGCCCCAGCAAGGTAAAGCCAGAGAGGTTTGTAGCCATAGCCCCCAGTCATTTCACAGGTGTCACTTCTTTCCACCAGGTAGAGGCTGACTGTGGCAGATACAGGTAACTGTTTATAGCGCTAGGGTGTCTGTCCTTTTGAATCTGGGCTGCTACTTGTTCTTTAAGATAATAAGCAGAAGTGGAAGCAGAAGGGGAAGTAGACGAGAGGAAGGGGTGGGGTGGAGTGGTTGGGGTCACAGACAGGCTCTGAAGGTGTCCCTGCAGGCTCCCAGCCCCGCCCTTCCAAGCTCTAAGGAAGTTAAGCTGCTGGAGAGGCCGTTGGTAGGTCGCCTCCCTGTGATGACCCTTCGTGGGGTTGCGGGCTCCTTTTCTGAAGGGCACTGGGAAAGGAGCTGAGTCCTGAATCGCTGTGGATTCTGTGATACTGGTTTCTACTTCTGCGGCCTAAGGAAAAGGAAATGAATTTAAACTGTGCGATGGACAGAATTCAAATGAGAGATGGAAAGACTTGGAGACCTCAGAGACTGCCAAGCAGAAACCCTGGCAGTTAGACTGTCCGGGGGCGTGTTCTGTCAACTGGGCTGTGCTGGGAAGCCGTAGAGACCGTGTCCTGGGGCCCTGGGACCCTCTGTGAATTCAGCGGGAGCAGCCTGCACCATCCCAACGTGCCTGGAGCCTGGTCTCTGCCGGTCACAGAAAGGAAGGGCTCGCTGCTGGTTAGGCACAGGCAGGACCAGCATCCAGGCCTGCGGTTAACCCAGAGCTCCGTGCCCTGGCCCTCGGGGTCCCATATGAATAATTATGAAAGAAATAAGGCTTAGAGGGGGGCCACGTGGCCGTGAGGCCCATCAGCATTTCCAGAGCCATTTCCCATCTAATCTGGTTGGCGAGTCTCCTGGGCATTTTTAAAAACGAGGGCCCTTCTCCGCCATCCTGGAGAGCCAGCAGCAGGCATGAGCTGTCAGGAAGCTGGGAGCACCGAGCTCTGCATCCCGCCCCACAGAGGCCCTGGCTGAAGGAGGTCACCACCAGGGTGGTGGCAGGGGATGGCTAAGGGACCCCACACGACACCCTCCCACACAGATCCTGTGAATAGCTGACATTTTTGAGTGCTGAGTGCTTGCTTTCTGCACCTCTTCTCATTGGCTTATCACACCCACTCTGGTGTAGGTGCTTATTACCATCCCATTTTACTGATGAGCAAGATGAGGCAGAAAGAGAAGTTCAGCAACTTGCCCAGGGCCACAGAGTCAGTCATTGCCAGCACCAGATTTCAGGCCCCAAGAGCTAAGCCCAGAGCTCACGTCTGTACCGAATAGGCTATCCCCCTCCAGGTTGACGGGACGTTAAAGGTCACCTAGCTGGTCTAACCTCCCAAGGCCACTGGCTGCCCAGTCAGCCACGTTGCTGCCCATGTGGCTCCATGTTTTCCTAAGAAAAGGCAAAGAAGATGGGCTCACTCAGCCCAATTCCCCTCTGGGGAGAAGGGCTAAGTTGGGGATAAGCAATCCCTGTCAGCCACGATGGGTCTCCAGACAGGTGAGTGAGGGCCTGGGGGGCAGCTGGCCACCGCCCCAGCTCAGGGCCAACCCCCAAGAGCTGAGGCTCAGCCCCTTCCTCTGTCTTGGCACAGGTCAGAGTGAAGCACAAACATGGCCCCTTCTCAATAAACACGCACATGCACACCCACCCCCCCCCCCCACGTGGTGACCCTCGGAGAGGAACACCTCGGGCCACTCTGCAAGCCCAGGCGCGGGAGCAGCTAATAAGGCCTCCCGCCGCGGCCCTGATTGGAGCCGCCTCCGAGCAGCAGGGACACTAGCTTGATTAGTGCCAGCGCAGCTCCCAGCCCTCCTGGCGAGCAGCAGGCCAGCCAGCGCGAGGCAGTGGCAGGGAGGGAGGCGGGGTCCACAGAGACCTCTCCGGGCTTCCTCAGAGGCCTGGCTCAGTCCCCACCTCAAATGGAGTTCGGGAGGAACATCAGCCCCACTGGTGAGAACTTGGGGTCAGTTGGAAAGGTGCCCGGGCACCTGGGGTGCCTGTTCCCACACCTGATTCAGCTGAAGGATTGGTATTTACCGGGCACTGTGATGGAGCTTTATATACACGCGTCTCCTTTCCTGCTGAGGTCGGGGTCGTTGTCCCGTCTTTTAGATGGGACTGGACCTCAGAGCGGTGGAGGGACTTCCACAGCCCACGGTTCTCAGTGGCAGAGCTGGGATTTGGACCTGTGTCTTTCTGGCTCCAGCCCTGTGGAGTGGGAGCACTGCACCCTGCTGCCGATGTAGGCAAACCTCAGAACTGAAAAATGGGGATGGGTTTGACTGGTGGAGGCAAGGTTTGCTTTTGCACGGTTTACGATAGGGTGCTTTTCAACTGTCCTGCTCCTTGATCTTTAAGGCAGTGGTTCTCAACCTGTGGGTCGCGACCCCTTTGGCGGTGGAACGACCCTTTCACAGGGGTCGCCTAAGACCATCCTGCATAGCAGATATTTACATTACGATTCATAACAGTAGCAACATTACAGTGATGAAGTAGCAACGAAAATAATTTTATGGTTGGGTCACAACATGAGGAACTGTATTTAAAGGGCCAGAAGGTTGAGAACCACTACTTTAAGGTGATCTGATTTATGAAAATTGCTAAGCAGTTTGCAAGCTGGTTAGAAACACAGTCTCACACTCCCTCCCCGCCGACCTACTGAATTAAAATCTGTG
This sequence comes from Myotis lucifugus, assembly GCF_000147115.1. Taxonomy (NCBI): domain Eukaryota; kingdom Metazoa; phylum Chordata; class Mammalia; order Chiroptera; family Vespertilionidae; genus Myotis; species Myotis lucifugus. The sequence continues at coordinate 1,983,388 of NW_005871206.1, forward strand.
TTTTGACATATACTCAGTGATCTGCGCGCACATTAAAGTCTCAGAAGCACGGGACGAGGACCACAGTAGCGAGAGGTAACATAGGAGTTCGGGTCACAATGGTCACCCAGTGTCAGGAAGGGATCTGGGATGAGGGAACTGAGACCCTGAGAGCAGGGAGCCAGGTGGCCTGCACCACCCACAGTCCCCTATGGTCAGAGACCAGGTCTCCCCTGCAGGAGGACTCACCCTAGCCCTCTGCTGTGGGTCTTGCAGCATCGATTGTAAATGTGTGGGCGCACCACTGGGGTGAAGGGCTGGATCCTCCGAGTGACGTGAGAATATCCTCGTCTCCTGGTTGGAACCTGCTGAGTCGCTTAGAGGCTCCCGGGACTTTGGAACACGCCTGGGTCCCAGCTCCACCGATGGTTATCCTGTGAGCACCTGTTTCCCTCTGTGCAGCGGGAGGACGATAGCCCCTCCCTTTGCAGGTTATAGAAAGCTCTGGAGGTCCTGGCCCTGGGGTCCTGGCTTCTCTGTTTGTAAGGTGTAGAACCCAGTAGCCTTGAAGGAATTGCACCTCCAGAACAGATGCCCTGGTAACTGCAAGTTTCGTCCATTTGGCCTAAAGCTAGGGGCCAATAAACTTTTTTTTTTTTTTTTTTTTTTTTTTTTTTTTTTTTTTTTAAAATATATTTTATTGATTTTTTACAGAGAGGAAGGGAGAGAGATAGAGAGTTAGAAACATCGATGAGAGAGAAACATCGATCAGCTGCCTCCTACACATCTCCTACTGGGGATGTGCCCGCAACCCAGGTACATGCCCTTGACCGGAATCGAACCTGGGACCTTTCAGTCCGCAGGCCGACGCTCTATCCACTGAGCCAAACCGGTTTCGGCGCCAATAAACTTTTTGTAAAGGGCTAGATCAAGCATGTCAAACTCGTGGCCCATGGGCCGCATGCCTCGTTTATTTGGCCAGTGTTAGCCTTTGAGTTCGACATGCTTGGGCTAGATAGTGAATATTTTAGCCTTTGAGGGCCCCGTGTCTGTCACAACCACTCAACTGTGCCATCACAGTGCAGGACATTAGTACATGGTTTGTGTGGCTACATTAAAGTAAAACCTTATTTACCAAAAAAGCAGCCACTGGATTGGGCCCACCGGCTGTAGTTTCCGACTCCCGCCAACTAATGGGGCTAAGGCAGGTGCGTCTGCTTATCTCCGGGGCCACCCAGGGTCACTGCTGAGTCAGCTTTTTACTAGTCAGAGGCAGAGTGTGGGCGGGGTCCCAGACAGACGCTGGGGTTTGGGGTAGCAGCCTGCGGGAAGTACTGGTGCCTTCTGTGTTGGGGGCGGGGCAGGGTGGGGAGTGGAGGAATGCTCCGAGTAGGGTGCTGTCCATCCGAGAGGCCTGCTCAGCAGAAGGTGCCACCCCCTCACTGCCCAGTGCCCGGTGCAGCTGCTCCCTGCTCCAGTGTGTGACCTTGGGCAAGTCACATAGCTTCTGGGCCCACCTCTGAGACAGTGCTGATGGCCCTGCCTCAGAGAGGGCTGGGCTGAGGACTCGGGAAGGGCTCTTAAAGGACACAGCGTGCTCTATCGAGGTGATGGGTCTTTTACTATTATTGTCGTCACCACTGTCATGATTCTTAGAATAATTTTATTGAACAAATATGTGCTCACAAGCTAAGGCTTTCCTGGCAGGATTACAGGTCAGTAAGATGCAGGTGTGCAGTCCAGAGCAGGACTGGGACCCAGGTCTCTGGGGCAGGGCAGCCTGTGAGGTGGGCACGCTCTGTGCTGGGGCGGGGAGGGCACTTCCCACAGAGCAGGGCGGGGGAGCGGGCACCCAGGGGAGGTCCCAGGGAAGCTGACGCAGGCCCTGCAGCTGAATCATCCCACTCCTCCCAGCAAAGCCTGCGGTCTCAGGCCTGCCGCCTTCAGCCCAGGGCACCCTGGGGGGTTAACCCTGGAGCAGGCCCTTAGGGGTGGGAGGGGCCAGGGGGAGAGACAGCAGGGGAGTCCTGGGTTGGCCTCTGGGACCTGCGGCTGCAGAGCTGGGCCAGGCGGTCCGCAGAGCCCCAGGCAGGGTGGGCATGGGCGCTGCCACCTGGCAGGGTGCCCGGGTGACTGGGCACAGTCCCCTCCCTCAGGCTGATCCTCCTCAGCTGGAAGCCTGGGAGCTGGGTCGGGAACCAGCCCAAAAGTGGAGGAGGGGGGAGTGATGTGGGTGGAATTAACTAGGCTTCTGTGTTCCCCACCCTATTTGTAGCATCATTCTCACTCGTAAGCTAATTTTAGCCATCCATTCTGCTTCTGTTACCATTTATAAAATGAGAATGTCAAATGCAATATTAAACAAGCAGGATGAAGGCAAAAAAAGGAAATGCCAGAGAGGCACTTAATAAATGAATCTCGCTTTCCGTGGAGAGGGAGGTCCTGTGTCTCCCCCCTCCCCCCCTCCCATCACGCACTGGCACGCGCGTTGTTTGTGTGCCGCTCTGTTAATTGGGGCAGAGGGATTTCTGTGTTGGGGGAGGTGACGGGGGGGAGGGCAGGCCGAGTGGTTGGGGGTAAATGTTTGTTGCTGTTTAGGCAGAAGTAATGTGGCTGGAGGGGAGGTGGCCTCCCAGGCCCCTGAGCTCTGACTCATGTGCCCTTCATCCGTCCTGGGGTGAGGTCCCCATGGGGTGTGGGGGGATGAGGAGAGCGGAGCATCTCTCAGTGTCTAGGTGCCCCTCACCTCTGGGCTTTGCTGCGTGTGCGGCCTCCTGCATCCCCTACACACCACCCACGGGAGGGGCACAGGGGCCCCCGGAAGAGGCAGCTCCCCCTCTGCTCCCCTTGCCTGGAGCCTGTTCTTCCTTTGCCTTTGCTGGGCTGCTCTTGGCCTGACTTCCCAGGAGGTGCAGGCTAGTGCGTGAGCCACGTCTCTTCTTTTCTTCGCTTTCAAATAGAGAAATTATGCTGGACCCCTTCCGCGCAGGGCCCCTGGCAAAGCCCACCCGCCCGCCCGGGGGACGCGCCCAGCCCGGTGGCTGTCTGGGCACCTGCTGGAGGCAGAGGTTTCCTTTCACTTTGAAATGCCCTTGCCGGTTCCCAGAAAGGAAAAGAGCAGCTGTTGCTGCCACCATCAGCTCTTTCCCCAAATAGTGCAGCCTCTGCAGCTCCCTCTGCGCACCTTGCTGATGAAGGCAGGAAGCTGGGGCCCTACCTGGCGGCAGGCGGGGGAGGTTAAGGAGAAAGTCAGCCCTCAGTCTGCTGGGCTGGGGTGCGGCCACTTCCTCTCCTCGCTGCTCCCCGATCTTTGGGGCTTAAGTCAGCACAGGTATGAACTGGCTTTATCCCCTTCGTTATGTGTATATACTATCCATCATACATGTACACGCGCACACAGGAGGATGGCGTGACCGTGCCTAGCGTGTGGGAGTGCTCAGGACATGCTGTGCTTCTTCCTCCCGGGAACAATCCTGTCGGCCAGGGAGAAGTGACTCCGTAGAGTGGGGACCCTGGAGTGGGCGGTAGAACCAAGAAGAGGTGACCTGATGCTCTGAAGGTCACTCAGAGACCCAGCGGGTCCGTCTCCGGGTGAGCGCCAGGTGGAGGAGAGCGGGATCCTGCCTCTGGCCTCTGGGGCCGGCTGCTTACATGCTTGTCGTCCTGCACCGTGGACTCATCAGCCTTGTTCTCCAGCTCCGTCCAGCAGCTACCAGAGCTTCCTGGGTGTGCAGCGAGCAGCTGTGCGGGGTCCACAGGCCCGGGCCTCACTGGTTTGATGCTCTGCTGATGCCGCCTTGGAACTTGTAGTTGTTGTTGAACAACCCCCACCCCAGCCTTCATTTTGCAGCAGCCGGTGTTCTCTGGCACAGCCAGGCCTTGAGGACAGTAGAGACCGGGTCCTCCCCCAGGAGCTCGGCTCCTGTTGGGCCTCCCTGCTCTGCTCTTGAGAGCAGGTCCCCCTGAATCTGGGTTATGAACCTACATGAGTCCTACGGGTTCCTGCCCTCCTGGAGTCTCCAGGCATGTGACTGGCAGAGAGGGCAAGAGAGAGCAGTGGGCATGGGGTGGCACAGGCCGAGCGGGGAGCGCTGTGTGGTTCCTGGGGGGCAGCTGACTCTCCTGCCTTACTGGGGAGTCTGGGTAGCTGCTGGGCTCCAGGCAGGACCCCCTGAGTCTTCACAGGAGGGTGTCATCTCCCCTTCCCGGGAAGGCGCTCGGGGCCTCAGGACCAAGGAGATGGTCAGCTGGGGGCTTCAGAGGAGAGTGCTGCCTGGATCCCCAGAGCCTGGCTGGGGAGCAGCCCCTGAACTCAGGGCAAAACCAGGTCAGACCTCCGTCTTCTAAGGAGCTGCACAGGAGGACAGTGTCCACCGTGGAAGCCACAGTCATCCCCGAGCACTCGCCCGCCCCTGCTCCCTCCCTTCCTGCCAGTCCGGGTTGCCCTCCGAGCAGCCAGCGGTGGGTTTTACCCTTTGAAAGAGGCCCCCTCTCCCTGGAGGAGTAAGTCGTTTCTAACATGACCTGTCTCGGGTGGAAGTGAGGCTGCAAACACTGGCCCCTTCAGGCCACACAGAGTTTCCTTGTGCTGGGCTGAAAGTCAAGGCCACAGCCCAGGGCTTGGGTTTCGCCAGACCAGGAGGGGCCTGGTTTCCCTCCGGCCCTGGGGGCGTGCTGACAGGGGCTGTTTGTATAGAAACCAGGAAAAAACAAAAGCCTTTTCACTTCCCAGACCCCGCTTTCTCAGACCGCCAGCCTCTTCCCCTTCCAGAGGGTGCCAGGCCGGGAGCTGCCTCAGCGAGGGCTCCGGGCCAGCTGGGGGGGCAGCCACTCCGAGTAGCTGCTGGGAAGCTGTCCCCACAGAAGGCCCAGCGCCTTCTCCGAAAGCCAGTGCCAAACGATGCCCCTTAGGGCATGGCAGAGACCCACTCCTTGGGCACGGGCCTTGGCATCAGGCAGATCTGGGCTCAGACCCAGCCCTGCCACACAGGGACCGGTCTGCAGTGCTAGGCGAGGTCTGACATCCTGGGCCTCGGCTGCATGTTCTGTAAGGTGGAGAGACGGTGATAAAGGACATCAGGGTTAAGTGTCGGAGGTTGATAACTGCACCGTGGTTACATCAGGAAATGTCTTTATGTTTGGGAAAGGCATGCCCTCATGTGTGCAAGTCACTCTCAAATGGTTTAGGGGAAAAAATCATACAGTCACAGAGAGTGTGCAAATGAGAAAGCAGAGTGACACCCCGTTGACAACGGGTGATCTGGGTAAAGGGTGTGCAGGTGTGCTCTGTGTTGTCCTTGCACCTTTCCTGTAAGTGAAATTGCCTCTAAATAGAGAGTCAGATTAGAAGCGGCCCTTGCTGAGTTGCTTTGGACCCTGATGGGGAGAGGCCCCCACCCCCTGTGAGCAGCCAGCACGGAGGGTTGGAGCCCACACATGTACAAGCTCACGTCAGCCTGTACGTCCTCCTAAAGGCCATTCTTCCGAACCCGTAGCCGTGGGGCCCGGGAAACCACCGCTGTCCTCCACGCCCAGTGTTGAAGCAGAGCAGCAAGCTTGGAGACTGGCATCTAAAGCCAGTCCCATCTACCTTTGGGGAGCTGCCTTCGGCCCCTGGGGTGGGACTGCTTCTTGGCTTTGTCAGCCGTGAAACTGGAAAATGGGAGACCTCGTCTTCCCGGTGTGAGCAGCTGGCTACAGTGTCCTCTGGGCTTCTTACAAGCACAGCTCCAAGTGGCACCTCCTGCTCAGTCTCTGGCCCCGCCAACCTGACTGGTTTTCTGCAGCTGCCTTTGAGGCAATAGCAATGCAGCCACCGGGAGGCGCTGTGGAGGCGGGGGCTGAGGTGTTGGTTGAGGAGACTCAAGGACCAAGACTCAGAGATGTTCCTTCCTCAGACTCTACCCCCCTCGGCTGCCCTCGACAAGCACCCTGGTGTGTGCAGGGGGCGGGGGGAGGGAGCGTGGTACACATGGCGTCTCAGGGGTGGTGCTGAGACTGCGGAGCTAGAGATCTGGTCACCCGGAGAACTGCTTCCATTGCGCTTCTGTTGACCTGGGGGCCGGACAAGCCTCTCTGGGCTGCCCTGGGAGGAGAGCTCGTGCCCTGCTTGTGCCCCCTGGTGAAGGCAGCCTCAGTGCCCACTGCCCCAGGAACCCAGCCAGCTGGACACCAAGGGTGAGAGGAATAGTTCCCCATCGGTCTGCTCACTGCTCTTCACTGAGCTCATGTGGTGGTTAGTCTCCACGGACGGCCCTTGAGCTGTGCCCCCCAGATTCACGTCCTGTGTGCCCCCCACGCCCAGTCGAGGCTGGTCCCCAGCAGAACAGGATGGAAGTAGCAGTGAGACTCCCAGGGCTGGACTGGGAGAAGCCTGGCAGCATCGGCCTGTCCTTGGCGTGCTTGTGCTTGGGACGCAGCGACCATCACTGTGAGAAGACCGAGGGTCACGGAGAAGCCAGGAGTAGGTGCCCCGCCCCCACCAAGGACAGTCCCTGCCGAACCAGCGTCCCCTGCCTGCCTCCTGAGTGAGGAAGCCGTGGTGGGCCTCGCTCCGAGTCCAGGCTCTCTCTGGTTTCAGCCCCAGCCGCCATCTGACCACAAACACATGACAGACAGCAAGCCAGAGCCCCGCTGAGCCCACTCAACTCACAGAGCCACGAGAAAGAATGATGAATCGTTCTCGAAGCCACTAAGGTTGGGGTGTTTGTTACGCAGCTGACTGGGACACCGCGTGTGGCCAGATGACCTGAGGATGTGACTTGGGCTTCGGAGACCGGCTGGGCTTTCCCCGTTTTGGTTCTGACTATAACTCGGGTTGCCCATGCCAAGTCCTCTGGTTTGCACAGGGCCCGCTGGGAAGGTGGCAGGCCTGGGGGAGGGTTCGGTGTGACCCAAATGTGGTCTAACTCAAGAGGCTCCAGAGGCTGCCGGGCCCAGGAGTTACAAGGTCTGGTTGACGAATGAGGACTTGCCTTAATGTTAGGAGAACATAACAGATCTGTGCTTTTCAGAAGAATGAGAGCTCTCGGAGGTGGGGGCTGCCTTATCTATCTTTGCATCCCCCCCAGCCCAGCACTTGTGGTGCATGGAGTTGCTCAGCCCCATTGAATTAAATAGATGATCTCCTTGACCATAACGAGCATGTGAGTGAATCCACGCGGTGTGAGGCACCAGGGAAGATGGAACTGACCCTGATCCCCGCCCTAAGGACTGTCTGATGGGGGAGACAGGTTTCCTCCGGTGATGGGTGAAGGACAGAGTTCCATCCTCAGCAAGCCCTGGCCCACTAGGACTTGCGGTACAGAGGATAGTTCTGCCTCTTTCCCTTTTTGTATGTGTTCTTCATCCAACATCATCAGAGGATCAGGGCTGGGTGGGCAGGCCTCCTGGTCCTGAGACATCTTCCCAGAAGCCTTCGGTGCAGGCCAGGCAGGCTCCCTGGTGCGGCTGCCACCTCTCCCTGTCACTCAAGTGCCCGGGAGGTGCCGGGGTCCCTGAGAGAGCATGCGTGCCACATCCCCTGGCCTCAGGGAGTGCCCGTGGTTGGCACAACAGTGGTTGAGAGAACCCACGCAGTTGGTGCTGCCCTAAACAACACCAGCAAGACGGCAGAATTAAACAGAGCTGCCAGCCCTTCTCAGAGAGATGAAGAGTAGGTGGGTTTGTTTAAAATATTCCCATTACAGTCAGTTAACCTTTATATTCCCTAAATGAAAATTGTATAAACCTGAAATTTTCGTTGATCAGGTTGCCTAGGAACAGGCAGCGGGTTTTCATAAGACAATGCAGTAGATTGTCACCGATAGGGCTATTAGGAAGTGAGCTGGTTAGCGGTATTATTCCGGATCCTGGTGTTATCGTCGGGTAATTATCTGTCTGCCTCCGCAGAGCACACCCTGCTCGGGCAGGCTCTTGCAAATGAGGTTTCTCAGCCTGCTTCTGAGTCCTGGCGGTGGGACCTGGAGTCCAGGAGCAAATTGTCACACTAGGTTTAGGGGAGAAATCTGATGCACCCAATTCTGATTTCTTTCTTTATTTTATTTATTTTATTTTATTTCAGAGAGAGGAAGGGAGAGGGAGAGAAGGATAGAAACATCAATGATGAGAGAGAATCATTGATCGGCTGCCTCCTGTGCACCCCCCACTAGGGATCGAGCCCCCGACCCAGGCATGTGCCCTGACCTGGAATGGAACCATGACTTCCTGGTTCATAGGTCACTACTCAATCACTGAGCCACACTAGCCGGGCTCCTTCTTTTTTTTTTTTTACTTTTATTAGCACTTATTTCATGCTGAATTTACTCCCGGGCCATAAGTGTTTGATTCCTCGGTTCCTCTGGGATATCTTTTTCTTCTGTGCAACCTCCTCTTCTGTTTTAGGAACAATCTGCTCTTTTCCAATAAGGATCATCTCACTGTGGCAGGGAGAGCTCACGTATGGGTTAACCCGCCCATGAGCTCTGTAAGTTCTGCACTGCATCTTGGGAGCTTTGTTCACCTGGATGTGCTCAGTGACCAGAGAGTCTACGTCTAAAGCCTTAAGCTCGGCGTTGCTTTCTGCATTCTTAAGTACGTGCAGCAAAAATTCATCACTCCTGCTGCGCCAGTGACCCTGAGCCCAGCCCCACTCTTTGGCCTGGGCACACCTACCAACCCCACCATTGTAACGACGATGGCACACACTGCTTCTGTAAAGTGACATCCCTCAGAGCTTGGTGGTTTTTCGGATATGCATACCCTTGATGGCATAGGCCAGGGGTCCTCAAACTTTTTAAACAGGGGGCCAGTTCACTGTCCCTCAGACCGTTGGAGGGCCGGACTATAGTTTAAAAAAAAAACTATGAACAAATTCCTATGCACAGTGCACATATCTTATTTTGAAGTGAAAAAACAAAACGGGAACAAATACAATATTTGTATTTGCATGTGGCCCGCGGGCCGTAGTTTGAGGACCCCTGGCATAGGCAGTTTCAGGATCTCTGCCTTACCCTACGACATCCCATCTCCATCAGCAATGGGACTGATCACTGGCTAACAGGGCCTGTTAAGTTTATCTGTGAACTAAGAGCAAGTAATGCTGAGCAAGGGCCTAAGGAACCCTAGTAAAATATTGTAGGAACTTCAGCAGCCAACAGTTTTACTTATTTCCTGGGGTTTGCATTGTATGTTATTTATATAGATAGACATAGAGATAGGTAGATATAGATATATGTTGTTAAATAAGTAACTTCTGGATGTGTGAGCAAAATAGGATTATGAAATGTTGGAGGCAGAAGGAAACAGACATGATTATCAACCCCTTGAAGTTGTGGTGCAAAATGAGAAACCTGTAATCCAGACGGGCAGAATCAGCGTTTAATTTTATTTCTTCCCTGGGGAGTGTGCCGGCGATGGTGGCATCACTGACGTAGAAATTTTAAAAACCCAGCCTCCAGGCCTGCCCCTGCCAGGATATGGTTTACAACCCGTGACCCAGGTCTTCCGACACTCAGTTTTCTCATCTGTGCAATGGAACGAAGACTAACGGCCTCTCTGTTGAATGAGAGGTGGAGTCAGATGGGCCTGGTGTGAAGAGTCACTGACTGAAAGAAACCCAAGAGGAATTTGTAAACATGTAAAGGTCCATCCAGTCATGCAGGGTTGTAACTGTTCTCAGACACCACAAATAGCCCTGAGTGCCTCCTGACTTCTCCTGCCTTCCGCAGTCTGAGCTCCCAACCCACGCATGTGTATTCTAAGTTTACGTCCTCGCCGCCCTTCCAAACCCAATTTCATCCTTGTAGGTTTTTCTGAAGCAGGATTTGCGCAAATGGTGTGTTTTCTTAAATATTTATTTTGCAGGCCATTTACTCTGCGCGGCTATTTTTACAGTGAGTAAGGAGCAAGGCTAAAAATAACCCAGCTCGTAACCAGATCAGCTCTGCATTTGACATTTACGTGGAATTCATTTGCATCTCATTTGTTCGCCTTTCTGTTTAACAGGTAGAATGTAAGAAAGCTCAGCCGAAAGAAGTCATGTTCCCACCTGGGACCAGAGGCCGGGCCCGGGGGCTGCCGTACACCATGGACGCGTTCATGCTTGGCATGGGGATGCTGGGTGAGTCTGGGTGGGACCTGGGGGCCCCGCAGGGTCACCGTGGGCTGGGGGCTTTGGAAGCCTGCACCCGCCTACCAGCTGGACAAGCTGTTTACCTGTCTGAGCCTCAGTTTCCTTGTCTGTAGATGAGAATGATAATCCCCCTTGCAAGGCATTTGTGACTATTAAATGAGCAGAGATAGAGATGGATGGAAGGATGGAGAGAGGAATGGAAGGATGGAGGGATTGAGGGGGGGAGAGATGGGTGAATGGAGGGAAGGAGGAAGGAATGGATGGATGATCATCTTGTCCCATGCCTGGCTTATAGGAGGCACTAGATATTTTCTTTCTTTCCACCTCTTCCTTCAAAGGGAGGACAAGTCACTCCCTCCCTCTGCCCCAGCCCTCTCTCCTAACTGGGAGTTTTTAAAGACCTAAGGACTCCTGGCCGGCTGAATTTGTGTGGGCTGAGGCTACATCTTCTTAAACTTGAGAGAGGAGGGGAAGTGGTGAGGGTGGGCGATAATCCTGCCTATTTAAACGATTAACATTTTTCTCTTGGGATATCAAAATTTGCATTTTAATGGATGTTTTAAATAGCCTGTTTTATTCTTTATTTGGAAAAAAAAATGATGAAAGACAAGTGTGTTTGTCCTGGCAAAAAATGATCTCCCCTGGCTTTTAGAGAAATTGAGTTGCATATTATGCCCCTTCCTTAAAGGTATCTCTGTCCGTCCTGCGTAGATAATTGAAAATCTTGCTGCTTAAATGGCATGAAAGATGGAGAAAGCCGTGGAGTAGCATAATGGTGTGGGTTGCAGCAATAATTAGAAATTTCAAGGCAAGAGAACGGTATTTTAGTGCAAGTTATTGTGTGTCGGGAAAATATTAATTAAATGGGATAAATGGTAGTTATGCTAAAATCCCATTTAGGCACATGATCTGCGTAGTTTTAATGGGTTTTCATTTGGTTTGGCCAAGAGCCCCTCCTCTACATTGTTTGATAAGCTCTTTATGTATTTTCAGATTTGCTGCTGTTCAAATCATTCCTGACTTAGTTTTACATTTGTGAAAGTTTCCTGGGTCTTGTAAATTCATGAAAATAATTTTTCTGAGGAGATGACAAGGGCAGGTAAAGTTATTTTGAGGAATTTAAAATGGAGAGAGATGCCATGAGGATGTGGAAAACAGCTGGGATGTTTATTCTTCTCAAATTAGTATTTTTAGGCTTAACGGCTTCAAAGAAAAATCCTATTGTAAGTCTTTAAAAACTGGGGAAATGATTCCAAAACAGATCTGGAAGAAGAAACACTAAGAATAAATGAGAAAATGCGTTAAAAGGAGACGTGAGAAAAGACTAGTTTGATGGAGTATACGAACATAGCACAAAACTGCAGTAATTAAAATAGTGTGGTATAGAGGAATGTATTTGTTAATGGGAAAAGTTAAAGAACCAGAACTAAATATATTTCTACATAAGAGTGTAATTATTATAAGATTTTTAAAAGAAATCAGTGAGAATTATTTCCTGCTTGACTGCAAGGCACTTGTCTGGCTCTTACTTTAAATAATAATTTTTATTTTGCCTTTACCCTGTGTTGTGTACCCCAAGACACTCTGAATGGCTTACGTCGTTTAAACACTTCATGAGTTGAGCTCATTTCCACCTGCTGGCTTTTGGAGTCTGTATAAAGGCCTTAGGGCATAAAATGGGAGACCTTCTTCAGGGTCCTGCCCCACCTTTCTGAGTCTAACTCCATGCCCTTTACCTGTGTGAAGAATGGCCTGGGTTTTTTGCAGAAGCAGAGGTGTGGAGCGAAGCCAGTTGCCACTCGTGTCAGTTGCCAAAAGAGTAAAGGGCTCAGGGTCCACATCTCCACAGACACCCAAGCTTAATCCCTAAACAGAGGGCACCCTTAATGGGAGCCACGGCAGGAGGGCCTTGTTGAATGCCTACTGTGCACCCGGCCCTGGGCTAGCGCTGGGAGACAGACGTGGTCCCTGCCCTCACGGAGTTGTGGTCTAATGAGAGAGACAATATTTAACAGCCAGTCACCCAGAAACCTAATCCTATATAATAAAAGCCTAATATGCTAAGTGTCCGACTGTTTGACCAGTCGCTATGACATGCACTGACCACCAGGGGGCAGATACTCCGACCGGTAGGTTAGCTTGCTGCTGGGGTCCAGCCGATCGGGACTGGGCGAGATGGGCTGGGCACGCCCTGGAGCCCTCCCACGGTCCCTCCCCAGCCCTGATTGTGCACCGGTGGTGTCCCTCGGCTTCGGCCCAATCCCCGCAGGCCAGGCCAAGGGACCCCACCAGTGCACTAATCCGTGCACTGAGCCTCTAGTCTGTTGTAATAGAGAAAGTGACAGGGTGCTTTCAGAGCAGGTAAAGAGAATAGAACCAGTCTGAGGAATCAGGGGACACCTCCCTGTGGAGGTGGCATTTTAGGTGGAACGAGAAGAATGAGTAAACCAAGGGCCATCCAAACCGAAGGACCAGCCTTGGAACGCAGTGTTCCCTGATGTGGGGGTTGGGGGAGTGGCCAGTGGCTCTGGGGTTGGGTCCCCAGAGAGGAACCAGCTCAGCCTGCGGTCCGGCAGAAGGGGTGGATCAGCCAGGACCCAGGGGACAGACTGACAGTGCCACAGTCTGGTTGGCCTGTTGCCTCCCTGGTCAGGCCGGAGTCTCCCCCGAGGCTTCTCCAGTGCCCCCGCCAGAAGTGCCCTCCATTCTGCCCATTGGCACAGCTTGGCATCCTGGGCTCTGGGCGAGGAGGGTGCCTTCTGTGCTGTGACTGAAGCACTTGCTCCTTCCCTCTGAAGCGGTGGCTTCGGGGGGGTCTAACCCTTCCGTGGGTCCCATCAGTCACCTGGGCCCCCTCCCCGGTGTGCACGGCCTGCATGACAGTCCTGGAATCACCACCATCGCCACCAACAGCAATGTGGCTAAAGATCCCAGCTCACGTAGAACATTTTTAAAAACGTGTTGATGAGTGGAATGAGATGAGGTTTCAGTGACTTAACCGTTTTTGTTGAAAGAGCAGATAAGGCACTGATAGGGCTTTTTAGAAGTGAGACTATAAACCATTAAAGTTTTTAAATCCATCCATTCAACGAATATTTACTGAGGGCCTGCTAAGTGCCAGGCCCATTCTGGGTGCTGAGACAGCAGCAGAGAATGAAGCCTGATCCCAGGGAGCTGACGTCTGGTGAGAGCAGACACACTGTCGGCAAGTGACCAGGACACTGCGGGACGAACCTTTAAATATCCCTACGACATCTCCATCGGTGGGGAGGCCTCATCACTGGAAGGCTGATGAGCGCATAGTTCCAGTTATTCTTTCTCAGTGTCTCTTGATGTGGCTTCAGACGTCCTTTGGGGGAACCTACAGCTGTTTGGGTTTTAGCTCTCACAGCCTTTGACAGAATCATAGAATAATCGGCCCCGTGGGAATTCCTTACAAAGAACGCAGGAGAGAAGAGGAGGGCTCAGGTCTCCCTGCCTCTGAGCAGACAAAACGCAAATCAACTGAGGCCCTTAGCAAAGGTCTCCGTGCAGCACTCAGACTGCGTTCCACTTGCAGCAGCAAAGAGGTGCCCACGGTTACCCAGCTCCAAGCACTAGACTCTCTTTGGTTTTCCTCAGTGAAAGTGGACTGAATAAAAGCAAAAAAAAATGTAATGAGTGTTGATCTATTTGATTCCTCTTGGCCTTCTCCGCCACATCAACCTACCGCCTCGCCCTCTCCTGGCCTAGCCAGGCACACGCTCTAACAGGGTCAGTGCCAGTGCCGGGAAAAGTCCTCGTTGCTGAAGCCTTGAAAAGCCTCCCCCTGCAGGCCCGAGTGGAGAGCCAGTTGCCCAGATGAAGGAAGCCAGAGGCATTCCCGTCCAAGTCGTGCTGGGAAGCCCCTGTGAAACCCCGACCCAGCGTTCTCCGACGTGAAGCCCCTCTGAAATGGAGAAGGCCCAGGAGCTGTAACCAGCTGGGCTCCACTCACAGGCCACGTGGAGATGGGCTGGAGCTTACGGCCCCATGACTAGACTCCTAGTAGTTCCTCCTGGGATTTGTCTTTCCCAAAAATCACCGTGAGGTTATTCCCAAGGAGGTCTCCGCTTGTTCAGCTGTTTCCTGGTAAACAGACGACTCGGAATCCAGCCCCTCATCTTCCTTTAGAGCCACACCGCCCACTGGAACCTCCCGTGACGTGGGCAGGTGCCGATCGGGGCCGCCCGGGTCGGCAGCCACCAGCTACACTAGCCGTTGAGCATCGACGATGCGGCTCTCTTGTCGAAGAACTGAAGTTTTTGTTTTGTATCATTTAAATTAAATTAAATTTAAATTGGATGGCACGGGTCTGGGAGCCCCGTGATTCTGGATGATTCTGGGGCTGGGCACCTTGCAGACCTTTTGCCTGTGATTGGTTCTTGGCACTTGGAGTTGTATTTATGTGCAGATCTCATGGCCAGTGTGGTACCCCGGGCAGTGCCCTGCACCCCCACAGCAGGGGCCACACATTCACCGTCCCCTTGTCTCTCTCAAGTCGAAGGCCCAGTGGGAGCGACTCTCCGTGCCTCTGAGGAGCTGAGTAACGGAGCCCGGGAGAGGCCCAGTCACGTGCCCGGCTGGCACACAGACATCTGAGGGTGGAGCCGAGACCTAGAACCACACTCCGGAGAAGTCTGCCGCATCCCCCAGAGGGGGCACTAAACTGAGCTGGCTGGCAGACTCAGATTCTACTGTAGATTTCGGAGTTTCTTTATCCCGAGTGGAAAGCCTTTCTGTGAGAAAGGTGGCCATCCAGGCAGAAGGCTTGGTTTTTCTTCAGTGACAAGAGATAATTACTGTGGGATTGATCAGGCGTCCAGAGTACCGGAGCAAATAAATTGCGCAGCAGCCAGTGCGGGAGGGCCCGGCTGCTAATGGAAGTGGTGGCTGGGTCACCTCCCCGCCATGTGGCCTGGTGGAGCCGCCGCACGGGCCTGCCGTAATATGCTATTGATATGCAGCCAGCCCGTTTCCCCATGGGCTGGGGCCGGGAGCCGCTGGAGCAGAGCTGGGCTGCACAGCAGTAAATGAAGAGGAAAATTGAAGAAATGTTGTATTATAAATTTATGATTTCATCTGCCTGACCCACAGGATGTTCGGCGATGGGGGGTGGTGATCAGACCCCCCCTCCCCCCCACTCTGGCAGCTGCCAAATTTTCACCTTTGTTGTTCAGGAGACAATATCCACATCTCCGGGAAGATGGGGGTAAGGCCCCAAACCGCGTGAACTTGACCATGCCTTTCTTCCTTCTTGTTGAAGACTTTCAAGTACGCCAGGAAAAAAGCAGATACAATGGAATCCTTCTGGTGGCCCGCCCGAGTCAGGGAGGGACTGGGCGGTCCACCCCCGACACCCACACCCACCCGAGGAGTCTCGGAGGTGACAGATGGGCTTGCAGTTTTGCTGTCAGATTAGCACTAAAATATGTAAGACCCCCCCAACGCAGGAGTTAGGAGAAAAGGAGTCATTTTTCATGCGGAAAGGCCCCAGGCAGCAGTGACTTGGCTGCGTGCATGTAATCCGTTTATCAATATTGTTGAAATAATGGTATAAGAAATCTAGTGCTGAAAGGTCTGATTTGATCGCAGGTGATTAATTCAGAGGAGAATTGAGCTGGCCAGCCATGAAATAAGTTCCCAGGAAGCAGCCTGTGTGCGTGGGTCCACTCGAGGCAGCCACATCTTGGTCTCTGTCCCTCGTCTCTGCCCCTCTGTTCCTCTTCTTTCCGAGTCTCGCTTGGGTCTTCTCCTCAGCAGTCGGGCCAGCCTGTCTCGTCTGGGCAGCCTCAGAGCAGGAGGAAGGCCTTTGCTGCTCCCATGAAGGGAAGCAGGCCACTCTCCAAGACTCACAGAGAAGGGGCACCAGGTGATGGACAGCCAACAAACAGCCACAGACAACCATCTCAGAGGTCAAAGCCAAAGTCAGGCTGATGGAGGTGGCAGGGTAGGTGGTAGGGTGAGAACCCCACGTGGAAGGAGACCACGGTGCAGGGTGGGCACCGTGGGCCTCCTGTGGCCGGTGGAAGCTCAGTCCAGGGGCTACACCAGCCTTCTCTGTAGCTGAACCAAGAGGCAGGGACCTAGAGGGAAGTGTCCTGAGTGACATCTCACTGGCGGTCTCATAACAGGAAGGAGAAGGCCACATCACCAACCCAGATTTTCATCTGCACCCCATGCCCAGCATGCACCCCTCAGATCACCCATCACCCCCTAGCTTGCCTGCTGGTCAGATGTCTGGAAATAGACGGTTGCTACAAAATGCCTGTTGAAACATGTGGCCTGGGCTTCCGGGTTTGGGCTAAGCTTTGTGGTGCACATCTGAACACAGCCAGCCCCTCACCATTCTCTCGGGAATGTTCTGGTACCTTGTGGAGTGTGTGTGCTTGGACCCACCTCCTCTGGACCCACATGGTCGTCAGGCCCAGTGTCAGCCCTGAGTTTCCCCACTAAACTGTGAGCCCTGAGGACACAGGCTGTGTCTGGGCTGGCGCTGCTGGCCGCTGCCCGCTGCCTGGGAGGAGGCATTGCGAGGACTTCAATCTCCCAGTGTCAATAGCTTTAAGGTAAAGTACATTCAGGCTAAGCTCTCCAAATGTCAGAGCCAGGCACGGGCCGAGTCTGGTGCTAATGCCTGGCATTTACTCTGCAGGTCAAGAAAGCCGTGGGCTTTGGGGCTCGCTCGGCCCACACGCGGGTTAATTACCAGCAGGCTGACGGCAGCGTCCCCAGCCCGGGGAGAGAAGTGACCTGCCCAGGGTACAGACCCTCGGGGGAGACAGGTCATTCTGTGGAGGAGAGCCACTCAGGCTGTCCCCTCGCCCTCCCTGTGGTCCCCCAGGCCGAGGCGGCTGTGCTAACAGGACTGCTTTCTCTGTGTTCAAGGCTACCCCAACTTCGTGGCGACCTACGGCCGCGGCTACCCCGGATTCGCTCCCAGCTACGGCTACCAGTTCCCAGGTGAGTGTCTGTCTCCGGGGCCTTTAGAAACCTGGGTTGAGGGCTGCACTTGGGGGGAGGGGAACCCCTAGAGAGATTTTAACTCATCCATCCATTCAAGAAGCGACCTATGGGTGCTGATCCCAAATCCACTTCACCCCGAGGGCAGGGCAGCTCAGGCTATGGCTGACTGGAGTTTCCACTGGCCTGAGAGTGGCAGCTTTTTAGGGGGAAGGGAGACTGAGGCAGGCATCCTCCCTTGTCTGATGCCTGTTGGGGGAGTCTCTCCCTGGGGACTGAGCTCTCAGCCAGCGTTTTCTTTCTCCCTCTTTCTCGCCCTGCCTGCTGTCCATGTCTCCCACCTCCCCCCTCCAGCTGTGTCCTGAGCCTTCCTGTCCTTCTGGTGAATGTTGGCTGTGCTATTGGGGTTGGGGTTTGCTGTGGTCTTGGGAGAGTGTTTAGGTTCCCCCTCCCCTCTGTGTGGGTGTCAGAGACCCAAGGCCCAGCCCACAGTGATGTGTCCAGGCTGCTGCAGCCCCCTTGTAGCTGGGAGGCCCAGGGCCCCACCCCAGGTGGCAGCAGGGTAGGCATGATCCTGTAGGGGTCGGGGAGGGGTGCTAAAGGAAGGGAGACTTTCTGACACTTGGCTTTTCCCTTGGGGGGCGGTGCTTGGGGTGTCTGTGTACCAAGCACAGCTGGGGTGTCTGGAGAACCCCAGGAGTGGAGGTTTGTCCTCTTGGGTTCTGTGCTGGGGGAGGAGGCTCTGTGGGGAGCTGGGCTTCAGGCGGAGTTTCCCTCCTGGGTGGTCACCCAGCCTAGATCAGAGGCCGGGAACCTCCGCCTGAGATGCAGGAGGAACACGACCTCGCCCGAGAGGACTGTTCTGAAGCCCCGAGGTGGGGTGTGTGCAGGGCTCGGCCAGCGTTTGATTCAGGGTGTGTGGGGGCACAGGTCAGGAGGCATTTGGGACACTTAGAGCCATGCCTTATGGGAGACAGAGCCCTCGGCTGTGCATGGCCATGGGCAGGTCGCTCCGTCTCGGGACCTCACTTCTGTCTCCTGTGAAAGAGGGTTTGTGCAGAATGGTCAGTGAGGTCTGTGCACCTTTTTGATCGTAGGGTGAGGAGGTGCCAGAGCAGAAGTTCCAGATGGAGGAGTGGGGGGGGGGTCCCCCATGAGTGTGTCCCCTTCCCTGGGGCTGGGCAGTTTCTCCGTCAGGGTGAGGCTTCTCTAGCAGACGGCCGCTGCGGGCTCCCAGCAGGATGACAGGCATCACGCCCAGAGCAGCCAGGGCTGGGCTGGGTGCTGGTCTGGAGTCCGCTGGCTCTGAGCCTCCATTAGACTTCCTCAGTTACAGCTAGGCGCCGGGGCCCAGTGAGGTAGAGCCCTGCTCCGGGGCAGGGCCAGGGCCAGGCTCGCTCACGCTCTCTCTCTCTAGCATCCTTCTGTCCAGTTTGATCCCACTAGCCACATGTGGCTACTAAAATTTAGATTTAAAGTAATTAAAATGAAGTAAAATGAAAATTTCAGTTACTCAGCAGCTACATGTGACTGGTGGCTACCATCAGTGCAGAATATAGAACATTTTCTTCACGACAGAAAGATCATAAAGGAAGAGTGTGTGATGGTGGGAGGTCTCGTTACACACACACACGCGCGCACACGTGTGCACTGTCCTCCTCAGGGAGCCCCGAGTGCCACCATCCCCGTCCCCCATTCCTTTCCATCCTGCTCAGCCCCACGGCGGGTGGCGATCTCAGGCACCCCTTCCCTCCCCTGGCTCCCTTCCTAGAGGAAAGGAGAGACCAGGCTCGCACCCCTGGCTCCCTGAGAGCACCCTGTGCACCTGGCGCAGCCACCTCCCTCCCAATCAGGCTGCCATTGCCCCCTTGGCACAGCACTCGTCCCAGGAGGACAGAGTTGGGGGATGCTAACATGGGGTAATTTGGGGGTGACAACGTGGGCCCCATGCTAAGACCCCTATCTCTCTGAAAGCCAGCCCAGGAAATGTCAGGTAGAACTCTGCCTCAGGGACCTGCACCCTGGGTCTGCCCTAAACAGATGGAGATGCAAAAGTGACCAACTGAGGCTGGGAATGAGATGGGGCTCCCCCAGGTGCCCATCCTATAAGCCAAGGCTTTGGGAACGGAGCAGGGGCTGGTAACGGGCAGGGAATGGGCTTGCAGTGACCATGCCCAGGGCCCATTTGTTTATCATTGTCAGCAGGTCCCACAGCTTAACAATCATACAGGTTTGAAAGGGACAGAAACCAGACATCAAAGCATCCAGACAGGTTGGCTGACCCATGGCACGTGGCTGTTCTGTTCTTTCTCGGCCATCAAACTGTTCAGATTCCATCCCACTTACACCCGCGAAACCTCTTGTTTGTCTTCACCAGTGGCCCTCAGGGGCCCCCAGAGTGAGGCCGCCTGCTCTCAGAGGATCAGGGTGTGGCGTGGCCTTGGGCCCGAAGCGGTGGCCCAGCAGCTGCACCCCGCCCTTCACAGCCCTCCGCCAGGAGCCCGGCTGGTTCGGGTCCGGCCCCTGCGGCCCGGAGGAGCCTCTGTGGAGCGGTGGCTCTGTCTGTTCCCAACACCTCCCCAAGCAGCCTAGGGTTCCCCACACACCTGGGGATTCCCTGGGACTTCCCAGCGAGACCTCGTGAGCGGTGTCTCCCTGAGAACCAGACTGGACACTCTAGAGCAGTGGTTCTCCACCTTCCTAATGCCGCGACCCTTTAATACAGTTCCTCATGTTGTGGTGACCCTCAATTTCATTGTTACAAATTGAACATAATTAAAGCACAGTGATTAACCACATTATATATATGTAATTATATATGTGTTTTCCGATGGTGTTAGGTGACCCCTGTGAAAGGGTCGTTCGACCCCCAAAGGGGTGGCGACCCACAGGTTGAGAACCGCTGCTCTAGAGCCTGGGCTGCAGGACAGGGCCCCGGTGAGGGGAGCTTTGCAATGTCCTGACGTCTGTCTCTTGCCTTGTGTCAGTAAGGAATGTTCTAGTAGATCTGGCCGAGAGGGCTCCCTGCCCTCTCCCTGCCCCATCAGGCTGACTGTGGGTCCTGTGAGTCAGAGACACCAGCACAGCCATTCCGCCACCACCAAGGTGTCCTGATGTTTCTTCCTCATGGTCTCTCTTTTCCACATGCTCACTGTGCCCACCTCCCCCACTTCCCACCTCCAGTCTCTCCTGTGATGTGCGTGGATCCTGCACCCTCCCGGCCCTTCTGACTCCATCCTAGTGAGACAATTCGAGGTAGCTAATGGACAGAAGCGGAAGACACCCAGGTCCGGAGAGCCACTAAGGTTCTTGTCTTGTGTGCTTCCACTCAAAACCACGTACTCCTTGCCCCACCGGGTTTG
This sequence comes from Myotis lucifugus, assembly GCF_000147115.1. Lineage (NCBI taxonomy): Eukaryota > Metazoa > Chordata > Mammalia > Chiroptera > Vespertilionidae > Myotis > Myotis lucifugus. The sequence continues at coordinate 2,003,821 of NW_005871206.1, forward strand.
GCTCAATGGATAGAGGTCCCGGGTTCGATTCCGGTCAAGGGCACCCAGGTTGTGGGCTCGATCCCCATTGTGGGGCGTGCAGGAGGCAGCCAATCAATGACTCCCTCTCGTCATTGATGTTTCTATGTCTCCTCTCCCTTCCTCTCTGAAATCAATAAAAATATATTTTAAAAAAACAAACAAACACGTATCCCTTTGAGGAACCTACAGTCTAACCTTTACTGGGGTCCTCCTTCTCACCTGAATCGGCTCTCTCTATGAATCCCCATCTCATCTGTGGGTGCCCAGCAGCCCTCTCAGCGGAGCCCCACTTCACCTGTGCCAACCTTCCTGGGGCGCACAGTAGGTGTTAAGCAATGCCTGCCTCTGCCCACCTTTAGATTCTATGAACATAGTGAAATGCTCTGATAAAGAGGGCTCGATGCCTTTGGGGAATTAGTAGAGTAGGGAGTAGTTCTTTTCTAGGAAGATGGGGTGATGGCGGCCGGCCACTGCGCAACCGGCTCCTTGCTCCCAGGCCCAGGTGTCCCCCAGATGCCCCGCCCCGCCCCAGCCCCTTGGATCAATATGTGGGCTCGAATTATGATCCCGGTCAGTGGCTCCCTGCTTTCTCTCTTTTCCCCCTCTGGACTCTTAGTTTAATCTGTTAACTTCTGTTCTTATTTCACTTTGCAGACTATTTGCCGATCTCACAAGACATAATTTTTATCAACTAGCTCTTAAGAGAGGCATAACAAATTGGGGTTTGCTACCAATGCTAGAGAGAGGACCCAGTCCCGCCGGGGCCAGCCCAGCTGCTGTCAGTGCCCACTGAGCTCTCCTAGCTGCCTGTCTGAATGAATGCTCTTTTGCTCGTTTAATTCATGGAAAAGACTCGTGTCCTCATTGCTTCACACAGTTTTTTAAACGTATTTTATTCTCCAGTCCCTTCCCATTTTGCTTCCTGTATGCACTGTGAACGTCCTCCCCACCTCCCCCACCTGCCGCCTCCCCCAGAATGTAACCTGCCAGAGGGAACTTCTCACAAACTGTATAGAGCCCGGAGGGGGCGGGGGTGCCGCTGGGAATCCAGGTAGAAGGCATCGAATTACTTTAAATAATGACCAAACAGGCTCATTGGGCATTCATGGGGTGTTCCCTGAATACCAATGTGAGAAACTTAATCTGGAAGAAAAACTGTATTAGCAGGACCTGGTTGTCTGTCTTTGGGGCCAGTCCTTCAGTGGCTGCTGCCATGATAATTAGCAACCAGTCTTCCAGGAGGGACAGTGGAGTCCCCGGGGGCTGCCACATCGCAGACACTGTGGGCACCGATCCACACCGGGGCCTCCTTCCCCGCACCCCACCCTCACCCCCTGCCCTGCTGGCCCGCCGGGGAAGGAGTGGACAGGACTCCGGGGGTCCGTCCTGATCAGGCAGCACCCCTGATGGTCACCCCAGAAGGGCTATCTTTTCCCATGATCCTGGCCCCCCCTGCTCCCCATTTGAAACCCCCCACGCTCTTGGATTAATCAAGTACAGCTCAGGTGGACCCTCAAGAGTCGCCCCTTGGTTCACACTCACAGTTTGTGAGAATGGCCCGTGCGCTTCCATTGGGTGCGTTCGATGTGAGCAAATCCGTGTTCGAATGTCAGTGTCCCTGAGACCTGCCCATGCGGCTCTGCGCACCTCATTAAAGATGCTTCATGGAATCATTGGTCAGTTTCTTTTCTTTTCCCACTGGCTTTTTCATGAGTGCTAATTTTTTTTTTAATCTCCATGGCTTTTCCCCCTTTATTTTGTTCTGCTATGGATTGCTTTGCTTTGGTGAACTAGCCCTGATATGCTTGCCTTCCCAACATTTTAGCCATTGTGAATTTTCTTCATGCCTGCAAACGGCTCATCTGTGCTTCTCCCTAATGACGTGTCCCCTCCCCCCTCCCACCTCCACCCATAAACAACTGAGGTAGAAAAATAAATTGTTTACCACGGACATGCTGTGTGCTGCTGTCTCTTAGCCCGACAGTGTCCTGTTCTCGCTCCCGGGAAGGTGACCGCACTGAGTGACTGGGACCAGGGACAGCCCACTGCCGTTTCTGAAAGCATGGCCTCCCCCCGGCTGCCGCCTGTCCCCAGCCCCCCTGCTTCCTCGTGTCCCTGCTCTTGCTCAAGGTGGTCCTGTCCTTGAGCAGAGACCGCATCTGCATGCCAGCTGCACGGGGCGCCCCACGCCTCTTCCTCTGCCACCACTCCTGCCCTCGAGCGGGAGCGCCAGTGGGACATCCGAGCCCCTCACATCTGCGCACCAGGTGTGCGTGAGCTCATGCACGTGCGTGTGCACACCGGCCGGCATGCGGCCTGCACGTCGCTTGCTTTCCCAGCTCCCCTGCAGGAGGCGCCTGTGGTCCTGGGCATGAAGCTAGAAGACCTTGCTTTCGGGCCCCACTTAGGCACATTGTAACCACATCACCTTGAGCAGGTGACTTAGCTAAGCCCTGGGATAGTAGCGCCCAGTTAGTGAGGTGGTTACACGTAGATAGGATGATGTGGCAGGTGAACATGCCTTGAAGTGAGTAAATGCTCTGCAGTGGAAAGGTTAGAAACGGGCACTGACGGTGCTGCCATGTCACTGTCCGGCGTCGTTTTCCTTCCTCGTCACCCCGTGGAGGTGCCTGCTGGTGGGTCTGCTTCTCAGTGAAGAGAATAAACAGGATGTCAGGGTGAAGCCAGGGAGCTGCTGGGTCTGCTTGCCCACCTCACACCCACCCCCCCTCCCCCCCTTCCCTCTGCATTTACTGATCAGCAGACACTGGGGCACGTGCCAATTATCTGGACATGAGTAAGGCTCACTCCTTCAAGACACAGTCCAGCCGAGGGAGAGAGCCGGGGTCAGACCCACTGAGCACCACGGGACGGGTGCTCAGCTCAGGAGGGAACCTGTCTCTGCTGTGAGGGGACAGGGGTGGCTGCTGTCCAGCTGGGGGCAGTCAGGGGTCTTGCAGAGTTCAATGGATTCGCTAAGTGAAGAGGGGAAGGGGGTGTACCCCAGGCAGAGAAATGACACCCTTGGACACTGACTCCGTTTTAAGGAAGAAAATTCAAAAGTAAGAAAGAAAACACAAAGTGATAATGGCCTGAACAAAGTAAGAATTGTTTCTCTCTCCCGTGTGAGAGAAGCCTGGGTGCAGCTTCATGGTGTCAGGTCTTGGCCTCTCCTGTCTTCTTGTTCTCTCTTCTTCAGCATAAGACTCCAGCTCATAAGACGGCTGCGTGACTCCAGTCATTACATATTCACCCCAGAAGAGCACATGGCTCCCCCTTAATAATACGTTTTAGAAGTCACGTGTGACACTGCTTAGATCCCGTAGTCAGACCTCAGTCACATGGCCAATTCTGGCTGCAAGGGAACCTCAGAAAAGTCTGTATTCCAGGTAGCCGTGTACCCAGCTAGAAACGGGGCTCGGTCCTGTGGAAGGGGGGGATGGGCCGTAGGGGACACTCAGCAACCTCCACCACAAACCCGAGAGGAAGCACTGCTGGTCCCCTCAGAGTGCCCTCGTGGGGAACCCCCTTTGCTCCTGGCTGGGATCCAGGGTGGAGCCCCCTGGTGAGCGACGGCTGGTTGCTCACTAGCAGGCAAGCCCATCTAGAAATGCCGACACAGGGTGGCTGGCTTCCAGGTACGTTGCCGTGACCATGCGCCCATGCGCAGGGCACCCACAGCTGTGGGTCCCAGCACTTCAAACCACATGCTCCCTTGTAACGGAAGCTCCTCCTGACACAGCAGCCTGCACATCTGTTTCACCACAGCCCTCATCGGCACATCCCTTCCTCTCCAGGGATTACCCCTCCACAGATGGGGCGGAAACCAGGTTTTAAACCACAAGCTAGCTCCTCCCGAGGCCAGCCCGCTCCTCTGCCACCTGGCCCTGTGCACGTGGGGCTAATCCTCTCGTTTGAATATTAAAGGCGAGCTTAGTCCCGAAAGCCTATCCGCTACTTGAATAGATGGAAAAGCAAAAATCGGCAGCGCACCCCAAATCCTGCAGGGGTGGGGCCTGCCGCTGCCGCTCCCTCCACGTGGACAGTCAGGGCTGATGCTATTCCCAGATGGGAGCAGAGCGCAGGGCCTAATAGGCACTTACTGAACGTTTGCGGAAATGAATTGGCGCAATCGGAATGGACGGGAATTGCGTGTCTCACTTTCGATTAGCTTTCTGTGCCTCTGGAAGCTCCTCTGCATGAAGAGAGGGAAGCCTGCCTAACCCAGCTCTCCGCGCGGTGCTGAAGCCCGAACACTCTTCTCAGGCAGGGAGTCAGGGACCGAGTTCTTGCCTCTAGCTTGCTGGGGGAGTAAGGCCACCTCTGGGCCTCAGTTTCCCCCTCTGTCAAATGGGGCTATTGATCCTTGTCCTGTCCTCTTCCTTGCAGGTGACTGAGACTAGGGATGAGCTAATGCCTTGGAAAGGGTAGTGTCGTGTCCATGCCTGAGCAGAGGGCCCAGCCGGCTTGGTCAGGGGCAGCAGGGAGGTAGGCTGTGGACACGACTTCACCTGCCCTCTCTGTGGGCTGCATGGTGCTCACCAGATCCCAGCTACCCCGGCACTGCCCTCCTCACTTCCTTCACACCTTCCAGGTGCCCGTACCACCAGCTCACAAAGTCTCCAGTAAGCCTACCAGCAGGAGTGTAATCACCTTTCTTCCAACCCTTCAGTTTTCATTTCCATCAGCAAAAGCAAGTGAAAGGTCACAGCTTACAAAAACAACAAAGCATAAAGTGCTCAGTGTGGCATTATAGACGGGCAGCAGTGCCAGGCCTGAGGGCCGGGCAGCTTAAGCCCCACAAACAGCTACGGACAGACCAGAAAGCGGAGGTGTGGCCCCACTCCCTCCTCACCCCCAGGCTGGGAAGATGGGGAGGAGTCCTGCCCAGGGACCCTTTCCCTGTGTCCAGGTGAACTTGGATCCCCTTGCCCCAGGGACCCTATCCAACAGGGTCACTGCCTCTGCTCCGTGTTCCTTCAGTGGTGGTGGGGGTTGGGGTGGAGGGTTGAGCGCGCAGGAAAGGGTCATTAGGACCTGCCCCCAGCTGGGTTCTGATGTGTTCCCTTGTGGTCTGACTGGTGTGCAGAATGAGCACAGGGGAGGAGTCACAGGCTCTGCTTGGAAAGCTTTCAGGAACGGGCGACATCTGAATGGGGTTTTGAAGCACAAATAGAAGTTCGCCAGGCAGATGCTGAGGGAAAGGTATTCCATGTCAAGGGACCAGCAGACTTAAAGGCATGAATGCATTACATATCTCTCCTCTCCCCCCCCACCCCCCACCCTTTGCATTCCTGCCTTTGTGGCTTCTCTGGGCAGATACTGTCATGAGTGGGACGACTAGACAACAGATTTTAGCGTTAGGAAGCTGATGCCACTCCTTTCCAGACCCAGGGGCAAACACTCCGTGGGCCAGGAGTGCTGACCCCACCCTGCAGTAGGAAGCTGGTCCCTGTTGGGGCCTTGGTGAAGGCCACTGCGCCGACCCAGTGGGCTCGGGGCCTCTCCCCTTTGAGGTGGAGAGCCTCGCCCAGAAGCACTTACCACAGAGAAAGGAGAGCACAGCCCGCTCTCCCCCAGCATGGGCGCTGCTGCCCTCTCTGAGCCTGAGGCCAGCCCTGCGTGGTACCCGCGTAAGGCCCCTCTAGACTTCCTTCATCTGACCTCTGGTACTGGCCTTGCATGTGCTAGTATTCAGGTAAGGTCGGGAGTAGGAAGAGCACCTTCTTGCCCCGCCCCCTCGCATCTATTCTTCCGCGTCCACCCATCCACCCTTTACTCGTGGAGCACCTCGTCATTAAGCACCTGCTCTGCCGCAGGCCCCGCCCCAGCTGCTGGAAACATAGGGTGAGTCAGGCACCTGTCCGGCAGAGGAGCAAACAGGGCCCCACTTGGGTGGAAGGACCCACAGGGCTCCTCGGGCCAGGCCCTTGCTAGGAGCCCGGGGGCACATGTCAGGACAAGAGGGCCTCGGAGCTCACCAGTCCAGCTGCCAAGTGCAGGCACCAGGGCTCCAGGATCCATGTCCGCGCCTGTGCTCACCACGCCCCAGGGCCGTGGCAGCCCCAGCCAGGCCCTCCCTGAGCCCTGGGAGCCTCTTGCCTCCTGCCATCACATTACCCCACCAGACTTAGAGCTTGCACTGCAGATAAAACATACCCTTATCACTCACAAGCGAATTGTAAATGTTATCTATTAAAGCACTTTGGATGTGAAATGTCATGTAAATTAATAGGATTTTAGAATAGGAAGGCACCAAAGGGAGTTCTCAGCTCCGCTACTGTTATTACCTTGAGCAATAATAATAAAAATAGAAATAAAAGTTATCATTCCACTTACTAAGCCATTACCGAGTGCCAGACAACCGTGCTGAGCACCCAGCGCCGTCCTCTCACCGAATCTCACGGCACCCCGGCGAGGAGGCGTCATGAACCGGGTTTACAGAGGAGCCACGCGAGGCCGCTGCCCAGCTGCAGTCGTGGCAGATGGGACGCTGCAGGTGCCACGTGGGGGCAGGGGCCGGGTCTCGCCCGCTCTGGGCCTCAGGACTCTGGGGCAGCAGGCCCCCCATTTGGCTCCCTAGCACCTCCGAGTCGGAAGGGATCTGGGCAAGCGCACACCTTCCGTGCGGGGCCCTCATCCATGGTCTGCACCTGCCTCTTCTGGGAGTTTCCCTTTGTTTTCAAAGGATGCTCCCCGACTTCCTCTTCTGTGCTTCTAAGACCCCTTTCATCCAAACAGAGGCTCCCTGACAACAAAAGGTTACAAAACCTCGTGAAGCTTGTATAACAGTGTACCTTCCCTTCATCCCCATTTAAATGCCTAAAGAAATATATGTTATTTAAAAAGTAAGCCGGACAGCAGTTGCATTGAGAAATATTTGGGGCCGTTTCTGTGCCATCTCTCTGCTGTAGGTGCCAGCACCCTTGGGTGCTTGGCCCCAGAACCTCTCAGCTCCCTGAAGCAACAGGGAGGACCCAGGACCCTTCTCACTGGCCTCTCCGCCTCCCTCTCCAGAGCGACATTAGCCAGGCTCCAGCCGAGGGCCAGGCACTGGCAGCCCTCACTCCCCTGCACCCCTGCCCCCAGCGCGGCTCCCAGCTCCCTCCTCTGGCCGGGCTTCCGTGGGAACGGTGCTGTCGGTATCCTCGGTGAATGTCAGGCTTGCTTCTAAAACAGTGTGGAAATCAGATTTCTGTTTTGAATGCCAGGAACTCGAGGTTTTGTGGTGTGTTTTCCCCCCAAATAGACATGTTTGCTTCCCTCCATGCTAAATTATACAGTTTGATCATGTAAATGTGTAGCTTTGGTTATCAATTGCCCTTATTCACGCCCTCTATTCTGTTCTGAACCCTTGGGTTCTCTCACTCCAAAAATGTATCATATAACTTCTCCATTCTCACCCCTTTGCAGCCCATCCCACTGAGCCGCGCCAGCCAGGGCAGCCAGCCCACCCTCCTTGCAGGAAAAAGGAGGCGGTTACTCAGGGCCCGGAGAGGTGACACCCAAGTCACCCGGCGAGGCTGGGGCTGGAGCCAGGCTTTGAGGCCAAGCCCAGTGAGCCTTCTGTTACTCCACTGGAGGGACACAGCAGCTCCAGGCGACCGAGTCGGGTCTGACTGCTCTTAAGCAATGACAGCCTCCCCAAGGCGTGGGGCCTGCCCATGCCTGGAATCCCGCCATGCGTGCTTCATTCCTTTGTATCCAGGCATTTGCTTCTTTAATGCAAGGTTCCCGAATAGGAGGCACATACTACATTCCTAATGCCTAAGTTCCCAGGTAGGCAGCCTAGAGCACTGAGACCCCGAGAGTTTTTTCAGCAAAATATTTTTCCCCTTTCTGCCTGATTTATTGCTAAGAAATGGGAAGATCATACCAGGGTCGTGCCAGCCGCTTGGCCCAGTTGTTCTTAGAGCTGAACAGAAGCATGCACGTTCTCATTTGAGCTTTGGCAAGTGAGCCCCACTAAAATGACATCATGACGGTGGGACAGGATAAATGATGACACGCCACTGCCATCAGTAAGGAATTCAAGGCCCCTGTACGTTTGACCATCTGACCGCGTGGCCCAGCATGGAGAAGGTGGAACAGCGCTGCACGGGGGAGAATCCTGTCTTGAAGGCAAGGCAGATGGCTGGATAGAGGGTGACAGTGAGGCTGCAGGTGGATGGCGGGGAGCCGGGGGAGGGGCCGGGAGGACGCTGTGTGGTGGGGCCGTGGCCCTGTGCTGCTGAGAGCTGTGGGCTCGCTCACGGTAAGGGGCAGACTGGGTGGCCCTCCACTCCCAGCCCCTCCTCACACCTGTCACTCCGTTCAGCCCGTTTTGATGGAGATTACATTCCAGCCCTTAGCAATGTGATGCTCAGTCTCCAGCAGCCTTTATCTGAGATTAAGGATAATGCATTTCCCTGGATATGTTTTTTTCCTTTCCTCTTTCTCCTGGACTTTTCATCCAAAATGCGCTCAACTCCAGAAAATAGACCTTTGGTTAAGTCTCTTTATTGACTAAACTCCCCTCCCCCAGTCCTCCCTCCCCGCCCCCCACTCTTTCCCCCCACTTCCACCACCACCTTGTCACACTTCCAAGGAAACCTGCTTCCTGAGAGAATCCCTGGGCCTTGCTGCTCCCAGTGCCTTCCTCCTCCTCCCCTTCCTCCTCCTCCGCTTCCTCCTCCTCCTCCTCCTCCTCCTCCTCCTCCTCCTCCTCCAGTCCGTGCTCTCTGCCTGCAGGGACCTGGCGGGCTGAGAATTGGGACAGGGAGAAATAACCTGACTTCCTCCTTATTTTCCTTCAGCACATTCGCCAGCACCCACATCTTCAGAAACCTAGATCCTGCCCGGAAGAAATGGGGAGAGGCCTTGGTGGGGGAGCCCCTTCCTTGGTGCCCCACAGGGGGAGGGAGCAGCCTCCGGGCGGGCGCCTGTGGTCCTCACAGGAGCTGGGAGACCCAGTCCAGCCGCAGGGTCCACCGTGTGCGTACATTGACTTCACCTGGATCTTTCTTTTTCCCCCTTCAACAGCCCTATTACCATATTTAAATGCAAGTATGTTTCTTTTCATTGGCATTTGCAGTAGCTTAGCCTGACCTCCTTAGAGTAGCTCGTTCCGTTTGAACTTCTTTCCCCCCAGTAGTTCCGTGTAGCTAGGACGGTAGTCTTAGAGTTTAGTGGGCTTCTAGTTTTCTGTTTGGGGATGGCTCCTCTCTCCTCCTGTCCTCTCTGCTCCCTGCCCGTGGTGCATGTCTTCCCCTCAGTCCTGGGCAGATGCCTTATTGGGAGGCTCTGTGGCCAGCGCCCAGCAGCTCTGTGGGGCTGTGTGCTCCATGCTGCTGCCTCTGACACATCATTTAAAACCCGTCCCTGGGAATGCGTCTTGGAATCAGGCCTCCAGTGTCTGCTTGGATGGAGAGGCTGTTTGTGTCACGTGTGTGGGAGTATGTCTGTGTGTGTCCCAGTGCCCGGCTGTGTGCACATCGGGTGGCCAAGGGAAGCCCAGGGAGGAGGCTGGCCCACCGCTTCCCTCACCCGGACGTTCTGCCGCCACACTGGGTCACCTTGTCCTTTTGGTCCCGTTGCTGGGATAGCCTTGCTTCCTGGTGCAGTATTCGATAGCATAAGCCTCGTTCAAGAAGGTTCTAGAACACACTTGATCGAAACCCCCGGAGGCCCTGCAGTGCCGGCTAGATAAGAGCCAGATCTAAATCCCCACCACTCTGCCTCCGCGAGAGAGAGAGAGAGAGAGAGAGAGACAGACAGAGAGAGAGAGAGCGCCACAGGGCTCGCTCCGCATCTTTCCCGAGGCCCCACGCTCCCGCCCACCGCAGGCTTCATGCACACGCGGTTAGCAGACCCCCAGGATACCCGCCCCCCCCTTAGGCTCAGGGCAGCCATGCGGCTGACGTGACCAAGTCTGGCATTAAGATGGCCCAGCAAACCTGCAGAGCCTTCGGAAAACAGCTGGAGTTAAGCCATCTCCTGGCCAAGGTGCCTCTTCGTGTGCCTGTTCGTCCCCAGGGCCTCCTGCCTGTGGCTCAGGGCGGACGCTCCCTGCAGGCAGCCCAGCCATGCCTGGTCCTGCTCTGGCCAATCCTGGGAATGGCCAGGGGTCAGTGCCGAGGTGGCAGGGAGCTCGCCCCAGCTCTCCAGAGAAGGGCCTCCTCATCCTCCGGGATGCCTTTTAGAACCAGTTTCCGGGGTGACAGGTGTGTGAGCATCTGACACACCTGCAGCTGCTGTGCCTTCCAGAAGCCTGAGAAGCCACTGATCTGTGTCCCCCTAGAAGCTGGCCCGTCCTTTGTGTGGAGGGCGGGGGAGGGTGGCCTGGGAGACAGGGCTGCCCACAGCCCCTGCGAGGAACCCACCCACCCCCCCTGACTCCAGCGCCTCTCTCTCCGCCAGGCTTCCCAGCAGCGGCTTACGGACCAGTGGCAGCAGCAGCGGTGGCGGCGGCAAGAGGATCAGGTAGGAAGGTGTATGGGACAGGCGGCTCCCAGGCATGCCCCAGTGTGCAGGGGAAGGTAAAGGCCCTGTCGGATCTGTGTGGCTGCGGCTGTCCCCTACTCTCACCACAGCCCGGAGGGCGGGACAGGGAGGCTCGGGCCAGGCCCTGCCACCCAGGGCACCTCCCAGCCGGGGTCGGTCACGGGACTGCAAACCAAAGGTAGATGGTTATCCTGTCACTGCAAAAAGGAGAAATGAGTTGCTCTTCGGCTTTGGACAGCCCTTCACTGACAGCCGGCTTCCGGGCACCTGCGGTCATTCCCTCGGCTTTTGCTGGTTCGAAAGGCTCCTTTCCTCGGGTCTCTGACCCAGCCAGCGGTCTGGGTTGTCACGGGGGAGCTCGGCCTTGGAGCAGCCAGTCCACTCGGTCCTGCTGCCCCTGGCAGGTGGGCCTGCCCATCCGGCTAAAGGCCAGAGCTCCCAAAGGCCGAACTGGGGGCAGCCCTGACCTCAGCGAACGAGCTGCAATCCCTGAAGTCCCTGCTGCCTCCCAGACTCTTAGCAGAGACAAGAGAGCTCCTGGACTCCGGCTGCCAAGGGAAGCGGGGTTTTCTCGCCCAGGAGGTTGCCCCGGCCCTTTGGTCTCCAAAGCCAGCCTTTTAGGAGGTCTGGAACACCTCAAGGGAGGTGGGAGCATTTTCCCAGGGGCACCGTGGGCAAGTCCAGGCCCCAGGAGGGCCTTGGGTCCTCTCCCCAGATGCCCCAGATGCCCACTGCCTCCCAGCGAGGCTCCTGGCCTCCCCCGCCTCCCCCTTGGGCACCTAGAGTCCCTGCTCCTCCTAAACCGTGGTTTGCAGCTCCCCCCACACCCTGTGGACCGGGCTCCAGAGCATCCAGGGGGACGATTAGTTTGATGTTACAGGGCTCCCAGGCGGGCGGGGAGGGAGGTGCTGGTGAGGGGACCGGGAAATGGGGCATTAAAAGCCCAGAGGGCAAATGCCAAAAACCCAAACCTCTGTGACAAGACACTGGCACAGTGAGGCCCATTAGAAACCTCAGTCAAAATCCGTTCCATGCAAACTGGCACTGCCTCGAGCTACAAAGGATGCGCTCCTGTGAATCGCCCGCTGGGCATTTATGTGGAGGGGCCAGGGTGTTCTCGGGGCCGCAGAGGGCAGTTCGCCAGAGAGCTGGGCAGACTGGCCAGCAGGTGCGGAGAGCTGGGCGCCCTCCCTGAGCATCCGGCCGCCCTCGCGGCTCCAAAGGCCCCCCCTGGCCCTCTGACCAGCGTCCCTGGGCGCCCCCTGCCCTGGGGCGGGGGGCACAGCTGCCTCGAGTCCCCCTGTTCTGTTTGGATTTTTAACTTCAGTGCTTTAGGAGCGAGCCTCTGCCCTACCCGTGCCTGGTGGGGGGACGAGCAAAAGGAAACGAGACTTTTGAGTGTTGTTGGTTTTGTTTTCTCCGTTCAGTTTCTTTCTTATTATAACTTGGATTATGAAACTAAACTTTAACCCGAAATTAACCCTGCCTCTCTCCCCACCCCATCCTTCCCGACTTCATGGCAAGTTTAAAGGGCAGCATGGGGTTCTTTGTGAGTCTGAGTGGTCTCCCCGTGGTCTGGGCCCCCTGCCGCCACCCTCACCTCCCACAGACCCCGAGCCAGGCAGGAGTCCCACCCACCCTCTAACCCCTAACCCCCAGGTCAGAGCCATCTCCAACCACACCTTTTGTTTTTTCAGGATCAGTGGTGTTTTATTTGTAGCCATTTCCATCGGGAACGCAGTCTCCCACAGGCCATCCTAAGTCAGCCATGCTCATCGCTGCACTGTTAGTGAACTCTATTCAGGAGTGTGTGCCCCGACCACTGCCCCACACCAGCCTGGTAGAGCAGGAGTAAATCCTCAACTCCGAGGTGTCGCCCCCCAGAGTGCAGGCTCCACCAGGAAGCTACAGGCACCCCCACAGCGCTGCCTGGGGCTGGGGGCTGGGGCTGTGCCCAAGGGGCATGGCTAGCCTGTGCCCACCTAATCGAACACTCCCTGGTGGAGGGCACCTGCCCGTGTATAGACAGGGTGGCCCACCCCTACCCTTCCTTCGGCCCTGGAGCAGGGTTACAGGGTTGGGGAAGGAAGATCTCTGCCTTTCTTTCTTTCAGTGAATGTTGGCCTGTAAGGACCACCCCCTCCCTCTTCTAAAAATGATCTGAAGTCCGAACCTGGCAGGACAGCCCACGATGTACCTGTCTGTAGTGGCCCCTCGGTGGCACTTTGGCACAGGTGTGAGAGGGCCACACAGACTTGTTGGGGTCTGCACATCGGCCCAGCCAGCGGGGGCTCACTGAGGACTGATTGTCAGGTTCTCCCTTCACCCATGCCTGCAACCCTGCACCCCATCCCAGCTCCTCCCCAGAGGGTAGGGGTGCTCCCTCAGCCTCCTGAGCCAGCACCAGTGCCAGCAGCCTCGGCCATTGAGGGAGTCACAGTTCATCTGCATCCCCTTGAGAAGAAGCTGGTTCAGGGAGACGCTGTGGGGCACCGACCTGGAGCTTGGTGCCGTGCTGGACTGGCAGACGACTTAAAGCCAGGGCTCTCGGGCCTGGGGTAGGGGTCAGGCATCCCCTATGTTTGTCTTTCCTTTTTGTCTAGCCCCACAGTTTTGTTTGGGCCTTTTCTTTCATTAGGACAAAGGGGGAGGAGCTTCCTGAGGCGGAAGCACCTGCCGAGGCCATGGGGGTAGGAAGCAGCTTCCATTGGGCTCAGGTTGGCAACTGGAATCGGTCAGGGCTTCGGTGTCAGGGTAGGAGGTCCAGGGGGCCTTGAGCTCTGCGCCCACCTCAGCCAGCTCCTCTGGGCCAGCCTGCCCGCCTTTGCCTAATTCACCCAGGGCCTGAGGTGAGCGGGGCGCAGGTGACCCCACCAGGGGAGGTCCCTGCCGACTCCTAGATAACTTCACTATCAGTGGTCACTTTTCTTTTATCTTCACCCGGTGGTTTGAAATGTCATCTTTTCTTGTACTCAGTCAAGAGTTTGTTTGTTTATTTTGATCGTGTTCATTCAGTTCCAGTGGCCCCATCATGTCCCACCCAGACCTCAATCCTGTTTGCCAACAACTCCCCCCACGGGCGAGGGAAGTGGTTTGGATTGGCAGCTATTTCATTTCCGGGTGGCGTTACGGGTGGGTCCGTGGATCAATCTTAGAGCTTCGGAGCCCCCTCCTCTCCCCAGCCCACCTCCGGCCCCAGCCAGGACCCCTTACTGTACTTTATACTTGCCAGCTTTATTCCAATGTAGTAACATGAGCTCCTGACGGTGGTGAGTGTGAGAGTCACGTTTCTGTTGTCTTTTCTCTTGCTTGGTTGGGGCTGCGGTGAGAGTGTCTCTGAGGCATACTTTCCCGCCTCTCTTACACTAGGATCTGCACACCTCCTCTCAAACACTCTTCTGAGCACGCTCAGCGGGAAGGTTTGTCCACACCTATTAATCCTCTCTCAGTGTCCAGCTTCCTGTTAGTACCAGCTGGTTTGCATGTTTTTGCTTGTTCAGATGAAACAGTTCAAGAAACAAACTCATATCCAACTCTCGAGAAATGTCTTTTTTTTGTACTTTCGTTTTCGATTTTTTTTTTTTATTAGTTACGACTCCAAAACACCTGTTGTCCAGTAAAACATTTCACACCTCCCTGCCTGTTCTTAGAGTGTATGTATCTGTGGGACTGAACTAAATGCATGCATTGTAGTCGATGTCCTGGTAGCTGTAGCCGTAGTTGTAGAACATGCATTGTTGAGTTGATATTACAGGGTCTCTGACAGCGCGGCATGGCACGGCTGTCTGAAGGATAGCGTGGGGGGCCAGGAAGAGAAGGGGCTCCATATTTTCAATGTCGCCAAGGGGCTTGGATCCATGTTCTCGCCATCAGCCACCACCACCTCCCCTCACACTCCCTGCTCCCCCAGTCCAGAACTGGGTCACCACCCTCAGCTCTCGCCTTCCCAACCGAGGCCTCTGTCACGTGTCCAACTCTAGTGAGAGAGAACAGAACCAGATCAGAAGGAGTCTTCCAGTTCTTCCTCTTCTTGTCTTCCTCGTATGGTTCTTGAACACGGCAGATCTTTTCTTCCTTCTGAGGGGCTACCAGCAAGGCCCCTCCAAGCCCTCTGCTCCTTTGCCAGCTCACATCAGCCCTTCAAGGAGACAGGTCCGTGTGGCAGCCCTGCCGACGTGGTCTCCTCCCTGGGTGGAGGGAAGTGGCTGTGGTAGGGGCAGGAATCAAGATCTTCAGATCCTCAGTGTGAAGGCAGGGAATGCGTTTGCTCCTAGGGAAGGTCGGCATTGGTTCTCCCGGCGGGTGAAGGGGAAGGAGAGCCTTTAGATGAGCTCTCAGGGGTGGGGCGAGTGGGTGAGAGTGGACCATGCCAGCATGGAGAGTATTGGCACGGCAGCGGGGCGGGGGGGGGGGGGGGTTGCTGTAACTATCAGAGAGGAGGCCAGTTTTTCTCCATCTCCCCAGGAAGACTTCCCAGTCCTGCTGCCTTTGCCCTCAGCTCAGGGCCACGCGCAGTCATCTTTGGACACACCGCCTTCCCCTTATTTGTGACAACCAGTCATTGAGGAGCGCCGGAGGTCTCAGAGCCTTTGGAGTCCCCATCTGTGGTGGGAGACAGTAGCCCAGGAACTCACAGAGCCGTGAAGTCCCCAAGAGTGTGAAGTGACAGGGCCAAATGGGAGCTTCATGGAGAGAAGTAGGGCTGGGGAAGTCGGCAGAACAGTCGGGGGGCTAGGGAGGGTGTTGGGGGAGGGGCAGGGGTGAGCAGGCTAGTGGGCCCCAGAATGAGGGCCGAGGCCTGGGGAGGGAGATCTGGAATGTGCCATCCTTCTGGCTCCACCTGCATGGGTGTGGGTATGGCCGTGAGGGTGGGGCGTGGGCAGAGGGAAGGTCTAGAACTGTGGGCATCTGGGCTGCTGACGCTACAGATGGACCCAGGCTGAGGAGCAGGAGAAGAGAGTGGGGACAAAAGGAAATCTCCCCTGTTGCCCTAAATCCCAGGTCTGGCTCTGCTCAGAAAACGGCTTTGCTGTCCTGTGACTGAACATCCTAAGAGTCTCTGTTCCAGCAGCTAAAATGAGCAAAAGTAAAATTCAAATGGGGCGTAGAATAGTTTCACTTGAGCCATAAAAGAAAATGCTTTGGGGAAGAGAGCAGATCTGGCCAGGGAGGCCTGCCCATCCCACCGGCTCAGGATGTTCTGCGTGTCCCCAGTGAGGGGCGTGCACGGTGGTGTCCCACACACGCTCCTCCAGCTGCTGGAGGGATCCAGGAATTACTTGCATCGGTTGCGGCATGAGCTTTAGGGTTCCCAGGTGTTGCTTTCAGCACGCTCGCATTGAAGGTTTGCTCTGTGCCAAGCACCAAGGAGCATGCAGGCAGATAACGCTTCTTCCCTTCACTGGTCTGAGAATCCAGACCCTTCCCCTGGAAGCCCCTGCTTCCCCGGAGGCGTTGTTTCTGGCACCGTCAGCTTCCCTGGAAACGGGAAATGGATCAGTGTGCAGCCTTCATTTCTGAGGATGGCTTTCCTGCACCTCCCTCAGCAGGATCCAGTGTCCAGGAAGGGGGAGGGGGCTGTGAAACCATCTCCGCTTTCCCATCCAGCGTCCCTTGTGCTGGCAGCAAGCATTCTCTGGGGGCTGTGACCCCACGATGGCCCATGCGTGGGCAGGGTCCTGGGGACACCCTCTCGCTGGGATAGAACCACACCTGTGGCCGTGGAGTACAGCCAGCGCAGTAGCCCAGGGCGAGAGCCCATCTGGGACCCGCTGGGATCAGCCGCAGCAACCAGCCAGACTTACCTGAAAGACCTTCTGAACACGCATCTCCCATCCACTGCCTTCTGTCCCGGGGGTGGGCCCCTTGTTTTTCAGTGTGTCGTTACAGTCTTCGTTTCTGGAAGAGCCAGGGTTTTCCCCTTAAAGAGTCCAGCATTGGATTTCGGTAACCCCGGTGAGTTTATAATAACGCGCAAAGCCACCCGTCCCTGACCTCAGCCTCATTCATTTTCCAAGGGCTTTCGGACCAACCCTGTTGAGGATAAAATACATCAACTCTAATCAATAATTTTGTAATAGAAAAGCCATGCACTTGATAAATCAACTCTAGTACAATTAGCAACTAGCAAAGAAGCCCAGACCTAAGTATAAGTTAATCCTAAAGTGAGTGGAGTGGGGGAATATTAACGGTCTTTTAAATCAGTGGAATTCTTTTCAGTGGGTGACGCATCCGTCCGTGCCTGCCCCCCGAGCGGGTTGGGTCCCCACTCTCATGGTGGCTCAGAAGGAGGAGTGGAAAGTGAGATGGTTCCTTAGGGCACAAGAGAGAGGGCTAGAGGGACCCCCTCCTTGCACCCTGGGCTGGGTGGGAGCACTGTAGAGTCTGGGAGCCCCAAAGCTGGTGCAACCCCATGTGGGTGAGAGTCATCAAAGGAGCACATGCCTGGTGCATTGTGGTTCCTTATGTTTCTGCTGAGCTTAGACTGTTAGGTCTGTTGCTGCAACTACCCCATGAGACAGGCAGGAAGGCAGTTTTGGGCCTGGTTTTACAGGTGTGTTTTTATGAGAAGGCTGGGCCGCAGAACGGTTACCTGACTTATCACACAGCTGGTTACCTGAGGAGCGAGGCTTTGGTCAAAGAGGAAGAACCTGGATTTGAACCTCCAGTCTTTGGCCTCCCTTAAGCAGCCCCATGGAAGAGCCGTGTTAGTTCATGCAGGACTCACCTGCCGCCCGGACGCCGTGCATGTGCAGGAATGCAGGATGTCTGAGCTGCCAGCACTGTGCCAGCCGAGGACTCGGGCTCTAGGACCTCACAGCCTGACTTCCAGACGTAGGTTTTAGATCTGGACCCAGGGTACATCTGCGATGGAGTTTAATTCAGCAGATGTTTATATGTGCATAGCAGCAATAATGATTATATGTGGCAGGCACTGTCCTGGGCTTTGGGTCAGAGTACTTGGGGCTCAGAAACCCAGCCCAGCCGGGTTAAATATGCTTCCTCAACCTGTGGGTCGCCACCCCTTTGGTGGTCGAACAACCCTTTCACAGGGGTCACCTAAGACCGTCCTGCATATCAGATATTTACATTACGATTCATAACAGTAGCAACATTACAGTTATGAAGTAGCAACGAAAATAATTTTATGGTTGGGTCACAACATGAGGAACTGTATTTAAAGGGCCAGAAGGTTGAGAACCACTGTGCTAGGGGATTTATTGCCAGACGTATTGGAAGCTCTCAAAATTCACACCCACCTGGGAGATTCCTTAAGAGAACGATCTCTTGCATGTGGTTGATAGGATGCTAGAGACACTTCCCAGCCAATTTTAATAAAATAATGATAATACTAATATATTAATAACTCAGACGTATTATGAGTGAAGCAAGTACTGTGCCAAGCCCACCTGCCTTATCCCTTTTAATTCTCAGAACCCTATGAAGTGGGCACCATCATTCCCATTTTAAAGATTTAAAAACCATGGCTTAGATAGCTTATCTGAGGCGGCAGAGACAGGATTTAAGTCTAGGTCTGTCTCATCAGATCTGTGCTCTGGGCCACCGTCAACGGAGCTCCGTCATACCAGCCCTGTGATGCCTGAGCAAAGCTCTGCACCTTTAAAACATACACCTGACAAAAATCCACCGCTGCCATCAACTGGATTCTCCATATCCTTGGGGGAGGAGAGAACTCAAGCTCATTTGCAAGAGGCCTCTGGTGGCATATGTATTTTTTGCACTTGCTCCTGCTGTTGCAGACTTAACGTCATGGTGCTGTCTGGCTTTGGCTGACATTTCTAATCTGACTTCTGGTCCCTAAATCCTTTCAGACAAAGGAGGCCCAGAGAAGGTGTGGTCCGGTAAGAGAGCCAACCTAAAGATGATTATTTGAAAGGAGCCTTTAGCCAAAACAAGACTGGAGGAAGTTAGCTACTGCCCAAAAGAAATTAGGTGACGGAGCAAGGGAGAGCCTCTCTGGGCTGGACTGACGTTCTCCAGAGGGATGTCAACATCCCTTCCTGTGAGCTGTGAGGCCTGAATCTGGAAGGTCGCTGGGAAGCCTAGCCCTGGGAGGTGATTGGCTGCCCAGTTGCTGGGGCTTTGCTTTAGGCCAATGGCTGGGGAAGGGCGCGGCCGGAGGCGGGAGCAGTGGGCTCCTCGGCCAATCGTCCTGCAGAGAGAGGCTGGGCTCCTGGTACCATGGCAACCAGGAGCAGGGGCTCATTTGTTTTGTAGATGAGTAATTACTACGCAATTAGAGAGAGCTAAAAATAAAGAGGCCCTTTGTTCCTGGTTACTTATTAATATTAATAAAATGGTCTGTCCAGGTATGTGGTAAACAATTAATGTAAACCTGTGTGCATGCGGTAGAGCCCACTGTGGGAGGCAAAGGCTGTCCAGCCCCCGCCCCCCTTTTTCTGGAAGTTATTTCTGACTGTGGCCTGCAGAGGGTCGGCTTTCCTGGTCTGGAGGGCAAGAAAGAGAGGCTCAGCCTCACAGACACACAGGACCTAGGATGCCCTGGATTCAGGGGATCCGCTAGGCACCTACCCAGGGAAAGGTCTGGCAATGTCAACCCAGCCTCCAAAAAAAAACACCAGAAACACAGCAGCAAAACCAGAAAACATGGGCTGATGTTGGAGAAAACCCCTTGTCCAGTTTCGCTGTGTATTCTTGGCCATGTTATTTGACTTTTCTGGGTACACAAAATAGTCTTTAAACCTTCCACTGAGGTAGCTGCAGACATTTTGATGTCTCCCCGCTCAGCTGGCTTGAAGAGAAACAAACCTGGCTTGGAAATGACTTGCTGGAAAGTTACCCAGCGTTCAGGGATTTGGCCCATGTCTTCCTGTGCCCTGGCTTTGGGGATGGAAGTTTCTCTCATATCCCTTACCCTTCCTAGGGGGAGGGTGCCTGGTGGCTTAATCAGATAAGGGTGATAAGCAGCTTTAAGGGAGGGGGGTGGGCTGGGAAAGGAAGAGGATAAGAGCATAGAAGGAAGTATAGGGAATTGGAAGACTTGGTTCCAGTCAGGCTTCTGCCACGGAGAGCTGGGTGATTTTGTTGGCAAAGAATTTCAGACTGAAGGGTTCTTGGCGACCATTCAGTCTATAGCTCTGCATTGCTTCTCTTACCAAAGCTCTCGATCCCTTTGTCATTGGGGGTGAACAGGGTGACAGTGTCAGTGCCTGAGATCTGAGAGGAGTGGCTAGAGAAAGCCAGGGACTTCCAAGTGATGAGGCAGGTTGGTGGGGATACATTGGAAAACAGCAGTCATGTTTGTTTGTTTGTTTGTTATTTATTTTGTTTTGTTTTGTTTTTTGTGCATGAAGGCAATGAGAGGGCAGAAACCGTTCCAAAATTGTGTATTGGTTTAAAAAAATAAACCAAACCAAAAACAAAAACAAAACAACAAAAAACAGAAACCAAAAACCTAGAATCAGATTTCCCCCCCTTGGGTGTGGTTGATTAACCTTTAGGGTTGATTAAACCTTTAGGGCAGTGGTTCTCAACCTTCTGGCCCTTTAAATACAGTTCCTCATGTTGTGATCCAACCATAAAATTATTTTCGTTGCTACTTCATAACTGTAATGTTGCTACTATTATGAATCGTAATGTAAATATCTGATTGCAGGATGGTCTTAGGCGACCCCTGTGAAAGGGTCGTTCGACCGCCAAAGGGGTAGCGACCCACAGGTTGAGAACCGCTGCTTTAGGGTTTGGCTCTAGGTGGTCCTCATTAGTGCAGGTGGACCTGCTCATAGCTGCTGCTGTGGACCAAATCAGCTCTGAGAGAGGGGCAATGCAGTGGTCCTTTTTTTATTATTATTTTAAATAAACTAAGCTATTTTTTTAAATTTACTTATTTTTAGTCCTCCCCTGAGGATATGTTTTTACTGATTTTAGAGAGAGGGGAAGAGAAACACCGATGTGAGAGAAACATTGATCGGTTGCCTCCTGCATGCACCCCAACCAGGGATCGAACCTGCAGACTGAGTATGTGCCCTGACCAAGAATCGAACCCATGACCTTTTGATGTATGGGATGATGTATGGCCAACTGAGCCACACTGGCCAGGGCAATGCAGTGGTTCTTGAACTTGGCTGCGTGTTAGAATCACCTGGGGAGTGTTGAAGATTCCTAGTGCCCAGGCCATACTGCAAACCCATCGAATCAGAACCTACCAGGGTGGGCCCCAGTCTTCAGTCATAGTGAAAGCTTCCCAGGCAAGTCCAGTGCGTAGCTGTGGACTCAAGTTCCACCAAGTTCTTGCCAGGTATAGAGCCTCACAGCATTTCTGTGACTTGGCCACCAGCATCCCTACCTTAGAAGCTGGTAAACAGAGGCAAGCCGGCCGCTGGCCCCAACCTCCGTAACAGCAGGACAGCTGGTCTGGGAGCCTGAGCCGGAGGCCTTGGAGCCCAGGACCCTCCTGCCAGTCATTGGTTTTTCCAGCCAGAAAGCCCGCCTCCCAGGTAAGCGGAAAGGGTCTTTGCGCTCACAGACAGTTCTCCTGCCAGTCATTGGTTTTTCCAGCCAGAAAGCCCGCCTCCCAGGTGAGCGGAAAGGGTCTTTGCGCTCACAGACAGTTCTCCTGCCTGCCTCAAGGACCAGCCGTCTGAGAGTAAAGGCATGTACCCAGAGAGGCAGAGGTGCTGGATCCCCCATAAAGAGGGGAGCAGCCGTCCTCCTTGACTGTCTGACGAATGGGGGCCTTTCTGTAAGGTCAGAGTTTGTTTGTTATTAAAGACCTAATTAGAAACATGAGAGGGAGCTGAATGGCTCCGTGCTTAGCTAATTAGTGACACGTATGCGCCCGCTTTGAACTTCAAGGACACAGAGCTATTAGCGCTTCCATCAAAAATGGATTAAACTCCTGTGCCTTTATAATCATTAAAGACGGGCTGCTCGAGTGGAAAGCCTTTTGTACAGGTCCTCAAGGGGCTGCCCCTCTGGCTTCCCACCCCCGGCTGCTGAGGCCCAGGCAGCCAGTGTCCATGCAGCGGGATTGGGCAGTACATACTGATGGGTCCTAGGGCCTTCCAGCTCCCACAGGACTGCCCTCCGCAGGACAGAGTGGTCTTTGGGGCTGGGGTCAGCCCTCTGGTTGCAGAAAGACCCCACTTTCTAGAGGGGTCTCTGCGAGGGCTTAGGCATGGGAGGGCTTCCTTTCTCTGGGCAGTGCTCTCTCCACCCCACCTTGCTCCCAGCAACGTACTGCACGCTCAGCCTCGTTCTCCAGGACGTGGCATGAAGGAAGGTGGTCTGGTCCACTGGAGAGACGCAGTCCCCATCTCATGCAGCAGGCATGGCCCTGGCTCCGGGAGCCCCCAGTCTGATACGCAGCTCTTGCCAGATTTCATTGTGCTTTCATTTAGCAATAGCACATAGTCTGGGAAAACGGATGCTGGGCTGACAGTGTCACTTACAAAACACAAGCAAGCTCCGGCCCCTCTGGCCGGGGCAGGCAGGGTGGGAGTTAGTGAGGGAGCGCACGGCGCAGGAGCGTGGAGGGCCGCCGGGTACTCATGGGGGAAGCAGACTGGTTGCTTTTTTGAAAAGATGGAGGTGGACGTGCCTCAGGGACACGGGCAGTCACCGGTCAGGCATTCTCGGATTGAACTAGGAGATGCTTGGAGCCACCCCACTGTTCGGGAGAGAGAAAGGGGGTCACCAGTGGGCACCACACTCGCTGCCTTTATTTCCTGGTGATTCTCAGGTCGGGGTGGGGGGTGGATGGGGAAGCAAAGGCTCTGTCGTCACCGTGGTGGCCACCCTCTCACCCCCCACCCCCACCCCGCCTTTGCCTAGATGACTGTGATGGAGGCGGCACCTGCCTCCCCAGGGCTGTGTGTGCAGCTGCTGGGCGGCTCAGTACGCATGTCGTGGGGGCTGCTGGTTTCGGGTGGGTCTCTCCATCTGCTGCTCCTTGCAAGTTCTAACCTGCGTGGGTTTGGAATCTGAAACCTGTTAATTTAGAGAACAGGCAGCAGGATGTGAGTGTTAAAACACCACCTGCTTCAGCCAAATCATAAATATTTGTCTCCCGGATTGGTTTCCCCTCGTCTTCCCAAGCACTTTAGAGGCTCAGGGCGGAGGCGCTGTTGAAACCCCCTGAACGGGGTCAGGCACCCCACCTTTCATTTGAGACTGAAGACCCGAGCGGGGCAGCCTGCTGAGGTTCCTTCGTTGGAGATGCAGTGGCCCCGGCAGACAGTTCACAGCGGCAGAGGGAGGGTCACACAGCCTCAGCCTCGCATCGTGGTCTTGCCTTTCCTGGGGCCCCTCTCCCCTCATTCCTTAGACACATGCAAACAAGCTCTGTCCCCCAGGACCCCTGGGTCTGGGAGGAATGGGAGCCTCACCGTGGCTCCAGAACGTTCCTTCTTTGCCCTCATGACAAAAGCCTGGTTTCCTTGGCCACCAGGCCCAGGCCCTTCAAGGCTGCCCCATCTCGAGAATGTCTACCGATGGCCACCAGCCGCTGACCCCTCCTCCCATCACCACCTCCCTAACCAACGGGGACTGGGACGGTGATTCTGAGGAGGAGACACACCCACAGACCCAAATCAGGGCCCATAACAAAAGAGCACCAAGATGGGCGGAGAAGGAGCTGTTTCCTGTTGAGATTGTCCCTCAACATGAAGCACATGGTCCCGGCCACAGAGCCTCCTGGGTGGGCCCACTCCAGCGTTTGGAGCCTTCTCCCCGCAGTGGTCTGAGTGGCGGGGGGACCTCCGGGTTCACGCTAACACGGGATGGGGGGGGCGGTGTACAGCCAGGCGGGAGTGAAGTTATCTCTTCAGGGGAGTGAGATTTCACCAGAAGCTTGGACCATTCTTCAAAGTCCTTAGGCCAGCGATGGCGAACCTTTTGAGCTCGGCGTGTCCGCATTTTGAAAAACCCTAACTTAACTCTGGTGCCGTGTCACATATAGAAATTTTTTGATCTTTGCAACCATAGTAAAACAAAGATTTATATTTTTGATATTTATTTTATATATTTAAATGCCATTTAACAAAGAAAAATCAACCAAAAAAATGAGTTCGCGTGTCACCTCTGACACGCGTGTCAGGTTCACCATCACTGCATTAGGCCCAAGTCCGAGGGTCCGCTGTCCATCACGTCCCCGCTGGAGAGACGCCAGCGTTAGCCGGCAGACACAGCATCAGCCAGAGCCGTCTGAAGCTGGTTAGCTTTTGAGAGAACAAACAGGAACTGCAGTCTTCTGAGACTGGCACCACCGTAACTGACAGCTGGAGTGTTTATGTGACGCCGGCTCCCCTGTCAGCCAGCGAATGAGCAAACACTCCCTGTGTGCTGTGCCGGGTTTGCGATAAGCCAGGCGTCTCTGGATTTGTCGAGACTTGTTGGTTCCAGGCCGGGTGTGTACCTCTCGGTGGCATATCTGTTTGGATATGGAGACAGGGAAAAAGAACTATCATTGCCGTGCTCTCCTCATCCTTGCCCCGTTTTAGAGTGTTTCTTCTCTTTTCCTTCTGAAATAGACTTTCATCAGAGCTTAAGAAATTACTGTATATAAAATTGATTGTCCCTGCATCTGGGTCCCGGAGCTGGTTCGATTTTAATTGAGTGTGTCATACAGGGTTTCCAGGCTGCATGTAATTGCCGGCCCTCTCTGTCTGCACCTCCCACCCTCAGGCTAAGCTCTCGAAGGATGGCTGGGACCTAGTGGCTGGCCGGGCTGCTGGAGTGGACACCCCCCCCACGCTCTGCTCGAGACCCACGGCGAGGTCTCTCCTTCCTTATCGGGAGCAGGTTTACCTTTTCATGGTGGCCTCTCCCATTTGGTCCTCTGCGTTCACAGTGGCACTGCCTTCAGAGGGCACAGTAAGGAGACTGCAGAGTGGGGTCCCCAACTCTGTTCCCCTGGGGTGCCCAGCTGCCATTCTTCAGAGCCCCCACGTAAGGAGTGGCTGGTGAAGAGGGACGATGCGGGTCTCCACTGTTGACAGCCAGCTGGCATTCTGGACTCCGCGTCCACTGAGGCCCGGGTGTCGTGGGGGAAGAGGGGTGGGTCGCTCTGGCTTTGGAGAACAGGGTCCCTTGAGACCCTGAGCGCCCACCTGTCCACACACCCTGCCCTGAGGGGTCCCTTGCTAATAGGGGAGACAGCCTCTGTGCCGTGGAGTTTTCAGACGGGTGGATAGAAGCACGATATCGACAAGTCAGAGGTGAGCGTCGGAGGGATAGTGACTCTGGCCTCAGCCTATCAGCATAGCCCCTCTGGTCATCCCTTTTCCAGTCAGTTTTTTAAATTCTCTAAAACAACAAACAAACTCCTAAAATCCAGTGAGTTAACACAGCCCTGGCCTCAAGAATACCACACGAGCTTATGTTCCCAGTCCTCACTGTGTTGGGGGCTGAGGGAGGGAATGGGTCAGTACATCACCTTCTGAACTGGACCGGGGAGGACGGGCCACCGTTGCATTTGCCCCGCTCTGAGCAGCACACACTCGGTCCCAGACATGTGCAGGGGCCACCAGGGCCGCCTGCCCGAGATTGAGCCTGGCAGCAGCAGATAAGTCACAAAGCAAATGACTGACGTTGTCTTGAGGGCTGGCCCTGCCCTCTGGGGAAATGGGACACCCACCAAACCAGGACCTGGGTCCAAGGCTGGGACCTGGCAGGGCCCTGGCTTGTCTCCGGTATGTGGGCCGGGGTCATCTGTAAGCAGTTCCTTTCTCTGGGTCAGTAATCACCCCCTTTTCAGGCCTTAGAGCTACAAGTGCCCTCCCAGGGGTGCCCCGCGCAGCCTCAGGCCCAGGGGCATTCATTAGAGGCCATACAGAAATAGCTGGACTCCCCTACCTTTCCTAGACCTACAGCCAGGCTGTCTGGACTCACTGCCCTCTCCCAGGACCTCCCTTACCCCCATGACTAATTCCACTCTCGGCCCAGCCCCTTCAGAGCCCAGGTGGGCAGACTATGTGCCAGACGGAAGGCAGTCATCCCCCGGGCTTGCCTCCAAACCCCGAGGACAGAGGTGCCCCAGCTTTGATCTGCTAGTAAGTGAGGTCCAGCTGAGGGTCTAAGCCTGCAGGATAGCCCCTTGTCAAGGCCTCAGGAATAAGATTCCCTGGCTTTCCTGGGTCCGAGTGTTCTTTTTTCCTGCACAGGCAAGAAGTTCCTTCTGTTATTCAATGGCAAAATGCCTCCAACTTTCCTTCAAATGTATTCCCTCTTGCTGGCCTCGGTGGGATTTAGTGTCCTTGCTTTCCTGCCCGCCACCCCCCGGAGTCCTTTCTTCAGATCCGAGATGATTACATGCACCAGGTGGACGAATCGGATCCTTTCGTAAATCACCCCCTGATTTGTATGGCAAGTGAATTGTATTTTCCTATATCAGATTTTCCTAAATCTGCACATAGTACCTGTTTTGTTGGGCTCTGCATACACCATTATTTCAAAAATAGGTGTATTTGTTTTTAAACTTGACAAGTTACAGAGCGCTTTCTGTTTTTCCCGCTGAGAGTCAGGCTGACGAAGGCGGGCGGTACTCACAGACCAGGACTCTGGCGGGTGAGGATCTGACCCCAAGGTCAGGGCCAGGGTCACACTCGGGTCTTCTGACTCCAAGTCCAGTGCCCCCTCTCTCTACATCACAGCTGCATCCCTGCGCTTACCAGCTGGACAAATAAAGCACAGAAGGTGCTGGTGCACAGGGGTGAGGGGTGAAGAGGAACCTGCCCAGGATTAAACCACTACTGCGGGTGCTGCCCAGAGCAGCTGATGGAGCAACAACCCTTCTTCCCCACAGTGAGCCCCCAAACTACCAGCCCGGGGCAGGGCTTGGCCCAACGCCTTAATACTCACACCTTTTCTACAGAAATGCCAGGTGTTTGCAAGACATTGTCCTCTTCTGAGACAGGAATCATAATGTCCCATATCTGAATCTCAGCACTATTTTCAGCAACATGTACTGAGACCCTACACACACACGCACACACACACACACACGCACACGCATACTCCACCAAGCCAGTAGCAAGGTGCCCTTGCCTGTTAAGAAAGACGTGCCACCCCCTTTTCCTGACGCGACCCTAGCGTGTGGGACCATTTCTGGCCCCTCGAAATGAGTCTTGGTGCCTGGGGAGCAGTGCCCTCCATCAAGACAGAGAGCTGAGGTGCCTTCACAGAAAACACACCCAGGTCAGGACCTCGGCCTCGTGCTTTCTCCCCCTGCCTCTCCTCTCGAGGTCATAGCTCAGAGGGAGAGGGGTCCTCAGGTAACCCCCTTTCCTGTGGAGCCAGCCAGCGTTCAGTAGGAACTTCCCCAGAGAAGGAAACCACTTTGCCCCTAAGGCCTTCCCACCTGCCCACAGAAACAACGGCTGCTGAGAAGTTTGCTTGCGAAGCGGCGGTCCCCACTCTCCCCCAGCAGCCAGAGCCCTTTCCCAGGATGCCTGGGACTCCGGAGGGCTTGTTTGGGGACTTTAACACGCGGAGGGAGGGAGGGAGGGAATTGTTGGCTGGAACACGGGCACGTCTCCTCCATGCCCCCATCCATTGATGGGTCAGGTCCCACTGCCCAGAAGCCTGGAGAAAGGAGACCCGCCCAGAACTGGCTGCTTCTTGCTCTGCGACTATGCCCAGTCGTCGCCCCTGGCTGGTGGCTTTGAGATGGGCCTCGGGCATTGTGAGCAGCAAGTGTATGTGACAGTAGGGGGCTTGGGGTTTTAAAGCTGCATTCTATACGGCGCCTTTAGTGCCACTTGATGGGAGATGGCTGAGCAGGGGAGGGGTTATACGGGCCTAGAAGAGCTGCTTATGGCCACATTTCCTTCAGACCAACTCTTAAGCTGCAGGCCTGGGCACACAGGAGTGGGGGAGGCAGCCAGGGATGGGAAGAAGACCTGCAGCCCTCTTGTCTCTGAGCCAATGGAGGGGGCGTTTCTGGACAGCATCCTTGTGAGGGCGCACAGCATCCTTCTGTGGGCGCACTGCATCCTGTCCCCGAGGCTGCCTCTGCTGGTGGATCGGTCTCTGGGTAGTTCTCCCTCTGCTGGAGGGAGCCGAGACCGCACGCTCCCTTCTCCCAGCGCAGCCTGCCCACTGTCTTCCTAGATCCTCATCTGCCAAAAAAAATCTATCCATCTTCCACTTGGCCCCCCACCCCTAAAACAGAACAGGCTAGCCACTTGTTAGTTACTTTGCATAGGACAGGGGTCAGCTGCCTGGGTGACCCAGGAGTCCACGGTCTGAGCGCTCTCCACTTTCCCTAGCCCAGAGGAGAAAAAGTGTGTTAGACCAAGATAATTCTGCCTTTTGAACATCTCGGCTTGATAACTCGCCTCCCTGCGTGAGAAAGGACAAATGTTATCTGCAAGCTTAATCTTCTATATTCAAAAGCCCCGTCCCTTTTGTCTGCCAGAGCATTCCCAAATCAGCCACTTATTTGCTCTAAGCCTCTGTGATTTTTTTCTCTCTCTTTAACCTGTTCTTTTCATCAGCCAGTTCATTCATTTCTCGGCTACAGCTTCCAAGGGGCCTCGCGTTGGGGCCTCCTGCCCAGAGGGCATCCCAGGTAGCAGCTTCCCTTTTCTCTGCTGAGTCAGGAGCCAAGCAGCTTGGTTTGGTCTCTTTTGTATCTTCTTGTTCCGTCTCCTCCCAGTCTGGCTTGGGTACAAGGTCAGTCAGTCTCTTCCCATCCCCGGTGACAGGTTGGTAAAAATCCATCCACTTCTGGCTTTTCCAGCCCCACCAGAAGCAGGGACTGCAGCCACAGGCCCCTGGGCAAGGCCATGACCAAGAGGGGGTGCACATGTCCTTTCCTTCTGCCATTGAGGCAGCTGGCCACCGGGCAGCGAGGGGAATGCTGAGGGGGCAGAAGAGAGAAGATGTGGAGGAGCGGCCCCTTGGAGCCGTGGAAACGCACGGAGCCCAGATGGTCTGGTTCTTGGAGACAGGTTAGCTGTCGCCCAGAAGTCGCCAGCCCCGGTCACCTTGAGCTTTAAAATCTATGAGAACTTAACTTTTGCAATTAAAAGAAAAAATTTTCCCCATTCTGGAAAAGAAAATGTTTAAGCTGCGAAGGGGACATGAAGATGAGACAAAATTAACCTGGTTGACAGCTGTGGCTCTCACTGGGGAGGGAATGACGGAATTTGGGGAGGTTAAGGGTGGGGGGCCCCAGGCTGTGTCTCCTCCTGCTCCCCCTCACCCACCACTCCGGGGATGGGGGGCTCGAAGTCCCCACTTGCTGTCACAAAGGTACATTCCTAGCTCTTATTGTCAGTCTGGAGTTTCTATCTGAAGAGAACTAACAGGAAGCAGGCATTTCAGTCAGATATGCTTTAGCTATAAACTGGTTCAGTCAGTATGCTCTGCATTCATATTTCTGTCTTTTTTTTTTAAACAAAAGGAAAAAAAGTTTAAATCCCCCCTTTCCTTCTACTGCAGGAGGTGAGTGTGTGGGTGTCCTGTAGAATATCATTGGCATTCACCCGACTTCAGCCCCAGCCTCCAGATTTGCCATCCCCACCCCATCCCCTCCCTCCATCCCCTGCTCTCCACCCCAGAAGGGAGCCCTCTGCCACCATCATTCCGGTTCTGTTGAGATGCCCCGACTTTCCATGACATATCCCATCCTCCGACCACGTTCAGTATGGACGACTTTCATGCAGGGATATCAATGGGAGGGGTGGGTGGGGAGGGAGTAGCCAGTGGGGAGGGGGGAAGTGGTTGGGTGCGGGGATGGAGAATGGAGATCTTTTTTGTCTTTTTTTAAAAAAAAAAACAAAAAACACAAATTGTCATTTAATGGATCCAAAAACAAACAAAAAAAGAAAATGTGAAACAAAAACAAAAATCAAAAACCCCCCTCCCCGAAGATTTTTTTTTTTCCTAGACACAAATTGCTTTGTTTCCTGTCACGTTTTAATATCAATATTAACACAATGTGTAGTCTAAAACTAGTTCCTTTGTAGTTTGCATGGGATGTGAATGCTGTCTCAACGTGCCCAGACCTAGACAAGACTGCATGAGCATCAAATCAGATGTGAACAAAAATCTCTCTCTCTCTCTTCCATATATATCTCTATTTCTATTGTGATAATTGGTGGGCAGTGGAGCACCCTCCGGTGGATTGCCGTAGTGTGTTGAATGATTGTTTTTTTATTCTCTATATTTTTGGAGCTCCGAGCTTCTTAGTAGTAGCCTGGGCTGAGTATTCTTGAGTCCCTGCTGATGTTTTCGCATGGCCTTGGTTGAGTGTTAGAAGTTGGGCCTCAGCTGTTTTTCTCGAGTGTTTGGCTTGTAATGACCGGTGCATGCCTGGCTTCTGGCCTCATACCCAGCTCTATTCTCTGCACACCAGTCCTGAATAGCTACAGTGCTCAACCGAATTTTGGCGCGCCCGCTTCCCCGGCAGGCTCCAACCCGGCGCGGCCCGGAGGCTTCCCGGGGGCCAACAGCCCAGGACCTGTCGCCGATCTCTACGGCCCTGCCAGCCAGGACTCCGGAGTGGGGAATTACATAAGTGCGGCCAGCCCACAGCCGGGCTCTGGCTTCGGCCACGGCATAGCTGTAAGTACCTTCCTTCCCCTGCCTTCCTGTCTCCTTCTTGCCCATCTTCTGTGGCCCATGGGGAGGGTGTGCCGGGAAAGCCCAGAGTTGGAAGCCAAGGAGAGGGTGGTGGGTCCCCATCCACGTCATTTCAGCCACCTAGGGCTGAAGCTCCTCCATTCAGATGTGACCGGAGCGCCTGTGGGCCGCGCCCCATGATGGAGTGGAAGGAGCGTGGGCAGGGCAGGCTCAGGGCACCACACCATCACCTTCAGCCCATGCAACCTTGAGCCACTTATATGACCCACCACTTCCCTGGCTGCAAAACAAAAATAAGTGTGTCTCTCTCAGAGGACGGAGAATTCATGGGGCTAGGGCAGTGGTCGGCAAACTCATTAGTCAACAGAGCCAAATATCAACAGTACAACGATTGAAATTTCTTTTGAGAGCCAAATTTTTTCAACTTAAACTATATAGGTAGGTACATTGTTATTAACTTAATTAGGGTACTCCTAAGGCTTAGGAAGAGCCACACTCAAGGGGCCAAAGAGCCGCATGTGGCTCGCGAGCCACAGTTTGCCGACCATGGGACTAGGGTATGTCACCTGGTGGCACATAGTCAGTCCTCAGTATCGGCCCCTGGTCCTTGATCTCTGCCTGCGGGAGACTGTCACGTGGGCTGGGACCTCGGAGCTGTGGAGCCCCCACTGGAAGGTAGCAGCCTCAGTGGTAGAGTCCCTCCCCCGGCCCCAGGTCCAGCGTAGGTGCGTGAGGTGCAGGCCCCCTCCCCGGGAGGTTTCCTTTGCTAATGTTTCTTACAGTTTCCAGGCTCCAAGTAAGTTCCCACTTGTGTTCTTTAGCTGTGCCCTCCCCACCGAGGCCCAATGCATTGATATTTGTAATGCTCTGTGGTTCTATAATCTGACTAATCCAGGCCATAGAAATTTGCTTAACAGATTTGCATGCTATTTTCAGATTGTATTGTTCTTTCCCTCCCGGTGTGTGTGAGCATGAATGTGCCTGAGCCCACTCACTCCTGTCCCTTCCATTTGGAAAACGAAATCAGCCAACCTCTGCCCTGGCCAACCTCGGCCTCTCGGAGGCAGTTTGGCTTGGAGCTAAGATGGGAGTGTCTGCTGTCCCAGCTCCTGTCCTTGTCGTGAGAGCCCTCCTCAGGGGCTGCGCTGGGGAGAACAGAGCAAGTGCAGACAGTCTGGGGCACCAGGGCCTCTGAGTTCCTGCCCCCCCTGAGTGCAAACACACACACACACACACACACACACACAGTCCTGCCAGCCCTGGCCTCTGTGGTCTGGGTCCTTGTTCAAGTCCACTCCCAAGCCAGTATCACTTAAGTCAGTAGATTGATGCGTCAGAACCCCTCAGATCAGCTGTAGGACCCAATCCAGAGAACTGTTGTTCAGCTGAGAGCTGCATCAATGTGGGAGACCCTCTCTCACCACGTAGAACACAACTCATTCCCATCCTCAGCACCCAGAAACACGGGCCCTGTTTGTTCCTGAACACCAGGATCTCTCCGACCTGTGTGCTGTGCTGGTTTTCAGAAATAACCACACAGCATCGCCTTTGGTCTGCACAGGACTTGCTTTCTCCCCAGCTGGAGCCGTCGGGAGTCCAGAGACACTGTTATCTTTGCCCTCCCAGGGGTTCAGGGCAACAACGCCTCTCATTTGGGGCGTGAGCCTCCGTTTCCCATCACCACCCGCCCCTCTGAATCTGGCTCTTGATTTTCCCCTGGGCACACAGACAGGCGTGGGGTGGGAGCGGGGCCGGCGGGGTGGGATCCTGGCCCCTCATGGCACGGTGTCTCAGAATTACATATTCATGCTGGCAACCACAGTCTAGTCCCAGACATAATTTCCTTTCCCAGAATATGACAATCTGTTCCCATGTATAGCGTGCTGATGACCTTAACAATTGTGCAATTTTAGGGACCTTTGATTGCAACGGCCTTTACAAATGGATACCATTGAGCAGGTGCTTTCGTTGCCATCTCACTCTGAGGTATTACTTCTCTGCCATATGTCTCCGCCCTGCCGGGCGTGTCCGTACCGCGTGCGCCCTGGGCATGCAGTACGCACGGGCCCGGTCTCATCACATCCATCTCTCTCCTCTCTCTGGACCTTTCTTGGAGGGGTGGGGGTAAAAAAAAATCCAATCTTTGAATCTTTCATTCTTTTCTTCAGCTTTAATCATGACGCCCCCCACACACTTTTTTTTTTTACTGTCTTTTTTTCTCGGTTTGGTTCTTTTGCTTCCTTTTCTCCATCTTCCCCACCCCTCATCTTTCTTTGTCTTCAAATACAATCAAGAGTGTGGGAAACTGGAAGGCGATCACGTGTTGTGCCCGTCCCAGGGGAGTGGAGGCAGGGACACGCGGGGCTCCTGCCAGGCCTCCCCCAGGGTCCCGGGGAGCTGACCTCGTGGGGTGCTGGGCCTTCCAGCTCCCCAGAGCTCCTGGCCTCAGACAATGGGGTTCCTGCCGTCAAACAGCCAGACTGCACCTTTGAGTGAAAAGAAAACATTTTTTTCCAGTAACTACTGAGTAATTATCCAGATTACCGCTCGAAAAGCAAATTAAATTAACGATATCACCTGCGTAACGTGGGCTTGGATCCCTGCCAGTTTCCTAACCTTTTAAACTGAGCTTGAGTTAATTAAACATTTTTTAAATCACTCTGACGGGCCATGGAAGGGGTGGCGTGAAGGAGAGGGAGGCTGGGGCAGTCGGGGGGGAGCCTCATGTCACGCTCTCATTTGAAAATGAGAACCTGCCATTCTGGGGGGAAGACCAGGAAGCCAGAGGGGTGCTCTCGGGAAGCCAGTGCGCCCTGCGGCAGCACGTTAGTTTGGGGGCCTAGAGACGTGGGTCTTTCTCTCGGGAAGAGGGAGGTGAAAGCGAAGTCTGGGAGTGGGTCCCACTCAGAAAGCCCCAGCCGGGCTGAGCGCCTGCCACTCCGGGAGTCGGGACGTAGGAGGAGCCAGGCTGGAGGTGGTTGCCACTGGTTTGTAGTCCATAGGATTCCTCTCTCATAGAGGGGGGCCAAGCTGAGTTGAGCTCCATAAATTTCTCTTGGATTTCTCTAACGTTGCTGCTAAGGAATCACCTCAACTAACTCAACTACCTCTCTTAACCCAATAAACCCCGTGTGTGGACGCTCCCCAGCCCTCGCCTCCACGGCCGTTAGAGCACTGACCCGGCCATGGTGGAGCCAGAGGCCACTAACAGTTTGAAGGAGAGCCACGCACCACTAACGAAGCTGAGGTCGGGGCCCCAGAGGGAGGCAGGGTCCTCTGAGCGCCAGGCAGACCGAGAGATCCGGGAACTCTGGGGATTGAGGTGGCTCCAGCCCTCTGTGGTCACATGACCAGGGGATTGCACAACCATCAGGTGCAGCAGATCCCTGGGAGGCCAGGGGCTGGGGCCGCCAGCCCTCCTGTCCCTGCTAAAGGAGGGTGGTGCAGGGCTTCTGGCCGCGCCTCCAAGGCCACCCCAGCCTTTCCACGGGGCGGGGGAGGGGCAAGGCTGCTCCCAGCCCATCCTCTGTCCCGCTCTGGGACTCAGTTTCCACAGAAGGAGGAAATAACCAAGAGAATGGAGGTAGCATCCCGCCCCCCCAACCCCCACCTCCAAAATGGATGAAGGGAGCCACCTGAGCCACGTGGCTGCCCCAAAAGGCACGCTCAGTGCCATCCCCCACGGGGCCAGGCCCACCCGGTCAGGGAGACTCGGCTATCACGCCCGTGACTCCCGGGCCTGTTTCTATTTAGTTCCTGTAACCAAAGCTGGCAATTTATTGTGGATGTTTTCATCGTGTCCTGACCGTGATTCCTAGGAGTCTGTTTAGTGAGCATTTGCATTTTCCGTTCTGGGCCGTCATTGATGGGTAGTTGATAAAGGCAGGCGTTTTTCAAACTTGGTGGCCTTGAGAGCAGAAGCTTAACCAGAGAAAGCGTTGCTGGTCGAGTGCAGTTCACCAGTCCAGCCCACAACCAGCAGGACCGCGTGGGCGGGCCGCACTTCCTGCCACCCCCTCCGGGACCCCACAGCCTGCATCCAGCCAGCAAAGCGAGTCCACACGCTGCCCTGCCCCAGCCTCGGCGGCTCAGTGTCAGGTTTCCCAGAGCTGTGCCCCCAGCACGCTGTTAGCGAGGCCAGTGTCAAGCGTGTAGTTGGAATAAACCGGATACTTGCCTGACACTTCTCCTTTCTCCCCCCACCCCCCACTTTTATGTTCTCTTCGGGCACCCCGACCTCCCGTACCCTGCAGAGCATACCTGGATGTCCAGGCAAGACTGGGCGAAGTTTCTGAGTGGCCCTTTGTTTAGGTGATGTCATCAGACCTGGACCCCCACCAGCTTCACTCCCCATCCCAACCAGAGATGGCTCGCTTCGGATCGAGGGTTGACACATCTCATCATCTCACGAGTCTGCTGTAACATAAGACAACAGCTTTTCAATGTGTATATAACCCATGATTTTGGTTTTGTTTTGTTTTTGTTTTTCTTGATGGTTTCCCTTCCCCTTCTCTCTTGCCCCTTCTCCTTTGAAATCTCTTTGAATCACATTTAGTAGTGATTTTGACTTAGTCCAGTAGTCATATAGCTTTAATATCTAGTTCAAAGCTAACCATAGTATAATTGTTATATTAAGGTATTTTTTTCTTTTTAAAAAAAAAACTTTTTTTGCTTGTTTGGATTCTGTTCTCACTTTTAAAGGATGCTGAGATGGTAATATTACTCTCAATATTTTGGTACCAATTCTGAGACTGTATGGATTTTCAGGTGCAACTTGAGCGCGCAGGGGGAAGCGCGGGCGCGAAGTGTGGAGGGAGGCGGGCATTGGCTTTCCACTTGCGTTGTCCGAGGAGTGAGATGCAGTAGGCTAATCACAGACTGCGCAGTTCTTTTTGGTGATGTCTCTTTGTTAACCTAAGTATATCTATTTTCGGCAATAAGGTAAGGATGACCATGTTTCGAGTGTCCTCCTTTTCTATAAGTGCTTTTTTTCTGTTAAAAGAGGTGATATAAGGTTTTTTGAAATTGTGACTTCTAAAAAAAAAATGTTGTAAATACAATTCCATTAACTACATAGAAACTATTAAGAAAGAGAGAATCAAAAATATTTTTGTGAGGGAGTCGGTCCCAGGCAGCTCGATGCTCGGCGGAGGGAGGAGGGGAAGGAACCAGAACCCAGTCAGTTGCTGAGGCTGAAGAACACCCAGCTGCCAGGACGACCCCGGGAAGAGTTGGAACACTGTTTAGCTCCTCTTGTCTGTGTGATAGACTCGATTAGTGTCATACCAGCATATTAACCTCTCGTCTGTGCACAGCTTCAAATGTTACCGTCTAGTTAGATTTTTATTTAAAATATGAAAAACCGCTTTTCCCAAGACTTTTTTAAAAACAAAGCTACAATTTTAATATTTAACATATTTAAAGTTTCAAAGCACATCTGTTTGGCTTGGGTAGGGAGGGGTGGGGAGACATCCTTTTTCAGTCTTAATTTTTAAATATTTGATCATTTTCTATTGTCCAATCATTTCAGCACCTCCAAAGGGCCCTGGGACACTTTGCCTCTCTTCTCCCCTCCCCCCGCCCCCCCCCTCCCGTCCCTCACCCGCACCCAGCTCTGGGGCCCCCAGGCCAGGAGTGGATAAGGCTGCATTAATGAAACCTTTTCTCCATTCACTTTCTATTTACAAATTAGGAAAGCAACCTTTCGGTTTATATATTATTTTTAATACCTCAGTGCTGCAAGTATCACCAGAGAGGCTATGGAAGAATTTTTTTTTTAATTTATTGTAGATGTAAACAGAATTTTAAAAATAAAAAGTATAAACATCGCTGCACTGTGACTGGTGGGAAAAACTGACAGTTTCCTGTTTGCACATGTTAACATTTGGCTGTTATAATATATGGTCCTCGGTTGGGGAAAGATACTTATGATGAAGGATATTTTTTAATTTAACTTTTTTTTAATATTGGTAATAGGTCGGCAACAGCAACTATAGAAGTACAACTCAATAGATGGCATTAAAACATATTGTAGTGTGGATATATATTTTTTCTTTTTTAAAATGTGATATTGCCGTTTTATTAATATTTTTTAAATTGTTACGTTTATAAATTTGGTACTTAAGGCACAGCCAGTATGAGACACTGAACGCGACATTTATTATAAAGAGCTGCTGCACTCCTATTTTTATAAATTTTACTAACAAAGTAGACTAATGTAGACATTCACAGACACGGTAGGGCAAATGCATCTTCAAACGAAAGGCTCCAAAATGCTCACTCAGAAAGAAAGAAAAAAAGAGCCTTTTTTTGATTCCAATTAAACAACAACACTTAAACATAATCATGTTATTTGTTTTTCCAATAAAATGTTAGGTTGTTTGGTGAGATTTTTGGGGGGGTTTGTTTTTCTTTCAATTACCAAACAACCAGGTTAAAGTCAAAAGCTGGGCGCTTTTAAAATATCCAAACTTGTTCAAGTAATAAAATAACAAAATAGACATTTTATTTAAGGAAAAAAAACACAAAACAAAACAAAAAGAGACAGTAAATTCCCAGAAACTCAGTGTCTAGACTAGGGAATTGAATTACTGTTTTGTCCATGTTGGTGATGTACTGTACTACCCTGCCTTTCTCTGCATCCCCACCACCTCACAGGAGACTCTTTGTTGATCACTGTCTGTTAATAATGTATAAAATGGCTATCTTGTAAGCGTGCTGTCCTGGTACTAGTATAGTGACTTTTTTTCTCCTCTTTCTTCTAGTACATATTGATAGGTATAATGTAATTAAGGTTTAAAAATTTAGACATAGTTATTCAGATTTAGGACCAGTAAGGATAGAACTTTCTCTTATTTATGGAAAAAAAAAAAGCTAATAATTTGGGGGCAGTTTATTCCTTTTAATTTTTTTTTTTTCCGATTTCAAGTTTTCATTTTATTTCTTGCTGATCTGATGTGGTTTCAACTAACCCAAGGTCTCACGATGTCCAAATGCCGGCAGACTCCACGGCGTTTTGTAGATTCCCACCCACCCCACCCCGCAACTGTGAAGGGGTGTGCCATACTACCTTAAATGCTAATGCTAGATATGCAAAACTGGATTTTTTTAATTTATTTTTTAAAAGAGGGAGGCATGGTATATTAAAATGATTTTACTAAGAGAAAAAAAAATATTTTTTTAAGAATGCTCAGAAGAAATTGATAATCTGTGTGACTATGTTTTAGATGTTTATAATACCTTTTGAAGAGACCCAGTAGCCCATAGCACAAATCTCGTGGAAATCGATATGTTTTAATGTGGCTACCTAGGTTAGGGTTCACGTCAGTCCCCCCCCCACTCATCTAGAAGTCCATTTTGAAAGGTT
Source organism: Myotis lucifugus (assembly GCF_000147115.1). Lineage (NCBI taxonomy): Eukaryota > Metazoa > Chordata > Mammalia > Chiroptera > Vespertilionidae > Myotis > Myotis lucifugus. Next base: position 2,041,259 of record NW_005871206.1, read on the forward strand.
TTTGTAAATTCTGTTCGCACTGACGTTCAGCCTCGTCTTCGTTTCAGTCAAGCTCAGGGGCGAACGTGGGAACCACCTTTCGCCTTCCCTGGGGGAGACACCCTCCTGGCCGCTGGCTTTTCCCCGGAATCATAAAACCGCCACCGGGTGACTTTCTGGCTTCCAGATCCATCTGCCTGGGACCCCCAGGCTCCTCTCCTTCCGAGCAGAGGAGAGTGAGGGGCAGTAGCTCCCGGACCCATTCCCGGTTCCACCCAGGGACGACCCAGCGCGTGGTCCCCTCGCCGGAGCTGTCGCACACCTGGTCTGTGGCCTTCCTCACACCCACTGGGAAAACCAAACAGCCTCTCCCTCCGTCCCGGGCGCTCACTGGCTTGATTCAAACGAAGCCCCCACAGGCCTTTGCGTTTCTATCCTTCATAACCTTCATCTTAATTTGAACTCGTAGCTTGGACTTTAAGGTAGCATGGCTCTTTTGCTGTCAATTTGATGTTTCACAGCACAGCAATTCACAGCCAGTGAATGTTACACACATCTTGCTAGACTAGTATAAAAATCATTGGGTAATTGTTGGTTCTAATGACCTGAAAGGTGTTTAGTTTTTGTTTTCAGTTTTATTTTTGTTTTGGAGGGAGGGGGTCCTTTTTTCTTCTTCTTCTTCTTCTTTTTTTGGTTGTTTTTCATTTGGGGATTTTGGAAGAAAAAAAAAAAAAGATTTGTTTGGGTTCCAAATAGAAAAACAAAACCTGTTTTTGATCTTTAGTGCAAACGAGGGCTAGGGACTTAGCCACCACCACACTGCTTCATTCTGCCATTCACTCACTGCAGCGTCATCAAAAATAAAGCAATATAGTTTACTACATGTTTTATTGAAGGTCAGCCATGCTTTCTGTATTATATTGCATATGAAATTGTTTACAAAAGAAACACTAACTCATACTTCTCTTTATTGGTTGGGAGTGGCATGCAGGGACAGAGGGAGCCTGGGGGTGGGTGGGGAGGGGAGAATTTTTTTCTGAATGTGCTTCACCAGCCAGGCTGCCTCCCAAGGAAGACAAAAAAAGCAAGGGGGGGCCAGAGGGACAGGCGCAGGCAAGCACATTGAAGAGAGACACTGGCGGGCTCCCCCCCCCTCACCCTAAGCAGAAAAGCAGCAGAAGTCAGCTCAGCCCAGACCTGGGCACAGACACTACACAAGGAAACACCACCTTACGTTAAGCAATACTTTAATACTGTAATATGTTTGTTTTCTTTTCCTTTCTTTTCTTTTTTTTTTTTAACAAAAAAAAAAAAGTAAGTAAACTAAGACACAAAGAAATCTGCATAAACCCACCCCTCTGGGGAAGCAACCTTAATCCAACCGCTCGGCTATCAAAAATAATCAGAATGTATTGTCTCAGACAGGAATTCATTCCCGGGAGGCGGGCAGGAGGGGGCGGGGGAGGGGGCCTGGGAGACAAGTCCCAGAGCCTCCCTAGAAGGCGCTACTGTACCTGTACATACTGAACCATCCGTGTGGAATCTGTGAGTGTCCTCTTGAGTAGCGTGGGCTAGCCAATCTGCCGTTCATGGTGTGTTGTAAACTCGGAATTCCATATGTAATAGGATGCAAGTCTAAGCGTTTCATGTGGACATAAATGTATCTAAATAAAACTTTCCCTAGCACTGTGGCTGACCTCACCCTTACTTTTATACTTTAGTATGAAACTGATGACAACTTTGGTAGTGAGTATTTTTTTTATATATATACATATATATGTATCTATATATATATATATCTCAAGCATCTTTCAGGTCTTTGTGTGTGGCTTTTCTTAAAGCCCTGTTGTAAAAAATTACTATGTGGATGGCAGTCTCTCACATCACAGATGTGGAAAGTATAATTTTATATTTGTATTTTCAAATAAATAAGTTTGTGAAAGGTTTCCATCCTCTACTGTGGTCCAGAAATCAATGTGTTTGTCTGACAAAAAAAAAATAAAATAAAATAAACTGTTTTGAACAGAGTCTTTTGGTGTTCTTTCATTTACAGAGTCCAGGAGAGCTGTGTTTGGGAGGTGGGGGTGGGGGGGTGTGTATCACCAGTCACACCCACCACCCCTCCCCTTCTACAAGGCTGTGGGTTACCTGCAGTCTGTGGGCACAGGTCACTAGCCAAATTCCGTACCCCTCGAGTTAGGGGTCCGGGAGGGTATCAGGAAGCCCGGCCTTTACCCTCAAGAGTTTAAAGTTTTGCCTCGTGGAGAGAATTTTGTAGAATGACAAAAGTAAAGGTGTAGAAATAGATCATTTATGATACTTCCACCTTCTGGCTATCAATAAGTGAGAGAAGAGGAAAGAACTGAGACAGTTTGTTGAGGGCAAATCCTAAGACCTGGTGGTAGCAATCAAGCCATTCTCTGAATCAGGGGGATTCCTTGGCCTTTAAGCCCTGGGGATAATGAGCCAGGCTGAGAGGTTGGTAGGGGTAAAGCGTGGGGCTGAGAGTGTCCTGGGAGCTGCTTCCTCGAGGCCTTGGGTAAAGCCCTAGGCCGCAGGGCAGTGATGGCGAACCTATGACACGCGTGTCAGAGGTGACACACGAACTCATTTTTTTGGTTGATTTTTCTTTGTTAAATGGCATTTAAATATATAAAATAAGTATCAAAAATATAAATCTTTGTTTTACTATGGTTGCAAAGATAAAAAAATTTCTATATGTGACACGGCACCAGAGTTAAGTTAGGGTTTTTCAAAATGCTGACACGCCGAGCTCAAGAGGTTCGCCATCACTGCCCCAGGGCATGGCCTTCTCAGGTCTCCCCTCCAGTTTCCTGTCCCCTACCTATTCCAGCTTCATCTTATGGGCCAAGAGGAGAAGTTGGAAGGTGTCCTTACCTGAGTCTGGAGACAGGAGAATTGGGTCCCAGGATCACATCTTGTGTGTTCACAGGCAAGGCATCAGCACTTGTCTGTGTCTTGTTACCTTGTTTGAGGACAAGAGAGTCCCATCCCTGCTGCCCCACAGAAATTCCAATAAAAATCCTCACCGGTTTTATTTAATTTTTTGAATTCTCAAGTTTCACAAATGCCCTCAAAATAGCAAGAAAAGTATTAACAAGGGTAATGTAGGTTATCGGGGTTACTGGATATGAAGACTTACCCAAGTCACTTTGCTCTCAACAGAGTGGCAGAGGAATAGAAAAAGTCAGGTAGATTGACCTGATCAGTAGGAGAGAATAAAATAATCTAGAAATAGAAAAATAGGAATTTAATGTGTATGATAAATATGTTGAGTAGCTTCATTTCGTTGATAAAGGATGGGTTACTGAACATACGGTACAAGCGCAACTGGCTTTCCAGCTTAAAAAAATAAAAGCCGACTTCCAACCTACATTATTCATAAAAATAAATTCCAGGTAAATTAAGGATTTAAGTGTAAAACTTAACAAAAGTCTTGCAAGAAAATCTATGCCATTCATGCAACACGGAGCTTTTAACTAAAATCAGAAACCCAGAAGCTATAAAAGAATATAACTGATATAAAGACATTATGATATTAAAAATACTTAAACTTTACATATGGCAAAGAAACTTAAATGTAAGAAAGATCAATCAATGATAGATTGGGGGGGGGGGATATTTGTAATGCAGAGGACAAAGGTCATACTATATACAGAGCTTTTAGAAAGTGACAAGACAAAGGCAACCCAGTAGATAAACGGGCAAAGGATACGAACAGGTGACTATGGAAGAGCCAACCCAAAGGGCTCAAAATCTGAAGCATGAAAGCATGCTCAAATTCACAATACAGTGGGAAATTAAAATTCAAGCCACACTCATCAACCTGGCAGTCAGTGGGAAGATATTACCTGTTGCTATAAGGAAAAGGGAGCTCAGATATTGCTGCTAGAACTGGTGTTTTGGTCGTTTTTGGAAAGCTCTCGGCCAACACTGGAACCGTGAGGGACATTCCCCATCTCTTCCTCATCAGGGTCATTTCAGATTGGCCAATCAGAGGTGCGTTTGCAAGCGCTCTCCCACTTTCTCACACCATCCTCCCTTCCAGAGTCTTGTAATTTGAAAAAATGACCGTAGATTATTTTCTGAATGTTTGATAGTCTCTCTCCCTCAAGTCTAAGGAATATGTCCGTGTGCCACACCTTCTCTGCCTCAGCAATGATGGCCTAAAACATTATAAAGACCCTTTCCCTTGCCCTGGCTGGCATAGCTCAGTGGTTGAGCATCAACCTATGAACCAGGAGGTCACGGTCAGGGTACATGCCTGGATTGTGGGCTCGATCCCCAGTGTGGGGTGTGCAGGACGCAGCCAATCAATGATTCATCATTGATGTTTCTATCTCTCCCTCCCTCTCCTTTCATCTCTGAAATCAATAAAAATACATTTTTTTAAAAGACCCTTTCCCCAAGATTCTTATCACTTCCAGTTAGCCAGTCAATTTTTCACAGAAGATCAGAATTGATTGCAGAGCGGCCAGCCTGGTCATTTCCTCTAGCCCCTGGGAGATTAAATTGATGGGCAAGAAGAAAGCAACGATTGGAGCAGATGCCTCTTTGAGGGCATGCATCCCTTGTCTGCAGATGCCCTCCGCCAACCCTCCTAAGGTGAATGGGGACCAGGGAGTTCCCTGGGGGAGGGAGAGGAGCTTGTGGGGGACCAAGCAGCCTGGCTCTTCTGCTGCCCTCGCCACCCCTCTCGCAGGTCTCTGCTTAATTGCTGTGACATATCGATGGGCACTCGCCGAGGAGGGAGCAGGCCAGCCGGCCACAGCATCTCAGCTCAGCAATCATGGCTGATTAAAAACTAGTTACAAAGCAATGAAGATGGAATCCTGCATTAACCAGATGACCCTATCCAGGGCCAAGCCCAGATAAATGGCAGCGATGACGAGAGCATCACTCACAACGTCGACAAATATTAATGGCTGTTTGAATTTCTGGGAGATTTACAGAGCACATCTGGACCGGACATCGGCTCTGCTTCCTGTCCAGCTGTGCCTGTGTGGATGGGTAACTGTGGCCTCGCTGCCTACCCGGAGTGGTCTAGCTCAGCAGAGCTTTGTATTTGTTTGTTGGTTGGTTGGTTTGTTGTTGTTAATCCTCACCTGAGAATATTTTTCCATTGATTTTTTTTTTGGAGAGAGTGGAAGGAAGAGGGAGAGACAGAGAGAGAAACATCAGTGTGAGAGAGGCACATTGACTGTTTGCCTCCCACATTCGACCCGACCATCCTGCAACCGAGGTACATGCCCTTGACCGGAATCAAACCCAGGACCCTTCAGTCCACAGGCCGATGCTCTATCCACTGAGCCAAACCCGCTAGGGCTCAGCTGAGCTTTTAGGTGGGTCTAATGTGAATACTCTGGCTTGTGGAAAGTTGCTATTTATTATATTGCCAGTTTTCCAAGACTCTGAATTAGCTCGCCTGCACTTACTGCTGAAACCATCCGGAATGTGATTTAATCTTTCTTTAATGATTCGAAAGGCACTTGGAAGTCCTGCACTCATCAGAGGCGTGGTTGTGAACATCAGAACTGGATGCTGAGGAAAGATAAAGTGCCCACAAAACAATCAGGTGAAGGAGGCTATGGAAAGCAGGGCCTGTGGGTGTTCTGAGAGAGCTCTGTGTGGCGGGGCCCAGGTGTGCCTGTGGTGGGACAGGAAGTCTAATCTGACTGGTGCTGATGTCCCCTCGTTCAATGAATGACCCTAGGACAAGGCAGCCTTTCTCCCTGGCCCCCACCTATTCCCATGCCCCCCACCTGTTCCCACGCCCCCCACCTGTTCCCACGGCCCCCACCTGTTCCCACACCCCCCGAGGAGAATTTGGTCTTTGCAGGTTTGTGTCTCGTTGTGCAGATCTGGAGCGAGGGGGAGACTTGTCCTACCCCGGAAAGAAAAGCTCAAGAGCCCTAGACATGACCCCCTGTGATAGGCAGAAATCAGCAGGTATAAGGTGAGGGGGGAGGGAGAGACGAGAGCTCGCGAGCTGAGGTCAGGAGGGGTGGAGAGTGCCCACAGGCAGCCGCCATGATCGTGGAGAGTGTGTGTGTGCACGTGTGTATGGCGTGAGGATCACAGCACCTGCCCCATCGGGTTGTTGTAAGATCTAAGAAGCCCACCCTGCTCTCTCTCTTTCTAGTGAAAGAAAATTTAAATAGAATCACCATCTGGAATTTTTTGAAGCACTTCTGGAAAGATTTAAATTGCCTTTCAATCATCTTGGGCCATAGATATTTCCTTGAATACACCCCCATGCGGAGACAGGGGCACGAAGTCAGGAGCCAGAAGGCCTGGCTTTTCATGGTCCTGCAAGGTCCCGCACGATGGTCCCGCACGATGGTCACGTAGGTGAGAAGCGGGTCTGTAATTATCTGGGCCTGGTGTCTAGTTTCACTTGACAGTCAACTCAAAGTAGTTTGTTGCCCCTTTTCAGTAGATGAGAACTTGGCAAGAGTGTAACTACCATGTAAATGAAGGGAAGAGCGTGCTTTGCTCATTCAGAACTTAACCGGGTTATTCACCGACTCAGAACAGCAACAGCAGGGGCCCCAGGTCAGCCTCGCTGACAGTGCCTGGGTCACGGGCCTGCGCCGCAGCAGCATGCGGCCACGCGGCGTGTCCTCCGGCACCGTCGTTCCCACACGTTGACACATTGAACAACATCCTGTTTCCTATGCAGCACTTCCATGAAAGCTGGTCCGAGAGCTCTGCTGGGGTGGGGCCCTGGGGGCAGGAGGGCATCTAAGTCGCACTGTGGGAGGAGGCACGATGGAGGACTGTCTTCAGGGCCGAGGGGAAGCTGAGCGGATAGATCCAACTCCCCCACGGGTCTGTAGATCGCGTCATGCGAAACTGTTCTCGGTTCTGTGGAACACTAGATGCGGAACAGTTTTCTTTCACCACGAATTGCAGTAAAGACTACATCAAACAGCTGTGTGTGATGGGCAAAGTGGGTCCATTTGGCGAAGTCGGTCTTGGATGAGTTGGTTATGGGGCGTGTTGACGTGAAGCGGAGTCCTTGTAAGGCTCTCCTAACGAGCTGGCGAACGAGGGAACCAAGGTCTCTCCCGAGGAGCCGAATGGTAAGAGGCGGGGTGGGCAGAGAGACGGATCATTTAGCCATGAAAGCACAGGACCTAGGAGAGTCTCGGGGCCGCTGCTGCTGCCATGGTGAGAGGAAGTCTTAAATAACTAGCTTCACGGGTTGTAGCTGGGGTAAGGCACCTGCAAGGCGGCGGTGGATGCGGGCGCTGAGCCCACGGCTTTCTAGCATTCTCATCCTGCGCACACACCTTCCCTACCGAGACACAGGGGCATCAGCCCCTCTTACTCGACACAGTGGAACATTTGCCCCATCCAGCTCCCCTTGTTCTGACTGACAACGAGCCCTCGGGTTATAGTCTGGCCTCCCAGGTCGTCCTGGATGCTGGCAACGAGCTGGCCCTCTGAGACTGTCCCTCCACCTGTGTGCTCAGTGTGAGAGCAGAGACAGATCCACTCGTGGGGGCTAATGAAACCAGGGGTGAGACCCCGTAAGAGATGGGAGTAAACTCCACAAGGCCATGCATGCCTGCCTGAGAGGCCTGCCCACCTCCCCGTGGGGAGCCCACCCTCACGTGCCCTCTCATTGGTCACCTGAACCCCTGCACTCGGGGGTTACATGTCTGTGTCCCACCCCACCTGAAGGCAGATACAACTTATTTGAGTTTGTGTCCCCAGCACCCAGAACCCTGCAAGCACACAGGCCAGCTGGGAGCAGGTCCTGACACATGGTGGGCCCTACATAAAAATGTAGGGAGTGATGGATGGATGGACCATCTGGCCTTCGAGCCACTCTGGGGGTGGAGCTCAGGCCGCCCCCTCCAACATCTCCTGGTGCCTCGGGCCGCTGACGGCTCTCAGAATCCGTGCACCTGCTCCTGGTTCTGCAGTTGTGAGGACCTCTGGGTCTGTCCGGCCCCGTATCCTGCACCACTCAGGCATCGGATCCAGCCACTCCTGGGTCCTTGGGTCGCTGTGACCTTGGGCAAGTTACTGAACTCCCTGTAGCGCCTCAGCTGCTCCTTCTGCACTTTGGGAATCGTGCTGCCAACTACTAATATACCACAGCCGGGGCAGGTTTTCCATAGCCCCACAGGCTTTGTGTGAAAGGAAAGGGCATGGACGGTAAATATTTTTCAGAATCTGCCACGGAATGGTCCTGAAATACAAGCTCCTCCTGCCCACTGCACCCTCGCCCCACCCCCACTCCCACACTGAGCAGCTCACCTGAAAACAATCAAAGGGCCTTTATCTGCCCCCTCCTTCCCTTGCCCGCTCCCAGGAACCTCCGAGGTGAGCCACTTGGCCTGACAGCTTCAGAGCCTGTCTCCTGCTCAGGGAGGGGCTGGCACCTCCCCTGGGAGCAGGAGGGGCCTGCGCTCTGCACAAAGGAGCTGGTGCCGCAGCCCGGCCCTGCTCCCTCCTGCCACCCAGCAGCCGGCTTCCAGGGGAACCAAGCTGGGGAGACCCATTCTGGGGAGTGATCTGTAGTGACAGAGAAGCCCCGGGGGCTGGGAGCCCAGCAGGAACCCGTTAACCCCTGGAGAGACAGACAGTCTGAGTAGACAAGGAGAGATGGACATTTCAGGGTGAGTTGCTGGCACTGAGTTTCTTCATCTAGAAAACAAGGGACAGTGCCTCCGTCAGGGCTCCTTGTGGGAACTGGGGATGGGACTTGCGCTGGGTTGGCTGTGCAGCAAGGGGTCAACATAAGGACACTTCCCCTCCCTGGCCCAGGTGCCAGCATCCCTGGTTCAATGACGCCTCTACCCTTCACCCTCTGGACCTGGGAGGTGAGATGTCCCAATAGCCTAAGGCAGTGGTTCTCAACCTTCTGGCCCTTTAAATACAGTTCCTCATGTTGTGACCCAACCATAAAATTATTTTCGTTGCTACTTCATAACTGTAATGTTGCTACTGTTATGAATCGTAATGTAAATATCTGCTATGCAGGATGGTCTTAGGCGACCCCTGTGAAAGGGTCGTTCGACCGCCAAAGGGGTCGCGACCCACAGGTTGAGAACCGCTGGCCTAAGGCTTCGTGGAGGAAGCGTGCTAAGATGGGGCCAAACCATCTGGGTAGGTGAGGGGTCCGCGTGCCCCTGGAATTGGATTTGGGCACCTTCACAGCCTCTCGGTGCAGCGTGGATGTTGAGTGGAAGCCCAGGTGGCAGTGCCAGAGAGACCATGTGGCTCATTTGCGGCATGACTTTGGGCAAGTCATTTCCCCTCGTGTGAGAACCGATTCTTCTAGCTCCAGACACCCAGGGCATCCCTGTGGCCCTGAGTCAGGTCAAGGTGAAAACAAGGAAAGGGGTGTGTATGCCTTTAAGGCAGTCATCCCCCCTCATGGAGTCCACCTGCCAGCTAACCCACGCCAGGTCCTCGGCCAGCAGTTGCCATGGTGTGTGGACTGGAAGGCGTGACGCCGTAATAAGAGGTGTTTGTTCGACCACAGAGGTCAGGGAGTGAAGTCGTTGGTATTCCAGTCGTATAGAGTCGTTTGCACAGTGTCACTAATAATTAAAGGGGGTTTTGACTAATCTAGTTGCTCTTCCTAAATATACTCTGCTCAAGAAACTCATCAAAGCAGCAAAGTAATCTTTGAGGTTATTAATCTCCTCTGCTTCACAGCTGGGGCAAATTTATTTGCTTGAATTAGCATGTAATAAACTTAAGTAAAGCTGCCAGCACCCCAGCTTGCTAGAGAGCGGCTCCGTGTAATGGGTAGTTTACATCTAGGAATGAGGCGCTGGTCATTGCAGGCCTGGTGAGGTTGGGGGGCTGTCCCCGAGGCCATGAGAGAGGGGACTGCTAGGCACATGCCCACGTGGTGGGCTCCATCCCCGGTAGGGGCGTGCAGGAGGCAGCTGATCCGTGTTCCACTCTCACATCAATGTTTCTCTCTCCCTTCCTCTTTCTAAAAATCAATTTTCAACATTTTTTTTTAATTTCAGTTTTCTTGGTGGAGCTAGTAAGGTGGGGTCTAGCAAAAGTGCTGGTGGTGTCAGCTGTGAGGCAGTTGGGGTCACCGACAGGCATAACCTTCACCCTGAGGTGAGAAGGTCACTGTGAGAGAAGGCAGAGCCAGAGAGAGGGGACGTTTGTTTTCTTTGGCAAAAGGACTTTTGGGGATAACAGGAAAGGAATGGTGTCTGCCTTCACAGGACCTACTGAGACAGGTCTTGTGGAGGATAAAATCAGGACGAGGATGGTCCTAGACGTGCGTCAGGGATGCTTGAAAAGATGCAAAAACCACGTGTCCACGGCCCACAGGGCTTCTGAGCTCCACAGGGAGCAAGAGGAATGTGCCCCTCGGAGCAGACGGTGTGATGGGGCTGGTATATGTTAAGTAAAAACATAGCAGAACTTATTTTCTACTGTAAGCATGTACTACTTTCTCATGTATTAACTTTACATTAGGAAAACTGTGGCATCGAATATTTCAAAATATTTATGATATATTTTAATTGTCGTGTTTACAGTTATTTAAGACACACTATGCCTAGAAAATTGGAAGAGAGAGCACTAAATTGTAAATCAGGTAATGTCTCGGGGGTGGATATTTTCTAAATTTTCTATAAATATTTATATTTACATATATATTTATTATACTATAGTGGGAAAAATCTAAAAATTTTTATTTCAAGAAATATAAAGAAGGGGAGGGAGGCAGGAAAGGGAGGGAGTAGAGTAAAGAAGAGGAAGGAAGGGAAGGGAAGGAAAGGGAAAGGGAAGGTAAGGTAAGGTAAGGTAAGGGAAGGGAAGGGAAGGGAAGGGAAGGAAGGGA
>NW_005871206.1:2052192-2060641 GCF_000147115.1 Myotis lucifugus
CTAAAAAGAAACACATAAAAAAAATTAGAGAACAAAAAAATAATTACACTAACAATCACAACCAACACCCCCCACCCCACACCCCCTTTTCTTTTTCTTTCCCCACTCGAAGGGAAGGGAAGGGAAGGGAAGGGAAGGAAAGGAAAGGAAAGGAAAGGAAAGGAAAGGAGAGGAGAGGAGAGGAGAGGAGAGGAAAGGAAAGGAAAGGAAAGGAAAGGAAAGGAAATTGGATCAACATGGGTGAAGCCAGAGTGACTCTGGCCTCTCGGGGAGCTTGGTGGTCCAGGCACGTGGTCCCATGGCAAGAACCTCAAGGACAAGTACAGAGCCCCTGGCAGGCGTCTTTGAGGATTATAGAGAGTGAAGAAACGCTGGACTACTAACAGCCCACATCCTGATTTTTAAAATGAAACAAAACAAAACTTTAAATCCTGGTACCGACAGGCTGGCAGGCTTGAAAACAAGCCCTGGCAAACCCCTAAGTGTAAGGACTTAGCGAAGAGAGAGAAACAGTCCTGGGAGCCCGCAGTTCACCAAGGACAAGCCATGCTCAACTGAATTCCTGCCCTGAAGGGACGAGGACAGGAGGGACAAGGGGGTGCTTTTGACAAAGGGCGTGGTGTGCTGATTGGAGGAAAACACTCCTCAAAGTCTCTGAGGCCCTAAATGAGGCCGGAGTGTGGCCTGCCTGTGGCACAGGCCCTGTGGGAGCCGTGATGGGCCCCCGGTGTCCGCCCGGCAGGCATCTCCACCAACACCCCAAGGCCCAGCCCTTGACTCTGCCTCAACACTTTTTTCTGCAACTTGGATGAAGCAGAACAGAAGATGCGCTTATCAAATTTGCCGTTGACACAAAGCCGGAGGGATTGTTGATAGAAAGGATGGCAGCGCTGAGATTTAGAAATATCTTGACAGGCTGAAATAATGGGCTGGAAACATGTAAAGGGATAAATGTAAATTCCTGCATTTAGGTTTTTAGGAAAGGTTTCATAAACATCAGACGGGAGACACGGGGCTTAACAGCAGAAAGGGGTGAGGTGGGAGCCAGCACGGCTTGGTTAGTGGTCAGATCAGGGGGAGGAAGGAAGAAAGAAAGTAGATTTATTAGGCAGGAAAAGTTAACTTCCCAGTGGGGAACAGAACCGGCATTCCGTGGGAAGTCAGAGGCGGAGAAAAGCCCTTCCAGGAGGGAAAGTCAGGGAGGGCTGCCTGGAGGAAGGAGATCTGAACCCAGCCTGATGAACGGGCAGGATCTGGCTGTGCCCAGGCCTGGCCTGGTTGTCAGCCCACACCCACATCCACACACATCCAGCTGGGCCCATGGGTCCAGCAGGCTCAGACCTCTCTCTGTTTCCCAGGACCAATCCCAACTGGAAGCAGGAGGGATTTTCGCAGTTCCAGCTCTAGATTCTAGGACTCAGTCAGGTCACCTGTACCGCTGATATTCAGCTGACCTCGTGCCTCAGTTTGCTGGCAAGACTTCTGGTTGTTCCTAAGGCACTTCCTCCCTCCTCTGGTGCCCCAGCTCTGTAGGCAGGTCTATGCGCCATTTGATGGGGTACCTGCTGGTGGACACCTGTTTTGCTCCCTAGTTTGCTTCACTAACCCTTTTCTTTTTATAAGAAACCCTACCCATAGGTGGAGGGTGACCAGGGGACCCAGGTGTGGCCAGTCAGAGTACTCAAGCCCCTTGCTACAGGGATTGGCTCAGGGGTGGGCACATGTGGCCCCAATCTGACCAATCAGAGTCCTTCAATTCTAATAGAGTTTGTGGTGAGAGACCTCTGGCCCTTGGCTTTTGAAACAGGAGAGCTGGAATCCAGGGCTAGTGGTGGCGTCTTCCCTGCCCCATGAAACAAACCTGTTTGATAACAGAGAGAAGGAAGCACCAGAGATTTGAAGGCAGAGGTGAGGGAGAGACGGGTGCAGGCAAAGAGAGTCATGGCCTCCTCTTCTCTGGTCCCTGGGTCTGCCCGGTTACTGCATTTCTTCAGAGCTGGAGTCTGCCCTCCGCTTCCCCCCTGAAAATCCCCCTCCTCTCCTAACCTCTTTGATAGGGTTTCTGGCATTGAAACTCAAAAAGTCCTGACTGATATCCCAGCCTCTCCCATCACCAACCACCGCCCTGGCCCCAGAACCTGCCATCAGCAGCCATATCTAAATGAAGTCCCTGGGATCCGTCTGTCCTGGCCCTGTGTATGGGGTGGGGTGAAGTGGGGGTCAAGCCCTGCCCTTCAGCTCTACGTTGCTGAAAGGTCACCAGGAGGTGCTGTGCCCAGGCCTGAGAGGTGACAGCAGCAGGCAGGGCAGGGCATGAACCAGATGGGGAACCGTGTGGGGCTGAGTGCACTCACGAAACTAGTCCTCTGCTCACTGATTCATTCATTCATTCATTCATTCATTCAACAACGAGGTACTGAGCATCCACTGTGCTCAAGTGCTAAGGCCAAAGACTTAACACAGGTGTCCACAAACTGTTTCTGTAAAGGGCCGACGAGTAAGTATTTTCAGCTTGGTGGGTCAGAGGTCTCTGTTGCAGCTACTCAGCTCTGCCTTGTAGAGGGAAACAGCCACAGACAACATTGTGTTCTAGCAAAAGATATTTACAAAAAAGCGGGTGGGCCAGGTTTGGCCAGCTGTCCGGGTTGACCAACTCCTGACTTAGAGCATACAGTTGAAGAAAGTGATGGGAGAGAGATTAAGTAAAGCCTTGGGTACCAGCCAGAGAAAAATGGGTTTTCCCGAATGGCTGATGGAAATCTTGAAAGCTGTTTACACTGGAGAATGGGGAGATCCAGGCGAGGTGACGGAGGGATTGATTCAGCATCGGCCTCCTTGCCAGGCACTCCCAATCCTTCATTCATTCAGTGGATATGTACTGAATGTCTCCCAGGTCCAGGCCCTGCTCTACGTGCAGGGGAAACAGCCAGGGGCAAGGCAGGCAAGGTGCTTCCCGTCATGGGGCTTCTACTCTACCAAGTCTACAAGGCTCTTCATGGCCGAGCCCTCCGCCTCGCCAGCCTCATCTCCTCCCACTCCCCACCTATTAAATCACTCAAAATTCTGGTTGTTCCTTCCTACTTCTACAGCTTCCCTGTTACCCCTTCCTGGAATGTGCTCACCCCCCTCATCCGCCTGCAGAAGTCCTCGGAGCCCAGCTGAGCTGCTCCTCCTTGTGCAGACTTGGCCCTCCACCTGCCCCTTGAGGAGAGTTGGCCACGCCTCTCCGAGGTTTTCCCTTCCTTCTCCTAGATCTGTGGTAGGCAAACCATGGCTCACGAGCCACCTGCGGCTCTTTGGCCCCTTGAGTGTGGCTCTTCCTAAGCCTTAGGAGTACCCTAATGAAGTCAATAACAATGTACCTACCTATATAGTTTAAGTTTAAAAACTTTGGCTCTCAAAAGAAATTTCAATCGTTGTACTGTTGATATTTGGCTCTGTTGACTAATGAGTTTGCCGACCACTGTCCTAGATACATACCTTAGCTCGAGTGCTTCTTGTGAGGATTTGGAACTCTTTGCTCATAAGCCCCTCCTCTCTGTAGGACTGTCCCCAACGCCTGACCCAAGGCCTGCCACACAGAAGGGTTCAAGGAATGTTTGTTGAATGAATGAATGAAAGAAATAGCTTTGGACCAGAGGAGAGTTGTGCAGGGTGAGAAATGGGAAACACTCAAATCTGAGAAGAAGGCCGCCTACTACCTTAGGGATCTAAACACTCGAAAGATACAAGGCTTAAAACCCCTATCCCAAATTATTTGTTGAGTGTGAACAATAATAGTCTCCCTCTCTGTGACCGTGGTGAGGGCTCCTTCTTCTGATTAAGTGCTGTCGGGAGTGATTGATGGGCTCCCGTGGGACAGCTGAAACCTCTCTCTCCCTGGCATCGGCAAGTGATAGCTGAGTGGAAACTGACCCCAGCTGACACACTCATCTTAAAATATCTTTGTGTCCCTGCAGCCTAGATAAAATAGCTGTCGCACTAAAAGTAAGGGCTCCACTCAGGGGGATGCTGGCTTCTCCAAGGGCTGGTGATGGAGGAGCCTGTGACGGCAGGTTCAGCTGAAGTCCAAATCAAAAGGACCCTACGAAACTGGCCCTGGGTGACCTGCATTTGGGGAGCAGCTCAGTGTTCAGGCTCTCAAGGCTGGGCCAGGATGGGCAAGACCTGTCATCAGCAACATCAAGAAGCATTTATGCAGCCGTATTGGCACGTGGTGCTCAGTTCAGTTCAGATCAAAGAGAACAATCTAGACACAGCCCTTTCCCAACAGTATCTTGCCACATACAAAGGATGATCATGATCCCAAATCAGTGCTGTGGATCCTTTTGGTTTACAAAGAGCTTTCAACAACACAGCGAAGTAGGTAGAACAGTTATGAAAAATCTTTCCACTTTAGAGGCAAAGAAACCAAGGCTCAGAGAGGTTACATGTCTTGCCCAAGGTCACACAGCTAGTAAGGATCAAAGCAGGGATCCATTTCGGAACAGGAAATGAATAGCATACTCAAAGGGGTAATGGAAGAAGGTTCAAGGAAGGGATTCCTTTTATTTTTATTTTTTGTATATATTTTATTGATTTCAGAAAGGAGGGGAGAGGGAGATAGAAACATCAATGATGAGAGAGATTCATGGATTGGTTGCCTTCTGCACACCTCCTATTGGGGTTCAAGCCCAAAACCTGGGTATGTGCCCTGACCAGGAATCAAACCATGACCTCCTGGTTCGTAGGTCGACACTCAACCACTGAGCCACACCAGTTGGGCTGAAAGGATTCTTTAAAGAGTTAGGGGTGGGGCTAAGGGAACCAAGGATGGACTAGGAAGCAACCTAGAGTGTTATGGATTGAACTGTGTCCCCAAAGATAATATGTTGAAGCCCTCACCCCCCTGTCCCTCAGAATGTGACCTTATTTGGAAATAGGTCATTACAGATGTAATTGGTAAAGATGAGATTATCCTGGAGAAGGGCAGGCCTTTAATCCAATATGATGTGTATCCTTATAAGAAGAGTTACAGAGACACAAGGGGAGAACAGGCTGTGACAGGGAGACAGAGACTGAAGTGCTACAATGCACGCCAAGGAGCACCATGGTAGCCCACACCCCACCGGAAGCTGGAAGAGGGGGGGACGGGTTCTTCTCTCCAGGTTTCAGAGGCAGCCCGGCCAGCCATCACTTTGTTTTGGACTTCCAGCCTCCAGAGCTGTGAGAGGATGAACTTCAATTGTTTTTAGGCACCTTGTTTGTGGTGTTTTGTTACATCAGCCACAAGAAACTAATACACTAAGGTCACAATAGTGGGCACCCCTAGGCCTCTAGGGGCCCATGTGATAGGAGTCCAGGGAGAGCAGGATCCACCGAACAGGGGCTGCCTGATGGACGTGGGGACCCAGCAACTATTCCTCACTGTCCCTCAAGGAGGAAGGTGAGCAATGAGTGCCCTGACCCCTCCCTTTCCCACCCTTCATCTCCCAACAGCTGAACCTACGGAGGGGCCAGTGGGCAGGAGAGCGAGGGTGATGCTGTTGGCAGCAGTGGGCTCCCTGGGTCTGAGAGGAGGTCGAGGGGGGAAAGGGAGGTGAAGAGGTGCTGGAGACCAGCCAGCACAGACCAAACCCACATCCGGTGCTTGTCTCCCACCCACATGCTGGTTCAGGAAGGACCCAAAGAAGTGGAAGAAGAGTTTCTGCCCTTTGGTTCATGCGGTGACTACAAATGCATGAAAACGGACAAGAGTATTAACACGTGCAACACATACATGAGTGCACAGGAAAAGAATATACTGTTATCAGCCCGAGGCAGAGCGGCCAGGGACCCCTTCTCACCTTGCCTCACTCTGCACCTCCCGGTCCCCGGTGTTAACTGGGAATATTCTTTCTTGCCAAGGAATGACTAGAGAGATGGTGGTTATAGAAACAGGCCAGCGGTGAGGATGGTCTGGGAAGGAGGACGTGGATGGGATCGTGATCCATTGGCCTCAGACAGTCTGGCGCAGGCTGGAGAGAGAAGACAATTCTCTCTCTGGGGGAGATGGGGGGGGGTGCCTGTGAGTAGGCCCTGGGGCAGGAAGCCTGCCTACAGAGCAGTGCACCTGAGCTGGGGGAGGCGGCTGCCCTGTTCCCTCCACCCAGCAGGCTCAGGGGAAGCCTGGGTTTGGTGGGGCTTCTGTGTGGGCCTAGAGCTTCCCTTCTCACCCACTCATAGCTGCCCCACCGTCTGGAAGCTGGGGGAAACAGCTTTGTTCACATTGCATTTCCAGGGCATAGTGAAGGTTCCCTGATAAGTATTTAGTGAACAAATGAGAGAGTCAGACCCAGAGAGACAGAGACCTTGCTGAGGCAGAGGTGCCTTCAGAGGAAGAAATCATGGGCCAGACGCACGAGAGGGCCAGCTTGCAGGGGCTTCTGGGTAGAGCGAGGAGGCATCTGTCTAGTGGCACCCCCTCCCTCTGCAGGCATGCCCCAGAGCCACAGGCAGACAAAACCAGAGAGTAATCCTGTCCCCAGAGCCAAGCCTCACTGTCCCCACTGCAGATTGCCTGAATTCCTGGGGTGCAATCTGCCCCTGAGCACCCCCACTGCAGGTGGCCTTGGGGGACCTCAGCACAGAGGCCCTGCATGGCCCCAGAGCAGATGCACACAGCTCCACAGGGTTCAGGGGATGGGCGATGGGTGGGGCACTCCTGCCAGGTCAGTAAAGGTCATGAGGACGGGGCTGCCTGCCCAAGCAGACAGACAGCCACCGGGGAGAGGCCCCCAAAGACACTCGGAGGGAAAGGCGGGTCCTCGCCAGCGTGCTGGGCTGGAAGACCGTCCTTTTCCGACCTGGACTTATGCTGGGGCTTTAATTATAGCTTGTCACTCAGGAGACTTCCCAGATGGCCGAGCCGGACAGCTACGGAAATGAAACTCTCGCTTCAGATGGCTCATTCTGTCTGTCAGGAAATTTCAAGCTCACAAACAATAATATCTTGAATTGTAGCAGCGCAGTGCCTCCTGAGGGCTCAGCGTGCTCCCCTGCCCCCTCCAGGCCTGGCCAATGAGCTCGTTCCTGTGACTGTGTGTGTGTGGGGGGGGGGGGGGGGGAGGGGGGAGGGGGAAGGCATCGAAAGAGGCCATTCCCACTCACAGGCGGAGAAACTCGATGATGCCAGCGAGGCAAAGTGACTGGTGCAAGGTCACCCGGTGGAGGGTTGGCTGGTGGGACAGGGAGACCCATGCACATTGCTTTATTACAGGCTCCTTTCTATTTGACAATGTCCCCGAAAGGAAGGCTCCTGGCCACAGTAATACTAAGGGTTTGTTTAATCACCTCCTGGGGCCAGGAGTTGAGGCTCTGTATAAACCACCCCACCTAATGCTCCTCACAGCAGCCCCAGTGAATTAGTTATAATTATTCTCTTCACTTTTTCATAAGGAAGACTCAAGACCAGAGAGCTCGTTCAAGGTTGCACAGCTGGAACCAGGACTTGAACCCAGAAAGCCCAACAGCAGAGCCTGCGTGCTCAGCTCCCAAGCTCTCTCCTTATGCTTGTCCCCGGAGAAGTGGGTGGAAGGCCTGGAGTTCTTGCCCTTTGCCTCTGCCAGGAAACTCAGATTGTTTCTGGAAACATTCAACCAGGGGACACCACAGAGACAGGCTGCCCGTGAGCCCTGGCAGGTCAGCGGTGAGCATCGGGGTCCAGGGAAGGCGTGTCCTTGTGTCTGTCCCACCAGGTTGGCCTGATGAAATGCTGACCGCAGGAGGGGGCTGTGGCTCAGGCCTGGCTCCAGGCAGCTTGCATGAGACCTGGCGCTCTACTGGGCATCTTCACAACCTTGGCCCCTGAGTCTTGGGCTGGATGTCCAGAATGGAGTAAGGTTAGGCCCTTAAGGGGCTTGGAAAGGGACCCCAGCTTCCTGAGGAAGGTGTGACCCAGAGGAGCATAGGGTGGTGACCGGCCACACAGGCTCCTTTCCGACAGCAGTGCCCAAAGCCCACTGGATTCCCCTGAGCCATGCGGGAGAGCGGCTTTGGATTCCCTGTGTGGCCAAGGTGTCCACCTGGTTTGGGAAAAGAGCAGAGTTTCAGCCTCAAGATGCTGCAGAGCAAGGGGAATAGAGTGTGGGGCTGAAGGGCAAGTGCAGGGGCATCCTTGTTGGCTGTGGTCCGGGAGTGAGAAGACCTGATCTAACTCCTGCTTCCCTAACCCCTGTGAGCCTCAGCTTCCCCATCTGGATATGGAGATGACATCCCCTGCTTCAGGCGAGGAGGACTGAGCCAGCCGGAGCATCTAGACCAGTGGTTCTCAACCTTGGCTGCACATTAGAATCACCTGGGAATCTTTTTAAAAATCCTGGTTTCTGGGCCTCATCCTCCGGAATTCTGTTCCTTTGTTATGGGGTGAGCCCCAACATAGTACAAAGAAACAGAATTTCCAGAGATGGGGCCAGAAATCAGGATTTTAAAA
>NW_005871206.1:2060977-2127159 GCF_000147115.1 Myotis lucifugus
GAGTGATCCCAAGTATTTCCAATGCTTCCTTTTCCCCTCCCGCTGCAGGAAGCCGGGCGGGGGGCGGGGGGGGGGGGTGGCGCGGGCGTCTTTCTCCCATCTCTACTGTAAGAACTTGGTAGAGCTCCTGGAGGTAAAACTCACACATTGTGGGGCCTGTCTGACTGGGTTCCCTTGAAGAGTCTAGCCCTCTGGCTTGTCCCCATTAAGCCTCTAGCAATTCATCAATTACATTTCCAATTTTCCTACCCAGCACTGGTTCCTGTGGAAATTTCTGCTCTAAGGTTTCTGCTCAAGTAAGTTGTACTAGGACAGTGGTTCTCAACCTTCCTAATGCTGCTCGACCCTTTAATACAGTTCCTCATGTTGTGGTGACCCCCAACCATAAAATTATTTTCGTTGCTACTTCATAACTGCAATTTTGCTACTGTTATGAATCGTCATGTAAATATCTGATATGCAGGATGTCTTTTCATTG
Source organism: Myotis lucifugus (assembly GCF_000147115.1). NCBI lineage: Eukaryota > Metazoa > Chordata > Mammalia > Chiroptera > Vespertilionidae > Myotis > Myotis lucifugus. The sequence continues at coordinate 2,061,456 of NW_005871206.1, forward strand.
TTACAGATTGAACATAATTAAAGCATAGTGATTAATCACAAAAACAATATGTAATTATATATGTGTTTTTTAATGGTCTTAGGCGACCCCTGTGAAAGGGTCGTTCGACCCCCAAAGGGGTGGCGACCCACAGTTTGAGAACCGCTGTACTAGTATGTCTCTGTATCTGCCTGTCTGTCTTTCCAATTTTGGGGTGCAGCGGTCTTCCCAGTGACCTCAATTCTGGGGTGGATCTAAGAGGAGTTGTTGATTTCCGGTTTGTTCAGCTTTTCACTGTGGTTAGGACAATCTCCTTCCAGCCCATGTGTGCAGAAAGGGCCATAGATGTGTTGGCTCCATTTTACTCTGGTCTCTCACTGAGCACCTCTTTGAGCCAGGTTTCACCTCAAGGTTTCCTGTTCTTCAACTTGCTTATGACTCATTGCCCAGAAGGTCAGGTGTTACAAACGCTATTTTACAAACAAGGAAACTGAGGACCAGAGAAGTTAGGTCACACAGCTACTGGAGCAAAGGTGTGCCCAAGCCCAAAGGTTCCCCCAATGGCCATGTGCTGCACCCACTCCTTCTAACATGCCACCCCAGTGCCCTCTGGGAAGCTGAGCACGGAGACCTGCTCCTGGCCCCATGAGAAGGCAGTGTAACAACTCGATCTGCACTTGGGGGGAAGGGTTAAACCGCCTCTCCTAATGGAAGGAAAGGCTCTTTCTGCAGGGTCCAGGGACTGGGAAATATGCTCAAATGGTACATTATAGTTTTATGAGCCCAGCTCTTTCTGTTGTCCTGATTGAAGTACAGAATGCCTGAGGCAGGCTGCCCTCCTTCCTACACCCATTTGTCATGGGAATTGATTAAGAAAAATAAAAAGACAGGCTGATGGTTTGATTACATCTGTTTGCGGCCGGAGTGGTGGGGGGGGGAGGGGCTGCCACCTGTCTCAGCCATTCTTAGCTTGGCCAGACCAAAGGAACTGCTGGCTCTTTGTCCCCAAAGCAGGAGCTCTCCAAGGAGCACCAGGGGATGCTGGGAGGAGCTGGGTAGGGGTCAAGATGGTGGGAAAGCAGAGTGTCCTGAGCATTCTCTTTGTATGAGAGGGATGTCAGGGAACAGCACCACAAGCTTAAAATCTTGATCTTGGCACACTACATCGTGTGGCCTGTGTGAGTTGTATGTCCTTCCTGGGACATACAGAGGATCAGGCAACCGTCATCCTAGCAACTCGCCGCTTCACAAAATTGAAGTCTTCTAAAGAGCCGCGATAATGCCGGAGCAATGCTTTAAGAGGGAAGAACAGCACAGAGACAAATGATCTGTCTTACTTTTCTGCCAGCAAGGCAGTACCCATGACAGGGCAGGGCCGGAGCCTTGCCAAAAACGGATGGAAAACTACAGATACCACTTGAAATCCAAATTGGAAACCAACACCAGCATGTCAATACCTTCTGGTGATGGTGGGTTAGGGCTTGGGGCTTGGTGTGTGTATGGAGTTGGGTACAGGCTGGGAGGATTTACATGTGACACTCCTTCATTGCCAAGGATAGGGGAGGATGACTCTCACCCCCTCCCCCAGGTGATGCTCTTGCTCCCACCCTCAACCTTTCTGAGTCTCATTTTCTTGATTTGTAAAATGAAGGTGGCAAGTGAGTAGAATAGCACCTTTAGAACCAGTCTTTGGAACCAGTGCTACTTTTTCTTACTAGATGTGAGACCTCAGGCAAGTTATGTAACCTCTCTGTTTTCATTAGCTATTACTGTAAAACAAGCCACTTCAAAACTTAATGACTTAAAACAACAATCACTTATTATTTCTCATGAATCGATGAGTAGCCTGGGTGGTTCTGCTGATGTGAGCCAGGCTTGGCTGATCTTGGCCGTGATCACTCATGCAACTGTATGCAGCTGACAGTTCAGCTGGGGGGTGGTTAGTATAGGATGGTCTTGGCTGGCATAACTCGGTTCTGCTCCACATGGTCTCTAATCCCCCAAAAGGCTGGCCCAGGCTTGTCCCCATGGCGGTGTTTAAGTCCAAGTGAGTGGAAATACATGCAGGCTTTTCCAAGCCTCTCCTTTAAGTTCGCCTCTGTCCCTTTGGCCAAAGAATCATTTGGCCGAGGCCAGAGTCGGAATAGAAGAGGCCCATTGGTTACATGGCAGATGGTGCAGACCAAGCATGTCAAACTCAAAGGCTAACAGGAGCCAAATAAATGAGGCATGTGGCCCACGGGCTGCGAGTTTGACATGCTTGGTGTAGACACAGGGAGGAGAGTGATTTGTGTTGCCAATATAATCCATCTACCACACCCTCTAAACTGAGTTTCCTTTTTTTTTCTAAATTGAGGTGAAATTCACATAAATAAAATTAGCCATTTTAAGTGAACAATTTAGTGGCATTTAGTACATTTACAGTCTTGTGCATTCATCATCTCTATCCAGTTCCAAAATGTTTTCATTACCCCAAAATAAAGCCCCATATCCTTTAAGGAATTATTCCCCAAGAACCCCAACCTCTAGCCCCTGACAACCACTAATCTGCTCTCTATTTCTATGGATTTCCCTATTCTGGACATTTCATATAAATGAAATACGTGACCTTTGTGCCTGGCTTCTTTGACTTGCAATGTTTTCGAAGTTCATTCATGTTGTAGCAGGTATCGGCACTTCATTCCTTTTTGTGGCTGAATAATATTCCATTGTATGAACAGACCACAATTTGTTTATTCACTCATGTAAGATGTCTCCACCTTTGAGTTATTGTGAATAGTGTTGCTGTAACGTTCATGTACAAATATTTGTTTTTAATGCCTTTGGAGTGAAAATGCTGGGCCTTCTATATTTATATTTAACTTTTTTAAAATATATTTTATTGATTTTTTACAGAGAGGAAGGGAGAGAGATAGTTAGAAACATCGATGAGAGAGAAACATCGATCAGCTGCCTCCTGCACATCTCCTACTGTGGATGTGCCTGCAACCCAGGTACATGCCCTTGACCGGAATCAAACCTGGGACCTTTCAGTCCGCAGGTCGACGCTCTATCCACTGAGCCAAACCGGTTTTGGCTATATTTAACTTTTAAGAAGCCCAATTTCCTTTATTTTTCCAATGGAGATAATGGAATAACTTTGCGGATGCTGGGAGGTTAAGAGAGTGCATGTAATGTATCTTGCACAGAGTACCATCTCAATAAATGGTTTATATAACTATTCTTTTTGTTCCTTAATTCAATAACCATTTATTGAGCCCAGGATCAGGAATGATGTGAAGTGCTGAATAGATATACAGATATATAAGATATAAAATATCTATAAAACACATGTCTATATTCATATAGACATATAAATCTATCCCCAGGGTCCCTTTCAGCTCAGACTCATAGTGGTTCCATCCTCTCTTCTTGCCTGGTGTGTCCTTCGCAAACAGAAGACAAAAGGCTCTCTTTCTCCCTCCCTCCCTTCACCGGCTCCCAGGAGGCTGCTGGCTTCATCATTTCCCACCTGAATCAGTTCAGACCACCTATTTCAGATCTGTCGGCTCTTATAAATGTAGCCGCACACCCGCAAAGTGAGATAAAATGGCAATGTGATTAGTGTGTGTGTGTGTGTGTGTGTGTGTGTGTGTGTGTACAAATGCTTATGTGTCCCTGTCTCATTCCTTTTGTACAGATTAATACATCAGAGCAAGTACTTAGGAAAGAATAAAAAAAACAAAACCACAAGGTCCAATTCTCCAGACATTCAATAACCAAATGTCACCCACATGGTAAGCAATAAAAAGAAAATATACGCTTAGCGGAGGCAATATAAATATGATGTATATTTTGAAGTTGGATAACAGAACAGCATCATAAAAATAATACCCGGTGGCAAATTCAGGAAAGCGACCTTTTTCAAACGCGGCCTTCCTCTGGGCTGCCATTCCTAAAATATCACAGCGTCTCAGGCAGTAAAGCAGAGCCTGGTTTTCAATCTGACAGCAGCGCCCAGTGTAATGAGGGCATGGAAATTCTCGCCAGCGTTCCGATGCCAAGGCCGCATCTTATTCCCCCTCTGCCCTCCCCGCTCCGCCCACCCCTGAGAACCTCGCCTCCATCTGCCAGCTCCTTCCCCTTTGCCTGTCACCATAATCCCTCACTTTTCAAAACTCCTTTCCAGACATTGCTCCATTTGACCTTTATCATCTGCCTCTGAAGTTGGGGGGACAGGTATCATTATTGTCACTTTATGGACGAGGAGGTGGAGGCCACAAAAGTTGTGTGCAATCTAGGATTGCCCCTCTACCCTGGGAGAGAATATCTCTCTCCTGTCTTAGAAACCTTCATTTCCTGGTCACACACGCACACCAAAAACATCACTGAAAAGATTTTCATGCCAAACGGACTCCTTTTGATGGCCCAGCACGAATCTAGGTCCCCAGTTACTATTGGTTAAGGGCATAGGAACTGATTTCTGTATCAGCAAACAATTTTTTTTTCTAGTTGTCCCAACACCATTTATTTAAAAGTCCATCTTTTTCACGGTGGTTTGAGATGCTCCAATAACACACTGTTTTAATTGTAGAGATTGTATAGCATGTTTGATATCTGTTAAGGCTAGTTCTGTTCTTATTGTTCCTCTTTTCCAGGGCTTTCCTAGCATTTTTAAAAATTTGTTTTTAATTATAGTTGACATATATTCGTTCAGGTGTTCAGCATAGTGATGAGACATTTGTATGCCATACTAAGGGATCATCGTGATAAGGCTAGTATCCACCTGACACCATACATAGTTATTACAATATTATTGACTATATTCCCTATACTGTACAAACAAAATATTATTAGAAAGGTAAATCTGAGGGTGTATGTGAAAACATCAAAATATATCAAAAATAGATACTGTACATTTCTGAAAACACACACATTTGCAACACTTAGTACTGAGATTCTAACTGGAAAGTTGAGGTCAAAACATTTGAGCGATTTGTTCAAGGCCTCAAAATGGGAGCGCTGGGTTTGGAATGTGTATTATTGATGTCGAGAAGAGAGCGGCCAGCTGTGTGTCATTAAACAAGTCACTTAACTTCTCTGATTTTTATTTTCCCCTTGATGGAAGAAGTAGATGATCTCTAAGCTGCTTTCTAGCTCTGAAAATCCATAACTTTATCTCTAGAACAAAATATTCAAAGCCTTTCAAGGAAAGATCCTTGTTGCTCCCAGAGGGGTCACTAAAGAATCCCTGATGGAACCCCAACCTCTAATGCATTCATGATGGGGGAGGAGAAAGATATGTCTTAGGAGCAAGAAGACTTGGGCCCTGGTCCTAGATCAGCCACTAACTCACTGTGTAACCTTGAGCTTCTCTGTTAAGTGAGGAATTTTGGACTAAATGAGGATGGGAAATAAATTTTACATCACGTGCACTCTGGCCGATAGATGGTGGCTACCTAGAGTGTGGTATTCAGAAAAAAATATGAGTCTGCAACCAACTCACAATGGAAGAAGGCCAGGATTGATTAGTAATGTCTGCCATAGCACCTTGGCCATCCCTGGGGTAGATGCTTTCATAGGAGACGGTCTCTTCCAACTTGACACAAACCTCTGTGAATAGCACACAGAAACTTGAAGGATTCAGAGTCATCGATGCCCAGGAAGCAGAACTCGGCTTGTTGAACTGTTTTTATATTATCCATGGCTTGGGTTTGAATAATCTGTCCCCTGATACCACTGTATTTCAGAAATTACCACCTAAGGCAAATTCTCCACTTTTAAACTCATTTCCTGAGTCGGTCTTTTTAAACCCCACATTAAATATTGATCTGCCCCGGAGAGATCTAATTTATTTAGTAGAGACAGGTTTGACTCCACCAGAACTGTCAAACCCAGAAATAGGGCCGTGGCCCTCCCAGAGCAATAGCCGTCCAGGATGGTGTCAGACAAGCCAAGGACACCGGATCCAGCTTCCTTCTCTTCGCTGAGTCTCGGGGACAGGCCCTGCTTCCTGGTCTCCCTTTCACCCCAGATGGTCAGAGCATCTTTGAGAACCTTTCCTATGAGGATGGATGTCTGAAAGTCAAGCTGTCCACTCCGTTAGCCGGACTCCCCACCCTGGGCCTCAAGCCCTGCAGGCCCACGAGGGTGCACCATGGAAACCTCTTCTGCTGCCCCTAACGTGCTCCGTTGCTGGGACTCTCACTACCAAGCTCTGACCTTCAGACTCGGCAACTCGCCCCTAAGCCCTGATTCTGGCCCCGGAGGGAGGCATTGCCACTTAGACTTGGTTTTCAAGCCAGCACCAGTGAACTCTGGCTCACAAGCTGGCTGTCTCCTAAATGAACCCCCAGTGTGTACTTAGGGGGACTCCAGGAAAGAAAGAGAAAGCGAGAAGTGAACCGGTGACCTCTTGGTTCCTGGGTCGACGCTCAATTGCTGAGCCACATCGGCCGGATCATTTCTTTTTTTATTGCCAAATAACATCCCGTTGTATGGATATGCCACATTTTATGCATCCTTTATCAGCTGATGGTCATTTGGGTTGCTCCACGTTGGGGTCATCATGAATAATGCTGTGAACATCCATGTTTTGCGTGGATGTATGTTTTCAGTTCTCTTGGGCATACACCTGGGAGTAGAATCGCTGAGTCATGTGGTAAGTTTATGTTCAACACATGGAGACACTGCCAAACTGTTTTCACAGGAAAAAAAAAAAAAAAAGGAAAGATCGACACCTGGTGAATGTCAGGCAAACGCCCAACGCTTGCAGCTCTCAGCACTCCAGGAACTACCACATGGATTGGATCAGATCCGGAGGCAAAGTGCTGCGTAGAAAGAAGCCAGTTTCCAGACCCAAACCCTAGCTTCCCGCCCACACGGCCCGCTCCGCCCACCACGCCGTCCCTGAGCTCTCGTCCTGGCCCTGGGTGTCAGGTGGGTAGAAAGGTGAGGCTGAACTGCTGCAGCTGAGGTTCCGTGTTCCCCACAACAGGTACCTGTGTTTGGCCACCTTGCTGCTCACCCAAGCGTCCCAGCTCACAGCAGAACAGGACTGGGGGCCTGGGGAGCGCTCCCGAGGCCGCCGTGGGTTATTCTAAGATGAAGCCAGGTGTCTTCCATCTCAGCATCCCTCTGGCTGCTGGGGGAGCTCAGAGGAGCAAGTAGAGCATGGCGGCTTGCAGAAAGCCTGTGTGAACTGTGGCGATTGGCAGGGGACAAAACCCCATCTGTTATTTTGCCTTCTATTTGCTTTAGAATTTCAAAGAAAGTGAGCAGTTGGGCTGCTCAACTTCATTGTTCACAGTTGGGGAGAGAAGAGTTGGAATGGAAACCTCATCTTCCCAAACTACAAAAAGCTATTTTTTTCTTGGGCTCTTTAATTGACCATGGAATCCTCTGTCCTCCAGGACAAGGGTCTCAGCTGGGTGATGGGGCCTAATCAGAACTCCCAACTGACCACACATGGGTCCCAGAAGTTGCCCAGAAAGGCCTAGCTCTCAAATCTCCTGGCCAATTGGAAGTGGCGGACAAGAACCTGAGGGTGGGGAGGAGAAATAAAGTTAAGAATATTCCACTCCTGCCCCAGCCGGTTTGCTCAGTGGATAGAGCATCAGCCTGTGGACTGAAGAGTCTCAGTTTCGATTCTGGTCAAGGACACATACCTTTACCAATTGATGTGTTTGTCTCTCTCTCTCTCTCTGTCTCTCCCCCTCCCTTCCACTCTCTCTAAAAATCAATGGAAAAATATCCTCAGATGAGGATTAAAAGAAATAAAACTCCTGCTTTAAAAAAAAAAAAGAATAAGCCACTCCTGCCACAGAACGGGCAGGCCAGCGCCTCTGGTTAAAAATAAAAGATGCACCAATCTAGCAGAGGGGGCCACCACTGTCCGCGTTTCCTACCCTGACCCCCTGTGACCCACCCCACCACAGCCTCACCTGGATCACCTAAAGGTGGTTTATGTCTAATGCAAGGTGACCAACTATCCCAGTTTGCCCAGGACTCAGAGGGTTCCTGGCATATGGGACTTGCACTTTCAAACAGAGACAATTCGTTAAATCAGGAGTCACTTACTCGATGGTGACACGTGAATCACATCTCTAAAAGTGGCTACCTGTGTTAAAGGCTGAGGGGCTACGAATTCTCCCGGCACCCTTTGGGTCATCTTAAACCTCTGACTTCAAGCATGTGGGGCAGGTGAGAGCAATGGGCTTGCACCCACAGCACTAAAGTAGCTCCACACCTCCATCCAGCCCATCCCCCCAATTCCCAGACCTGAATCCATGCTTCCCTCAGTAAAGTAAGAGCTTCTCACACTGTCCGGTCATGCTGTTCCCCAGAGCTCCTTCTACCTGGCCCCTGGTATCAATTCAGTAGAAAAGCTAAGACTTAGGCTGTGGTAGCTGCGGTTGGTGATCTCCTAACAGCCAACCTCACAATTGGAACCTTGATTTTGTCCAGATCATGGGTAACTGAGGTGCCCAGCCCTAGTGAGTTGTGGCAAATGCTTTCCTCTTTGCTCATGATTGGTTTAGGGCAGTGGTCGGCAAACTGCGGCTCACGAGCCACATGTGGCTCTTTGGCCCCTTGAGTGTGGTTCTTCCACAAAACACCACGTGCGGGCGCGCACGTACAGTGCGATTGAAACTTCGTGGCCCATGCACAGAAGTCGGTATTTTGTGGAAGAGCCACACTCAAGGGGCCAAAGAGCCACATGTGGCTCGCAAGCCACAGTTTGCCGACCACTGGTTTAGGGTGAGCAAGCCGGCCCGGTCTGGCCAAGGTGTCAAAGAAAATCTACTGGGGGGAATTCTGCAAAAGGGCTTAGGTCTGCCACTCCTTTTCTGCTTTGCAAGTCGCCCGAGCAAGGACAGAGTTTTGGAACTCCTGCAGCCATCATCATGTGACCATTGGGGGACGTGGTAACGGGGGAAGGAAAGAAGATGGGAGAGATGCCAACTCAGGGCCATGTCATTGTTGAACTACTGAACCAACCCTCTACTTCAGGTGTCTGATTATGTGAAAAGGTACGCTCCTCCAAGAAGCCAGCGTAGCCTGTGGCTTGCAGCCAAGAGCCCTGGGTAGAGGAGGAGAAGAACACTTGAAGCCCTCGCAGAGAAACCCACGAGGAGACACCTAGCTCCAGGGAGGACACCTGTCCAACCCAACCTGGACAGATGTGCACCTGGCTCCCCAAGTCAGGAAATTCACCAGCTTCCTGCCTCCTCCTCCTGCACTTCCTCCTCTGGATCACTACAGGATGACTCACCTCCTTGGAACTGGAGGGCCTTGGGGTCACCCCCACAGGACCTTGAAGCACAGAGGGCCAGCCCATCACACCAAGTCCCTTCCTTTGGAGTGGGTGGTGGTCGAGGGAGGGAGCTCGGGAGTCTTGCTGTGTAAGGCAAGTTATTTAACCTTCCCAGGCCTCAGTTCCTTCATCTGTCATGGGGACAATAGTGCCTCGCTCACAGGTTACTGTGAGGAGAGTAAGGACGGAATGTCAGATGCATCTGGCACTGCCTCACAGGCTCCCAGGACCACCCTTTGGGGCATCTTAAGCTTCTCACAGTCTAAGAAAAGCTGTGATAGGCATGATTATTTTATTACAGCTGAAGGATGCAGATTAAGATCAGCAAAAGGCAAAAGCAGCACAGGGCGGGTCCAGGAGAGACCAGGCACAAGCTGCCAGGTGTCCTCTCCCAGGGGAGTTGTGGGGACAACTGATCAATTTTTCCAGCAACAACATGTAGCAACGCGTTGTACTGTCAACCGGGGAAGCCCACCTGGGTCTTGGTGTCCAGGGTTTTATTGGTGGTTCATAACTGGGCAGAGAGCACCTCCATGGCTGACCTTAGCTCCTCAATCTCCACTCCTCCGAAAGTCAAACTGATACAGCCTGGCCCAGGGTCCCCACCATAAATCACATTATTAGCAGAAACGATCTGGCTTGGCCCAAGGCCCCTGGTAAACTAAGACACTCTTATCAGGCAGCTCATTGCAAGGGCTTGGAGGCTATCTCCCAGGAGTTGGTCCGGAGCCAGACTTTTCTTTGAAATGTGCAAGATTTGAACATCCCACACTTGCTGAGTCAACCCTTTGCCGCACAGACACATAAGACGCACCCAGTGCTATTTTTGTTTCTTACATGGGGCTGAAATCTGCCGCCCGCCGGCATCCATCCTTGGTTGCTAGTACTACCCTAGAGAAGTATATGGCTTCAGTCTAACCCTTTCTCCTCATCGTTGGGGGTGGACCCTCCTGGCCCATTCCTTCCATGACGGAGGGACCTCCACTCAGACAGCATCATGGGTCCTCCTTCCCCTCACTCCTGCCCCAGGGAAGGGGAGTGACTTTCTGATGGGGGGATTTGGAAGAAAGATCAGCTCTTGCACAGCCCACCCCATCCTCTCTCTCGAGCTGCCCCTCAGTCGAGAGGTCACACTGCCTGGCTTGCAGGGGCAGCTCCATCACGGCCGGCGCCTGTGCCTGGGGACTGCATCCGGCTCAGGCATGCGGTCTTAGCAAACCCACGCGGCTCGCAGATTCTGAACCCCTTCTCAAGCAGCTTCGTTAGCCATCACGGTAGTATTTTGTTGTCCTTTGCCTGGTGCTTGTGTCTATCCTTCAGCTGGCTCCTCATGGAGGCAGGGAAAAGAAGGGCAACGTTTATTCGTCCCTCAAACCCCAAGCACAACCAGGTCTTCCCGGGTTTGGAAGGTCATGATCCGGTCTCCCCCCAAACATCTCTGCCAAGGTCCCCAGGCCGTTCACTCATGCCCCCTCCTCAGCGTCCCCTGGCTTGCCCTGTCCTCTGGGGCACACTCCAGGCTGTGGGACCCTCTCAAACAGTGGTTCTATGAAAGGAAGTAGGGAGGATGGGGCTGACCTAGACTATCAGAGGAGATGGCGCGACTGTGAGTCCTGAGCTCGAAGGACAGAGGCCCGCCTGCTTGGGTGCTGACTCTGGCCTCCAGGCACCTCACTTCCGTTGTTTCAGGGAGATTCCCTGCCATCCGGCAATGTTTGGGGGGCCAAGGAGAGGATGTGTGACTCAGTGAAACAGAAAGGCCCGTTGGAGACCCCAGTAAAGGATGGACCCTCCCGGGATCAGCTTTTCCCAACAGGGAAACAACACCTGCTTCCAAAGGTGCCTGTGGAAGTGGAGGGTGTATGGACGTTGCCTGGGAAATGTGCACAAACGATTCCTGCTCCACAGGTCAAAGGTGAAAACCAGTTTCACTCCTCATAGTGCCGCCTTACAGGTGTCCCACCACCCGTGGGCTGGGCTCATCTGACTCCAGCCCCTGGAGCCCCAAAAAGCTCTGTGAGTCCGATCGGCCAGTCTGCAGACTAACTAGAGGGGAGACAGAGGTGGGCAAAGGCAGCGAGGATGTGACAGCCTAACAGTGAAAGCAGAAGAAAAGCCAGCTGGGCGAGGATACGAGCTGCAAAAGTAAAGCAATCGGAGGCCATTTAGTGCCTGGGCGAGCGAGGGCCCCCTCCCAGGAGACCGTGCATTAAGTAACAAGTCATGAAGAAAGGAAAGTCTGTTCAACACAATCCGTTTAAGAAGATTAAAAACAAACATGTTATACATCGGAGCAATATTACCATTGGGAACAGGACAACAGTTAGAAGGTGGAAACCACAGGCGTCTAAAGGACCTATATTGGGGCGCCTCCTTCTCCGACGATGCGGGACAAATGGAGCTCCACCGAAAGAACATACCGTGGTCCTTTGGCCTCTCAGCAAGGTATTATTTAGGTGGAAGGAAAGCAACAAAAATGGGGGAAGGGGAGCCAATGGATAAGGACTTAGGGTCCGTCCTTCCGTTTAAAAAATCTTCTACTTGCTCCTCGGCTAGAAGCGCAGCTCCTGCTTGGGGAGGCCTCAGTTTGCCTGGATCTTCTTGGGGAGGCCCAGCGCCTCGCGGCTCCTGCCCAACAGCATGCCCTCCAGCCGCTGGCAGTGCTCCCGGAGCTGCTTCTCGCGGGGCAGCAGGAAGGTGAGGACCTTGTTTCGCACGATGCCCCGGTCCTCCTCCTCCCTCAGTCGCTGCTTCACGCGGGCCGCCTGTTCCTCCTGCTGCGCCAGGGTCCCGTTCATCTCACAGAAGGCGTCTTCCAGGTAATGGATGGCCTTCAAGGCCTCGTTCTTAAAGTCCTCCAGCTCCCGCTCGACTGCAGCCACCTTCTGCTGCAGGACCTCCAAGTCAGCTGACGGCAGGAGGCCAGAGGGCCACGACTGGGGGAGGGAAAAGTCCCCAGACTGGAGGCCGCTCTCCACCATCTTCTTCCCTTGTAAAGTATTCACCTTCATGAGAATGGACCCAGCCTGATAGAGGGGTTCCATAGTCTTCCCGTTTGGACAAAGAGAGGGAGCTAAGAGACCTGCCAAGTCAGTGAAGTTTTGGGAGGTGGGGTGGGGAGGGGGACGCTGGAGACAAGACACAGGATCATTTGAAGTGGAGAAACCCACATATTGTGACATCAGGGCCCCTTCAGCCAATCAGGAGGCAAAGCCACAATCCGTTCATTTGCATATTATAGTTCCATTGGTTGGTTAACCAGAGCTTTGTGTGCTCATCCACCCAAGAGGTATTTAGTTGTCCCTCCTGAGATACGGGTTCTGATCAGCTCATCACCCTTCCAGAACCAGAGTTTAATCTCTCCCTTAACCTCAGAGACAGACCGAGGCCCAGAGCAGGGGAGTAAACCAGCCAAGGCAAAGCAGGCCAGGCCAGGCGCACTGGCTGCCAAGGCTGGGTGGTCTGCCACACCAGGAGGGGCCTGGAGGGTCTCAGAATGGTCTCTAGGCGTCAGTGCCTCATCAGTGAAACAAGCGCATCGTAAGAGATAATACCTAATCCACTTCTAGCTCCAAAATGCTATAAAAAGGTAATTTCTGATTCCAATCCATACTCCTATAATGATGTCAGAATTCTAGATAATGTTAGAAGCGGCGAGAAATGCACTGGGGTTTTGATGTATGGTCCACAGCAGTGCTGACTTGGGATGTGCGGGGTAAAAACGGGTCACATTCATTTATTCTGCAGGCACTCACTGAGTGCTCACTCTGCACCAGGACCAGGGCGCAAGGGTGGCAAGCGGGATGGTCCCCACTCCCGGCCCTGCAGGATCATTGCCCGAGTGCCAGCAAAGATGAGAAAAGACATGTAGAGGGGTGAATCGCACACGTCCTCTCTGATTACTCTAAGAAAGGAAATGTTTCTAGCTGACCTACGTTTGGTTTCGTCAAGAACAAACCTCTGTCTTGCTCATCTCAATCTCTTGGCCAGATTTCTCTTCTGGTCTCCGAATCTAAACATCTCTCCAATGTGCCTCAAATTCGACCCAAAGCTGAACTGGTTATCATTTCGTTCAAACTGGTTGCCGTCTGGATAATGACACCAGCCCGGGGCAGCACCCGCACCAGCATCCATGTGACAAACCTGGGATCGATGTAGACCCCTCCGCATCCAAGTGGCTCTGAGTCCTTTTGATGCCACCATCTCTGAGCACGCTAGTATCAGACCACCTGGGTTGGGGTGCAGCTCCACCACCTACAGCTGTGTCTCTTACCTCCTGAGTCTCAGCTTCCTTATTTATACAGTCTGAACACGAATTCAATGGTGTGCAGGTCCCTAGGAGGAAAAAAAAAACAATAGTTCTGATTTATAGCTGTTGCCAATTTCCATAGTGTAAATATTCCCACCATGGCTGATTTCAGGCTACCAACAGGATGTCTCTGGGAAGAGATACGCTCAATTGGCCCTCATGAACCTGAACGAGCCAACTCTGCAACCACAGGGCCCATGATGAGGACAGCTGCCTTCCCGAGATGCAGATTGGCCTACCTAGCCTCTAGGTCCTAGAGTGCCTGCAGTGGGCATCAGAGAGGGCACTTTGCAGGGAAGTTCATGGCTAAACTAAGGTGTAATTTTGAATCTCACGCTCAATTGGCCCTCATGAACCTGAACGAGCCAACTCTGCAACCACAGGGCCCATGATGAGGATCTGATGTCTGGAATTGCCATGTGACCACAGGTGAGCCACCTCCCTTGTCTGAGCCTATTTTCTCTGCTGTAATGTGAGAAAGTGGGAGGCAACTTCCCTGAGGTCTCTGATGTTCTAAGAACCATCCGGTCCTTCCTTTAAACCTCTCCCCGGGTGTTTGGTGGAAAGAGCACTGTTCCAGGAGTCAGAAGATCTGATGTCTGGAATTGCCATGTGACCACAGGTGAGCCACCTCCCTTGTCTGAGCCTATTTTCTCTGCTGTAATGTGAGAAAGTGGGAGGCAACTTCCCTGAGGTCTCTGATGTTCTAAGAACCATCCGGTCCTTCCTTTAAACCTCTCCCCGGGCACTTAACGCCTTCTCCCTCTTTTTGTGACCTAGGACCCGTCCTTCCAGGCCCCCCTGTAAGTTACATGAGGACAGGGACTGCGCATTTCTCATCCTACGTACCCCCCCCCCCCCCCGTGTCCTGCCTGGTGCCCTACCCGTAGGGCACTTAGAAAACAAGATGAAACAGAGGTTGTTTTCATAGGTAGCTCTCAAATCCAGGGGCGCCCCTGGCTTTCCTTCTGACGTGATGACACCTACTGGTCTGTGTGGAAACAGCACCCTCTTGATTCCCAGACCTGAGATCCAGAGGGGAAATGGGAAGAAGATATAAACAGCCTGCAGTCCTGTGGTGTATTATTAGGGGGGCGGGGGTGCAGGTCCAGCCCATATAGGTTCCCAATAAATATGTTTTGAATCAGCAAAAGAAAAAATGTGTCTCTGTCTTGTGGTTTATCTCATTCTTTGAGAGTCTCTCTCTCTCTCTCTCTCTCTCTCTCTCTCTCTCTCTCTCTCTCCATTTATTCTCAGCCTCTTTGTCTCTCTCCCACAGAGAACGCTGAAGTCAGAACCAGAGCTATGAAAGACAAGTAGCAAAAGTTAAAAAGGAATAGCAGTTCCTCAATCTCCCCGGTGCTTTTTTTAAAAAAATATATTTTATTGAGTTTTTACAGAGGAAGGGAGAGGGATAGAGATTTAGAAACATTGATCAGCTGCCTCCTGCACACCCCCCATTGGGGATGTGCCCGCAACCAAGGTACATGCCCTTGACCGGAATCGAACCTGGGACCCTTCAGTCCTCAGGCTGATGCTCTATCCACTGAGCCAAACCAGTTAGGGCTCCCCGGTGCTTTTTAATGAGGTTTCAGTTCATTTCTCCTCAGAGCCATGGGGAGGACCGTGTTCCCCCTGAGCCTTTGTCAGCGGAGGAGCCAGGCTGGGCAGCTCCTGAACCTTCTGGGGGCCTCAGCAGGGGCAACTCGCCACTGGGCACGTGCTCTGCATGTCCACCTCCTAGAAGCTTCACAGTCCAGGCCTGTGCCTTCCTCACAAATTCCCTTCCATGGAACCCAGGAAAGACAGCACGTCTGTTTGTTTGTCCTCTTCAAGGTGTCAAGAGAAAGGGATGCTGACATCTCCTGGCCAGCACCTGTCAGGAGGGTTTCTCTGTCCCTGGTCTATTCCCACAGTTCACAGGCTCCCTGTGTCTCAGGATAATGGGGGAGCAAGAAGAGCTGTCAACCCCACAGAGATCCAGATCCCACCCCTGAGAATCAGACCCCACCTGAGTGGGCAGGGTCCCGGGTTGGGGACACTCCTGCCCACAGGATCAGCACCCCTCCCAGGCCCATTCTGCCCCTGCATGTGAAGAAAAGGGACACACCACATGTGCACTCCTCCGTGTGCCTCTTTAAAAGTGAGGGGGACCCTCTACAGCTCCTCACCTCCCGTTTAGAATCACATTCACGGTCCTATGTCTCAGCCAAGTACTGGCCCGGGGGCTGGAGCTCCCATAGTCGGCTCTGACTCATCACGGGCCCTCCTGGGGCTAGGCCGGGCCTTCCCGAAGCACAGGCCTCCCCATGCAAGGACCAACTTGGGGTGCTGTTCCCAAGCAAGAAAGGGGAGGATAGACAACCAGCTGCGGCTTCCACAAAGCATGGTTGTATCGAAAGAGAAAACACATGAGGGAACCAAGCTCACGCTCCAAAAATGAGCTGCTCATGTCAGCTTCCAAGCAGAGTCTTCTAGGAATCCCTTAAAACCAGTCCATCTGCCTCCACAGCCAAGAAAAGAGCTATGAAAAGAACCTAAAAGTTCAGAGCAATCTCTCAGCAACAACAAAGATTATGTGGTTGGCTATTTCCCTCCCCAGCATACTACTGTCTTCCCAGAATGCCCCGGGCCTGGGTCTGGGCCTGGGCCTCCCCAGGTGGCTGCTGGCCTGGGAGAGGATGCTCCACAGCCTGTGGCTCCCCAGATGTGCCCCTACCAACAAGAGCAATCTGGACACACGGAGCGGGCCTCCCTCCAGCCTTCACTCACCCATCCATCCAGTCGCGTATTCAAGGGCATTGACTGAGCGCCTGCCCTGTGCACACTGAGCTGGGCAACGGATTTAAGAGAGCAAACAAGAGAGAAGACCCCTGTTCTCAAGCCGCTGGCATTTCAGCAGAAGGAGACAGACAAAAAAGTGGAGCAATCAGCAAAGAAGGTGGCTGGGGCTGGTCTAAGTGCTCTGAAGGGAGTAAACAGGACAAGGTGATGGAGAGCCTGGGGCGGGAGGGGCACTCAGGGAAGGCACTTGGGGTGAGTCGGAACGATGAAGATACCTGGGAACAGCAAGTGGAGAGGCCTTGAGGCAGATACAGGCCCAGAAGGAGGAGAGGAGGGGGAGGTGCAGGGCCTGAGCCGTGGCGGACCTGGGATGGCATCCCCCGTGAATGCCCAGTGCCCTGTCAAGGGCGCCTCTAGCTGTACGAGACTTCCAGCTCTGCAGCTGGTTTTCCAGTCTGGGGAATGGGGACAAGGCTGGGGTGCAAGTGGGGACCAGGACCAAGAACCCAACTCGGTGCTGTTCAGCATGATTAATTAACCCAGAGCCCGGCCCAGGCACAGCGCTAAAAATACCTGCCTCCCGCCGCGGTGCGGCAGCTGCCACCCAGCAACTTTTCCCCGTCGCCATTTATCATAATTTGACACTGATAAGGAGTGTCCATGGAGCTGTGTGTCTGCAAGAATAGGACTCATCCGCAGCCCGCCAGCCAGCGGGCCTGTGGGAACCGGCCGTGGCGGTTTCCTACCTGAGCCCTTCTCCCAGCCCGGAGCCCCGCCTTGGCCACCCCTCGATGTGCCTGCCACCCGCCCACCGCCCGTGGCTGGCCTCCCCTCCTGGAACGCTAGTGGGCCCGCCTGCAGGGTGCGAGCCAAAGCTTTCTGGAGAGCAGGGGCGCATGGTCGGATGCCATGTTTCACACCACTGCCACCCCGCAACTCGGCCGAGCGCCATCCATCAGAGGCCCTGCCAGCCAGGGCGGCACTTTAATTAAAATATGTAAAACATGCTGGGGGGAGTGGATCTGAAGACACAGGAGCGGTCCTTGGACACGAGCGGTACAGGCAGCCCCACCAGTGGGCTGGCCCTTCTCCAGCCCCGGAGGCCTAGCACTGTGCCAGGCCAGGGCCTCCAAGCAGGCAGGGGGGGTCGGGGGAGAGGGCGAGGTGATGCCCTGCACCAACCACCTGCTCCACCTCCACCGGGCACAGAACTTCGCTGGGGCAGAACAGCCGCACGGGAACGAGGCTCCACAGCCAGCACGGTGACCCAGAGACCAGGCCAGGAAGGGCCTGGCATCGCCCCAGCTGGAATATTCTATCCCACTCTCAACACTAATTTTCTTAAATGACCCATCATGAAGCCGGTACCTGGACATTTATATTAACTCTTTAGCAAAGCCATGTCCATGGCCAAGACGAATGAGCTGCCCAAGATTACTCTTCCTTCGACTGCCTTCTATGTGGACAGGAAGTGTGATCACACTGTTCAGGGCAGGGCCAGGCAAATGTTCTTTGTAAAAAAAAAAAATTTATTGATTTCAGAGAGGAAGGGAGAGGGGAGAGAAATAGAAACATCAATGATGAGAGTCATCCATCAGCTGCCTCCTCGCACGCCCCCTACAGGGGGTTGAGCCCGCAACCACATGACTCTCAACCACTGAGACACACCAGCTGGGCTGGGCAAAGGTCAAATCAGAAAAATTATAGGCCAAAATTTGTAATCCCAACCTTTTCTTAAAATCAGACAAGGCCATTGTTTTAAGCATCCTTTCCCCCACCCCTCACCCCCACCCCACCTCCATCATTGAAGGAATTTGTGATTTTTACCGAAACATCAGAACTCTGGGGTTCAGGCCTGTGCCACATTTTCTGTGCAATGACACAGACACGGGGAGTGTTGAGGGGTTTGGGGAGGAGAATTGAACCCTGAGCCCATCAGACACCAGGGACCCGTAAGAGCCCAGTGGGAGCTTCTGTTCCGGGGGAGCAGGGGGCAGGGGCAGTATCCGCAGGCGAGTGTCTGGGGACAGTAGACAGAGCTGCAGGAGGGTGATGGGGCCCGGGTTGTGTGGGTGGCTGACTCTCTTTCCTACTCTCAGCCCTCCCGAGGGCTGCAGGGCGGGGAGGGCACCCACCGGCTCTAAAATCACCCCGCAAAGCCAAGCTGCTGCTCCCTCAGGCCCACACCCCTCTAACCAGGAACAGAGCCAGAGCCGCTGCCTGCATGTCCGGGTGTCGAGCTGAATTATGCGAGCTTAAAAACCAAATCCCCTCCTTCCTGGGTTACTTAACTGTCTGCCTGGCGAGGCGGGGGGATTACTGGTGACAGACACCAGGGCCTGCCTGGCGGCTCCAGACAGAGAAGCTTTGATCACCTGGAAAACTCCAGACACCAGGACTCCTAATGATGAGTAATGAGCTCAAACCATCGGAAAGTTACCCAGCGCCACCGTGGGGACACACACAGCTTCCCATGGAAGCCTGGAAGCCGGGGCCAGGGTGACAGGGCGCAGGCATCTAGTGCCCTGCGGGGAGAGCGGAAGAGGGCGACCCTCTCCCACCCCCACCCAGGGCCCCGCACTCACTGAAGAGGTGGGCAGTTTCTAGGCTCTGGGCAGTTGACTGCTACAGGGTTGGTTTGGGGTCTAGACGCCAGAAGTTGTTTTTTATGCAAGAGTGCAGCCTCCCTCTTCACTCAATCTTCATTCGTTTGTCCATTCATTCATTCATGTACCCAAAACTCATTTAGCGAATGATTAAGATGATGCTCAGGGTAGAAGACACCTGAGATGGGATTTCTGCCCTACCATGGTGACGGCCTAGCGGCCCTAGCCAGTCCAACAGCACGGCTCTGTGCTAAGGGGCCTGACAGAGGGCTGCAGGGCTCAAGACCACCCAGAGCAGGGACTCTAAGTTAGACGGTCCCTTCTCCTGCTGGGGACAAGGAGCAGGCTGGGGGTGGAATTAGGAGATCCCAGGCCCCTCCAGGCTTCAGCTCTGGAGTCAAACCCACGCCCCTTCGCCTGGGATTTCCTGCTCTGAGGTTAGCCGGGAAGATGTCAACCTTGAGTCCCCTGTTTGGCTTCATGGAAACTGAGGCCGAGTGATCCTCAAACTCGGGCATACATTATCATCATCTCGGGAGAGCGTTAAAGATCATTTCTAAGGTCAGGATTTCACCCTCAAGAGATTCTAACTCAGAAGGTCTTGGGAGACTGGAGTTAGGGGGACCAACCCTCTTGATTTGCCCTGAACCAGGAGGGTGCCAGGGATGTGCGACTTCCGGTTTTACAATGAGGACAGTCTCTGAAATCCCAGACAAGTCACCCTCACCAGGCAGGCGCTGTCAGTCTCTGCCCCGTAGCATTCCTTCCTTCTTGGGTCACAGAATCAGGCAGCAGCATGCTCCGGGAGGGTGAGCCCTCCCCCAGCCCCAGGTGGTGAACCTGGGTGCATTGTCTCATGAAGGTGGGCCTGTAACCCACTTCACACCGATGAGCTGCAAAGGGAAGAGTCATGGGAAGGTTTTACATCTGATACAAGAGAATGAGACAAACAGAGGGAGAGAGGGAGCAAGGGAGAGAGAAAGAGAGCGGGGGAGGGACGTGGGGGGAGAGAGGGAACGAGAGAGAGATTCTGCCTCTTTTATGTCTTAGATGTAGTTGTGTGAGAACATTGTAGTTGGAACTGTGGCAGCCATTCTGCAATCATGAGGCAACAAACCTAAGAAAAATTCAGCTGTGCTAAGGATGCACAATTAGATCAAAAGAGCCTCCATTGTGTATAACATCACGGAGTCACTCACTACACCGAATCTCAAATGATCTATCTCCAGTCGAATTATGTGATTTAAATGCCTTTCTTGCTTAAACAACTTTCACCTGGTATTCTATTAATTGCAGCCAAACATCGTGACTGTAGCAAAGGTCCTAGAAATTGGTATTTTAAACAAGATCCCTAAGTCCTTCTGATGCTCTCCGTCAATCTAGCCAACACAATGGTTCTCAAAGTGTGTCTTCGGCCTGGCAGCAAGCGGTATGGACTGGAAACTTCTGAATCAGACACCCTGGGGGATGGGACCCAGCAGTTTCTGTTTTAACAAGCCTATCAGGTGACTGACGATCACCCAAGTTTAACAATCATTGAGCTAATCAATACCTGAGACTCCCTGACTAACACCAGACCTCGGGAACTTCTGGATGAGCCTTTGAAACTTAACCCACGTCAAACCTGCTTCCTTTTATCACTTGAACAATAAAGCAGTTTGTCTCTTCACCTTCTGTCATTTTTCTCCCTCCTCCCTAGTCCCTTCCCCAGGTAAACTTGAGTTAGTTGAATGCTTTGGTCGGATTTACGGGGCCTGTTATTAAATAGCCACATGGTGACCGGGGAGGGAGGGAGTTTTCATGGGCAGGCGTGAACTCGCAGTGAAGGAGGGACAGTGGATGTCCACGCCCTGCCCCAGAAATCCCTCCATGAGCTCCCACTCCTCCCACACATTGCATGGTGGTGGCCTGGGAAGGGAGGCGGAGGGAGGCCCGGGCAGCCCATCTTCTCTTCCTGCCAGGGAAGCTCTTCAGCTGGCCTTTTATATTCCAGGGAGCGCCCTACTTCTCCACGTAATGAGTTACTCAAAACCCCAGTGAGAAACTGAACAATAGGCCTCAAGTTGCGAGGGGATCCGTTCTCAGTTAAGAAGGAAATTATAAATGCCCAATTACACATCCTCTTTCAAATACGTTTCCAGCATTCCGTATATGCTCCTGAATTTTGTTAGTCTTCACAACTGAGCACACTGGCCAACGGCCATCCAGTAGCATCACATTATTAATAATAACTTACTAAAAATCAACAATAATAATAATAATTCCTGCCGGGAATGTGGTGCTTTCCAGTGCCTGGCCCAGGGGCTTTGTGTGCACTATCCCTTTGAAACTAAAGAACCTCCAGCCCAGGCATGAGCCCAAGGCTCATGTTGTCCTGGTTGGATTGGGTGTGAGTCCTGTAGCAGTAGCTTCCTTTTGTCCATCTTCCCCTCAGATCTATCCGATAAGCCAAAACGCCATAAAATAGTTAAACACTTGCACCACTTCCAGTGTGTGGTCTAAGCTGGTGGCATTGCTTAGACCACACATTGGCCAATAGCTACTCCCCCGCCGCAGCCTGGGATGGCTGAGGGTCTATCAACCAAATCCAGCAGGTGGAAGGCATCGAGGGGCTTGGAAGTGCATTGTCAGGAAGTGAGGGTTGTGCCCAAGCCCGGCCTGGCCTCTTTCCTCTCAGGGTGCCTGTGTCTCTGGCTCCCACTCCCATGGGTCTCGTGTTGGGCGCCTCTCTCACAGGGCCTGCTCACACCCACGGGCAGATGCACTTCCTTCTCTCGGGAGGTCGGCGGCCCACACACTCCCTTGATTGATCTCGTAATCAACAGTTTACTCGGCTATAATCATTTGGTCGTTATGACAGCCAAGGCCTAGACACCAAATGGTCCCTCTCGGTAGGACCATGACATGGGGTTGCTACTACGGACATGATAGTGGGGGTGAGCAATAATTGGAAACCTCTAAGGCTATCTTATGGCCATCCCATGAAGGGGAGACAACTGGGAAAGTGAGCCTGGAGAGCTAAGCAAAGAAGACCCAACCACTGCCAAGTTTGAGGTGTGCTTGCAGCCAAGCCACTGGGGCCCAGGAGGCTGCCTCCTCCCACACCCTGAGTGTGGACTGACAGTCCGTAGCTGCCTGTCTCGCTCGGCACCCCCTTTCCTTCTGGCATCTCCCTGCAGCCACAGAAGCAAGTTTCTGCCATAAGCCTGATAACTCCAAGCCACCCTGTGCCCATCCAGGGGATAGAGTAGAAAGGATGCATAGGAGCCTGGCTTTTAAAGCCTCCTTGGTTTGATCCAGGGCACTTGGGTTAGGGAGGGATCAACATGATCTCATGGGTTGGGGATGACACAGGTCAGCAGAGGTTGGCTAAGGCCCCAGAGGGAACTGCTTCTGAGATGCAGTGTTTTGGGGCAATGAAAAGGCTAGTCCACGGGAGAGGTGCTTGCTGTGAAACCCTGCTGGGCCAGGATGCTCCTCAGAGCCTAGGAACAGCGGCGAGGGTGGCTGGGCCTCCCCCGTGCCCCCCTTCCTTCCCCCGCTGCCACCCACGCCTTCTGAGTAACAAAGCCTTCAGGAATCAATCAGCTTTTCAGGATGCACCTTCCTGTCTGAACAGCTCCCTTTTCTCCCTCAGTTCTTGCCGGGGAGGTCAGAGTTCACATCAAATGTCATTAATCATCTTCTGGGGGCTGGAGGCTCATTGGACAGTCCTATTAATCAGAGGCCTATCACACCCGCAGCCTGGCTGGGTCGCCATTGTCCTGTTCCTCACCTATCATAGAAAGATTAGATTATCAGTGACAACTGAGACACCCTTTGAGTCACAGGGAAGCCGGAGAATGGGGTTGCTTTTATTTTTTTATTTATCCTCCTGATTCGAGGATGAGCTGTTTCTTGTCTTGTCACACTGCATCCTTTTCTTCAAAGAATCAGCTTTAAGAATCCAATTTGTCAAACTGGACAATCGCTGGCAAATCCAAAAAGAAAAGGAAAAAAAAAACCGGCAGCGACTTTGTCAACAAAGGTAAAATAAAGCAGAAGGTATTAAATGGAACCTGAAGGGATTAGAAAATAAGTTGTGTTTGACAACAATTAATCTGTGAAAAGCAGGGTCTTTGTAGAAAGAACCAGGCAGAGATGGGTCCCAAAGTGATTTGGTGATTCACGCCGGGCCCAGCCAGGACCTAGAGAGCCGCCCCCCTCCCAGGGGCAGGTCAAGTTGAGACCTGGTGCTGAAAAAGAATGAAAA
Organism: Myotis lucifugus; assembly: GCF_000147115.1. Lineage (NCBI taxonomy): Eukaryota > Metazoa > Chordata > Mammalia > Chiroptera > Vespertilionidae > Myotis > Myotis lucifugus. The sequence continues at coordinate 2,084,681 of NW_005871206.1, forward strand.
CAAATGTCTTCCCCTAACTTCCTGCCTCCCAGTAGCAACAGCAGCGACACAAAACAAAACAACCAAACCTACAGAATTTGATTAGCCAGCGCCACCCCAATACATTTAATTTAAAAGTTAATTTGATTCTCCAGAGAAGTCTAAAACACAACAACAACCAGGGCACAGCAGCACAAAGCACACAGCTCCCCGCCTCTCCCAATTCCGTGACAGACTCTGTCACACAACCATGGAGCCCACCCACAGTGCCTGCTGCAGGGCTCAGAGGGAAGGGGGCGCGTTCCCGCCCTTTGGAGATGGAGAGACCAGCTGCGCACATGAAACCCCTGGACCACTTTATTTATTTATTTTTTAATATATTTTTATTGATTTCAGAGAGGAAGGAAGAGGGAGAGATAGAAACATCAGGGATGAGAGAGAATCACTGATTGGCTGCCTCCTGCACACTCCCCACTGAGGATTAAGCCTGCAACCTGGGCATGTGCCTTGACTGGGAATCAAACCTCGACCTCCTGGTTCATAGGTGGACGCTCAACCACTGAGCCATGCCGGTTGGACCACCTGGACCACTTTAGATGGGACAGGGTCTTGGTGATGCAGAGGCCAGGGACTACAAACCCATGTTCCTCGAGAGGCCGAGAAGAAATAGGAACTAGGGAAGGGGGCTGAGTGTAAGTCCAGGAGGCCCCATCCCCTACTCCTCATGCCCTGTAGGAAGGGGAGCTCAAATGCATCAGATCTTCCAGTTTTTTATGAGATCCCGGAGACCTGGGTTTTTATGTGAATACTCCCTATTTCAACTGTGGGCAATTTTTCCAAATAAAAAGAAAAGCACTGTGCATATTTGACCCCCACGCCTGGGATTTGTGAAACTGTTCTGACCTACCAGCCTCTGTGCAAATAAGAATTGCGAGGCCCAGAGAGGCTGGTCACCTTTGCTGTATCATTGATACTGTATTCACTTACTTTTTCTACCTGACAAACTAGCTCTGAGGGGTTATCTGTGTGGGTGCAATAGAGGCCCGGGACAGGAGCCCAGAGGGCTGTGAGGTCTGTGTGAGTATAGTATCCACTTCCCCACGGCAAAAAAAATAAACGGGGCTTGGGAGCCAAACTGCCCAGTTCAAATCCTGGTTCTGCCACTTAGTAGCTGTGTGACCTCAGGCAAGTTACTCAACTTCTCTGGGCCTCCATTTCCTCATTTTTAAAGTGGGAATGATAATAATGTCTACCTCAGGAGGTTGCTGTGAAGATTAAAAGTGGCATAGAACAGAGCCTGCCACGTGGCAAGGGCTCCATAAATTGTTCTTGTTGTTAGAATATGTAATCATATTTTATTTCATCCCCAATGGTGCCTGGTATTGAGACACAACATTATAGGGGGAGGCCGGGAAGAACGTTAGAAACCATGCTAGTTTGATGATCTAATCTTGGGAAAAACTGAAGTACACGAATGGCAAAGCGTTTCTTTTCTTTTTTAAAAAATATTTTTTATTGCCCTAGCTGGTTTGGCTCAATGGACAGAGCGTTGGTCTGTGGACTGAGGGGTCCCAGGTTCGATTCCAGTCAGGGGCGCATGCCCCAGTTGCGGGCTCTATCCCCAGTCGACCGATGATTCTCTCTTATCATTGGTGTTTCTATCTCTCTCTCCCACTCCCTTCCTCTCTGAAATCAATAAACATATATTTTAAAAATATATATATATTTTATTGATTTTACAGAGAGGAAGGGAGAGGGATAGAAAGTCAGAAACATCGATCAGGTGCCTCCTGTACACCTTCTACTGGGTATCGAGCCTGCAACCAAGGTATGTGCCCTTGACCAGAATCGAACCAGGGACCCTCCAGTCCGCGGGCCTATGCTCTATCCACTGAGCCAAACCGGTTATGGTGCAAAGTATATATTTTCTGCAGCAGGACATGGGGAGACCTAGGCATTCCTACCTACAGCTCACTTTTGACCACTTCCATAGGTCTGTGCCAACCATTTTGCTTTTCTACTGTGACCTCATTGGAAATAAGAAAAGTTTCCATTATAAATGGGTTTAGGGCAAAGCCACACAAGCCTTTAAGCTCCCAAATATTTCATCAACATCAGCATAGTCAACTCCGAGTACCGCCTCCACCCCCGCGCTCATTACAGAAAGATTTGTGAGACATCCCGGGGCCGCCTTTGTCCACTGCAAGTTTGCAACCGGCTTCATTTTTAAAAGGGATTGTTCCCCAAGGCGGTTTGCGATCGTTAGTGAGATGCTGAGCCTCACCGTGACTGCGGTGTTTTGGGGAAGACGCTGTGTTATGGTCCAGCCAGTGGATCATTTGTGAAAATCGAACACTTGAATGTGTTAACTCTTGACAAAAGCTGACAGGTACCATGTCCGCCTCTATTCGGTGATTAATTAAAGACTGCCGGAGGGGCTGGTGTGGCGTGGGAGGCCCGAGTTTGGTGCTGATAGATCTGGGGACAGAGCTTGACTCTTCACTCGGCTCCGAAGCCGTGGGCTAGTTTCTTAAACTCTCTGAGTCCCCAGTTATTCATGTGTGAGATGAGGATAATAAAACCTACTTCGTGGGACTTCGTGAGAATGAAACAGAACAATGTATGCGCTCAGAAGCTGGGAGCGCCCTTCCATCCACTGTTTTCCCTGGAGAAGCAGAACCGCTGCTCACAGGAAGACGAGGCAGGGTTATCCCTGGACAGGTGCCCCTGAGTGACTCATACGGACCCTTGTTAAGTGCTGGGATGACTCAGCTCAGAGACAAATTCAGCTTCATTTTCAAATGAGAGGCCAAGGACAATGAACACATTCATGCTTCATGCTTCTGATTGGGTTTCTGACCTAAAGGCCAATTGCTGGCTTGTTTAGATGAGGGTTTACACACATTCTGGAATCTGAAGTTGGAGACCTGGCTGAATTTCAGTTTAAGCACACAATACTCGATGCATTGACCTTTCTACAACCTTCCACCACCCAAAGCAATCCACACTTCCACCACCCAAAGCCATCCACAGAGAGGAAGGAAGCACGGTGCCTCCCTAGGCATCCAGCGTAGAGTGAGGTGCTGGCCCCAAGAGGACGTCCTGGAGGGCACACGCCATGCAGCCCACTGGGACCTCCGGGCCATCCTTCCAGCTCAGGGAAAGAGTTCCCATCCACCTCCTCAGTTCAGAGATGGATGATAGCACCGCCAAGTGGGATTCGAGAGACTAGGTGCCTGGAGTTTGAATCCTAAGCCAGAGATAATCATGACAGCCAGTATCTACTGAGCATGTGCTAGGAGCTTTACGCCAGCATCTCATTCCACCCTCACATCAGCCCCATAGGGTAGTAGATCACTATCACAGCTGAGAACACTAAGGAGTCAGCCCATTGCCCAAGGCCACATGGCTCCCACGGGCAGAGCCCTGATGGGAAAGCCAGATGGCAGCTCCTGACTGCTGGCCACAGGGCCCTTCAATGCTCTTCCAGGAACAGCCCGGCAGCCATGCCTGCACCCCAGCCCACCTCAGGGCAAGGCCTCCTTTCTGCCTGACAAAGTCACTATTTTTTTAAAATTTTTAAAATACACTTGACATATAATATTATATTAGTTTCGGGTGTACAACATAGTGACTAGATATTTATATAACTTACGAGTGATCACCCCAATAAATCTAGTACCCATCTGACACCATACACAGTTATTACAACATTATTGACTATATTCCCTATGCTGTTTTTTATAACTGGCCATTTGTACATCTTAATCTCTTTCTCACCCATCTCCCCCACCCCCTCCCATCTGGCAACCATCAATTTATTCTTCATATCTACGAGTTTATTTCTGCTTTGTTCGTTCATTTATTTTGTTCTTTAGGTTCCACATGTAAGTAAAATCATATGATATTTATCTCTGACTTATTTCACTTAGCATAATACCTTCTAGGTCCATCCATGTTGTTGCAAATGTTAAGAGTTTGTTCTTTCTTATGACTGACTTACATTCCATTGTATATATGTATGGCAACGTCTTTATCCACTTGTCTATTGATGGGCACTTAGGTTGCTTCCATATCTTGGCTATTTATAAATAACACTGCTATGAACATAGGGGTGCGTATATCTTTTCAAATTCGTGTTTTGGATTTCTTTGGATAAATATCCAGAAGTGGCATTACTGGATCATATGGTAGTTCTATTTTTAATTTCTTTTTGTAGGAAACTCCATATCGTTTTCCATAGTCGCTGCACCAATTTACAATCCCACCAGCAGTACAAAGGGTTCCCTTTTCTCCACATCCTCGCCTACACTTGCGGTTTGTTGATTTATTGATGATAGTCACTCTGACAGGTGTGACAAAGTCCCTCTCATAAGCAGAGGCCTCTGCATCCCACTGTGAGCCTTCTCTCTGTACTGGGATGTCAGAGGTCACCAGGGCCTGGGTTCTCACCCTACAATCCCAACCCAGGCATCCTAAAGTGCAAATGTAATTAATTCCTGGTGCCCTGACCCACCTGGGGGAGACGTGGTGGCCTCTCGTCTCATCCCCACCCAACCCCAGACCCATGCACAGGTCTGCCCCCTGCTGGACTGTTGGAGCCAAGGAGATGAGTTTACACCCCCACACTCCCCCCCTTCTCCTCCCCCTCCCCCCCCTGCCCTCCCCCCGCAGCTTCTGTGCTGTCCTTGGCCTCTGTGTCCTTACAAAGGTTCTTTCCTCACATGTTTTCTAGGTCTGGGACCAAGAGGAATAGATGAGGCCTAAAATAAGTATATTAGCAACCAGTGGAGACAGTCTGGGCTCATAGAACCAAATGAAGAACCTGTAAGCTTTCAGCCTCCTGAAATTGTGGCGCTTTCCCCCGCATTTAATGCAAGCTGACAGCCCACATTGTTCTGCCAAGACAAGGAAGCCGGATCCCAGTGATAGGGGACCAGGCACCAGAGCTAAAGTGGGGGTGGGGGTGGGGGAATAAAGAGAGAGGGCTGGTGGGGGCGGGGGGTGATTCTTAATCGGGGGCCTGGCAGGAGACCCTGGGAACGGGCGGCCCACTGACGGTGGAGACCAGGAGCTCCAGATGGCTTTTTGTCTCCACGCAATAAAATATGTAATCTGACAGGCCCTGGGGTGGGACTCGGGAAACAAAAGTCTGCGGGGAGGGGGAGCAGGCGTGGGAGTGGGTCGGGTTAAAGGTATCAGAGTCTGAGGAAGACAAAAAGAAGCGACTGGCTGTCTCTTCAGGCAATTATGGGCTCTGCAAATGACATTTAATTCCAGAGGTGCGGGCGAGGGACACAGCCCGTTGTTTCCGGTCTTGGCAAGAGGAGAGACATTGGAAATGCACTGGACGTTTGGCCTCTGAGGAAAGGTGATAACTCTGCCAATTAACCACGGATGTGGGCTCTTTGTATCCACTCCCCCCCACCCAGTCGTGACGGGGGTGATAGAAAGATACAGGGCTTCCCGGCGCTGTTTCATTGCTCAGAGACGGAGAAGTGATGCGCTTCCCCGTCGGACTGCACAGACGTCCTGCAGGAAAGCAGCTGCCGCATTCATGTGGCTTCTCAGAGGGGGACACACCCCCAGCTGCTTCGCCGGGAACATCCAGACGCCCAGGGAGACAGTGGCACCTCTGTGGCCTCTGACGAGGCTGTCGCTTTTTATTAAGTAATCTCTGCCTTTCAAATCGCTGCATGTTTTCTTCCCAAAGGTCTCGGCTGCTGTGCGGGCCCAGCACACAGCAGGCTCCCGATGAATATTAAACAGTGGATGCTGGGGATGTCTCCAGATTTCATGGTGGGGGACAACTTGTCACCCAGGGGACAGACTCCACTCTAGGACTAACGCATGGTCACCGCGGGAAACTTGAGGTGCGATGGTTTAAGGGTTCCAAGGCAGGAAAAGGGGGCAGGAGGATTAGTGGATATTAGCAAGAGCCTGCTAAGCAACAAGGCTGAAGTTCTGGTGCAGATGCAGGGAAATGCATTCTCACGTGGAGGGAGGGAGAGAGAGAGAAGAAAGGCTTTTTCAAAAACAATGTGTCAACATTGATCAAAATGTTAATGGCCCCACCCTTTGACCCCTGGAATCGACCCCAGGGCAATATGACAGATGTGTGCGAGGTGGTAGGCATGGTGTTCATGGCAACACGGCTCATAATAAAAAAGGAGAATCAACTTTAAATGCCCATCATTAGGGAAATCGATGGTACATCCATACGATGGAATACTCTGTAGTTATTTAAAAATAATGAAGGGAATCTACACCTACTGAAGTGGTTAAGACAGTGTTTAAAAAAAACTGGTTGAAAAACAATATATAAGCATCTATGTTTTAAAAAAAAACAAAATACCTAATATGTGTACCACAAATGCTCAGACAGAGGTTACCTTTGGAGGGTTTAGGCAAAAGGAAAGGTGTTTTGTGTGTAAGGTGGGATTCTGTTTGTTTTCTCTATATTTTTACTCTTTATTGTTCCTACTGGTTTGTCTTGGCTTCTAACCAAGAGGTAGGGCAGACCCTTTCAGAAGCTGATATCTCCCCATCATGGCTACTGGTCAGGGTCATCCTCACAGGGCCCTAGACTGCAGAGGGAAGCCTGAGGGACCCCGGGTGTTGGCTGAGCAGCTCCAAAGCCAAGAGCGTTCAAACCGCACAGGGCAGGGAGGCCAGGTGTGTTTGTCGAATGGCTGAGTGATTCGGCTGCTAGAAGACCATCAATGACCCATTCTTCTCATCTAAGCATCACAGAACCAAGACCATGGCCTGCCGCTCGGCTGGCAGGCCCCTTCCGGCTTGGAGCTTGCCAGGGCAGAGTTGAATCCCACAACCTCCTCCCAGCTCTGATGTCCTCCCCTCCACCTGAGGGGGTAATGGGTGAGGGGGTGATGGCTCTAGGCAACCCTCACACCCGTACAGCAGGAGGATTAATTAATGTGGCTAACATGCTCAGAAATCCCTAAATGAGGGTGTTAGCCAAGGGCCAACATTATTAGAGTGATGATGGCTATTAGTATCACACTATTGTTATTATGTTTGCTCTCTCAACCCTTAAATCACACTCCATCTCTCAGTCGCTTGCATTTTATGTAATTATAGCTTATATAGGTAACAAATGGATATTTCTGCAAGCCTGGGAGAGAGCCTTCTGCATACATTAATTTACTTGATTAGTTTTCTATGTGGTGTTCTTTGTTCCCCCAAACCCTCCTTTCCTGCCCAGCTTCAACAGAAAATTAATGAGTTTTAACACCTTGCAAAAGTGGGCTGTGCCATGGGAATACCTCCAGTGTACTCTGGGTTTTAAATCCACACATTCAAAGGCTTCCTAAAGGTTACGCAAAGGTTAACAAACAATTAATATGTTGAATCAGTGTGCTAAATCTGTTTACCCAATCTTCGCCATCTAAAGCCATTAGCCATCAGCCTCCACATTTAGATTGATCTCTCTCTTTCCTAACCCACCCCCACTCTGTCCTCTGCATCATCTTGGGTGAAAAGGAGAAAGAAAAAATTTTGAATTGAGAGCACTAACATCTCTGGAAAGGTGGGGCTTTGCTGCTACCTAAGGCTCTAAGCTTTGGGAGTCCTAAAAGACTTGACCAAGGGAGTTGAAAATTTTAAGAAGATGATGCAAGAAGAGAGGCATTTCTGCCTTTTGAACAACGAGAAAAATGTGAGTTGGCCTTATAAATGGATGCTGTATTGGGTTCATGTGTGATTTCCTCCCTGGTTTATAGGAAGAAGGGGGTAGAAGAGAAGTGTAAGGTAACTCCCACCTTGGGAACTAACAGGAAAGAGACCTCCAGCCACTCTGTCCTCTAAGGAGAAAACATGGCAGAGTAGTTGGAGCCCAGAATGTTCCTTTCCTTCAGAGGCAAGAGGAAGAGGGTAAGGAAGAGCCAGATGTAATCCAGGTGGTCCTCCCAGGAGTCCTCTAATTGCACAAAGAAACTCATTGTTCCCTTGTTTGAGGATGCAGGTGTTGATGATGGTAACGCTAATCATGGCAACAATGAAGACAATGACCTTGATGAGATCGGCAAGGTTTACCATTAGCATCTAGGGCCCATGAGAAAAGCAACGTGCTGTCCATCCCAGCCTGGCCCCTTTAAAAGAAGCTGCCCATATAATCCACTTCCTGCCTGGGCTCGACAGAAACAATCTCCCGCATGGACCCAGACCGCCCCCACCCCCCGCCTGTTTCCAGCTTCCTTGGCTTGCCAGTCACCGTGTGTCCCTACCTAAGACCCCCTTTGGGGATAACCAGGCCCGCACACAGCCTGCCAGCTCTGGCCCTTTGGGGTGCTTTCTTAGACATGAGTTGTCAGTTGACTCTGGTCTCTGGAGAGCTGGTGTTTCCCAAGACCCCAAAAGAGAAACACACCTAGGGGACACCAGGTGACGACTGTTCCAGTCAACCAAGACCCAGCAGGCCCCGTAACACTGTCCCCCACTTTTCTCCACACTGAAGAGAAGGCAGCCTGCCAAGTGGAGGAGGCGGGAACAAGGGAGAAAACCGAGAAGGGGCTGACCACACCCGGAGCCCACAGGCCAAGCGTAGGGAGGGGAGACGCTACAGATTGCATGGGAGTCTGAGAGGAGACTGGACTTGACGTTTGATTACCTGGAGAACTGAGACTCTTCATTCCTACCTGGGTGTATCCAAAAAGCAAGAGAAAGAAGAAACGAATCCACAGAGCTGGCGGGCAGGGCCAGTGGCGGGGAGAAGAAAGCTGCTTTCTGCTTGCACCCTACCAAGCCCAGCTCATTCAATCACCTGGTTACTCCATATTATCCATTTTTTCATGTTGAACTTGCGTGACTTATATAAAGACTAAAAAATAAACTTTTTAAAAGAGAGAGAGAGAGAGAGAGAGAGAGAGAGAGAGAGAAGAGCTCTGCCCTCTAAAACTCCAACTGCGAAGATGGATGAGAAAGTGTCCTGACAGGAGGAGTTAGATGAGGCGACTCCTGGGACTTGGGAAGTCGTTGCGCAGGTCGCATCTGAATAAGACCATAGATTTCAGCAAAAACACGTTAAGTAACAGGCTCCGAGAAGACAGTAGGCACCCTGAACCAGGTGCAGAGTCAGAGCAGCTGGCACTTTGAGAATATTGAGAGCATTCTTCCAGCAGAAACACATTTTTTTCCTTGCAAATTCCTGAGAAATGCACGCTCAGCCTGCTCCCAGGCCGCCTTGGAGAGAGGCTTGGCGGAGGGAAGCGTTTGCAGCCAGGATGAGCGCTGCGTGGAGACCCCAGGAGGGCCCGGGCTTCTGACTGCAAGTCAAGGTTTCCGAGGCCATGTTTCATGTCTAAAGAAAGAAAACAGTCTCATTGTTTCAACAAATGCCAAGCAGATGATATGAAGGAAAAAATAGATAAGCTAGACTGTGCCCTCTGAATCACTAGGGCGTTTCATGCATAGATTTTTATCCTTAAAAACAGAGGCGGGCGTTAGGTTACGTTGGAGGGGGCTGAAACCCTTAGATCTGGCTCGCCCAGCGGGGAGCTCCTGACAGCGCGTGCATATTGATTGTGGAGGCGGCAGCACCAGGGAACAGATCTTGTGAAGCGGGTCCAAAGCCACTCGCTCTGAGAGGTGGCCCATGGCTGACAGCACACGTGGCGGCCCTGAGGACGAGCAGGCTGGCTCCTGGCTGCTGGGGGCCTGGTGCAAGGAGCCCACCCACCCGTCTCCAGCCTCCAGCCCGGGAGAGAGACACCCTCCTTGCTGCTGATCGGGAGGGGGGTCTGTGCTCCGAGCTCTGTACTCCCCACCTGAGCCTGCAAGTCCCGCCCCCCTGTTAGGTGCTGATGGTTTAATTTGGCCTCCTTCCGTCCCAGATTTTACTCTGTTTGGGAGGATAAAAGGGAGACTTTCTGCAAAGACGATGGTTCTCATTCCTAATAAGTGGAAATGAGCCTGTCAGCCTCCTGCAGCCCAGGTTGGTGCAAGGATGGGGGGAGGGGGGCTGATCACTTGCAAGCAGACGGGGAAAGACAAGTGCTTCTGCCCCCAGACCCTGCTGGAAACGAGGATGGATACACTCAGCTCGTCCACTGCAGCGTCTGTGACAAAGGAAGAAGCCCAGGCCCGAGACGGACGTGCAGGTCGCACCAGAGACCGCTGCCCACCAGCACCCCAGCCATTTGAGGGGTGTCCTGTCCAAGCCGGAGCCTTGGGGCACCTGGGTGTGCCCTCTCTGCACTCTTTCCCTGCCGCTGCCAACCTGGCAGCCCAGCCTCAACCCTGTAGACTACGCCAAGGCCTGATGGCAGGAACTTGGGTCCCTCTGACAGTATGGAGGGCTCGCCTCGAACTGTGACATCACAGAGAAGTAAACGCTTATCGTATGTGAGCTATTCAATCCCCCCTGGGCCTGGGCCTGGGCCTCTGGGTGGCCGCAGCCAGGCATTGCTTCTACCCAATGCACTCCTCCTGCCCATCGACCAAGCAGGCCGCAGCTCTCGCCCCCTCCACGGATCCTCGCAGGAGAAGGGCGGGACTGAGGTCTCTCGGAGACAGAAACCACCACACAGGGAAGCTTGCCTCTGAGACTTAACCTAAGTGAGAGCAGAGGTGAAGAATCAAACCCCAGGCCCCTCTTCTTCCTCCTCCTTTCTTAATTATAATCCCATTTGTCAGCCAACCCTGTCATTTTGTCTCCCTAATGGCTAGTTTCTATTCTGGGACTTTCTCCACCCTATTATCTTTTGCAATATTCAGGAGCTCGGGCGATGAAGGGGTAAGGCTGAGATGGCCCGTTCTTCTCTCTCTTTTTAAATATTTCAGATGCTCCCCATCCTTACTTTTGCATTTCGATTTCCTGTGGTACGGTGCATTTATCTTGGTCACTCAATCAAGTTTCCCCCGCTCCCCTCCCTTATCTGCCCTGCTCCGGGCTGCCTGAAAATACCTACATTATCTTTGCAGCCAATACGCCAGCTGGAGGGAAATCTACAGATTATCTCGATAGGGAGACGTCTGAGGGAAAACTGGGAAGTGCTGCACTTGTCAGGGGACAAGGGTGAAGTGTGTGACCTTCGTCAGCGGCTTTCTTTCAAGGTTAACTGCACAGCGCAAGCCACTTCTTCTCCTCTTTGTTTAAGTTGGGAAACAAACCTTCCACGGTGTCTGTGTCCACTCATGGAATGAGTTTACTGACCCACTCACCCCCCTCACCTGGCCCCAGATGGCCTTGACCCTGAGTACCTGAGTCTCAGACTTCCCACTTATGATACCCCCTGGCTGTGAACCACATCTCTGAATGGCAGGCCTTACTGAGCAGCCTAAGCCCCCGAAGGGCTGGTGACAGTGGGCTTTGTGTGTTGCTCATGTAATGGAAAGTGCATGGATGTTCCTCAACTGGGCCTCAGGCTGGGTTAGATTGGGCTTAATTTGCACCAAACTGTAACCTCACTATTAGTGGAAGGAAGGAAGGAAGGAAGGAAGGAAGGAAGGAAGGAAGGAAGGAAGGAAAGAAGGAAGGAAGGAAGGAGCAGAATAATTGATGGTCAGTCAACCCATACGGGTCTGGAACACATAAACAACAGTCCTTTGTTTCAGGCTCCTGGTGTGTCATCTAATCTCTCCAGAATCCACGGGTAATTTGGGGTCCTGCTCCTTCAAGCTCCGCTCTTGGCCTTGTGTGGCCGCCCCTCTCCAAGTTGGTAAGGACAACCCTGCCCTCCCCTTAGGGGCTCTTTCCTCTCCCCTTTTAGCCCATTTCCTTCCCCTCGTCCTGGGTTCCACCTCTGTTCAGCCCCTGGCACCTATTTTTATCATTTTGTTCCATCTCATCTGATGACTCTGGAACTTGGATCCTGCCAGATGGACTCCTTCTAGTAGATCTCTTGTGTGTTATTAAGACCTGCAAACTACAGACCTTCTCCGGGCTTTAGCACTTGGGAATTGCATTTCTCTTTCTGTAAGAGAGACCTGATCCATGAGGCCTAAACAAGATAGAGATTTATATCTCTCTCATTTATTAAAAAAAGAAGACGAAGGAAGACTCCAGAGTAAGGCAGCCCAGATCTGATCTTGGAGCTCCTCCTGCGCTTTGCTCTACCATCCTCAGCAGGTGACTTCCATTTGAATCAGTGTATGTAAAGATGCAGGAACAGCCGGGGACCTACCCAGAGACAAGGAGAAAACCAGAGGGAGGATAAGGTCAAAGACAAGGTCAGCCTGATCTACTGTAACATTTTTGTTTTTCAAGGAGAGTAGACTTGAGGAGTTAAAAACTCATTTTTTAACAGGGTATATTGATTGCTGGAAAGAGTGTGGCATGTTTAACACTTTTATAGACTCCTAATAAAGTATGAATTGATATAACCATTTTGGAAAGCAATTTGGAGAAATACATGAAGAGCCTTAAATATGTTCATACTCTTGGCCTCTAATTCTACTTCTGGGACTTCATCCTAAGGCTATAAACTAAAATGTCAAAAAGCTTTATGCACACATATGTCAATTGTGATGTGACCGAGAGCAGCAAAAAGCTAGAGCCATTTAGATAGTCATATTGAGGTTAAAGAAATTATGGTACACCCTTATGATAGAATATTATATAGTAACTAGAGGCCCAGTGCACGAATTCATGCACAGGTGGGGTCCCTCGGCCTGGCTGGCAATTGAGGCCTATTGGGGGACCAGCCAAGGGGAGGTTGGCTGGCCAGGGGAGGGGCCACGGGAGGTTGATTGGCAGGGAGAAGGGACCGCAGGAGGTTGGCCAGCCAGGGGGAGGGGGGGTGAGGGAGGTTGGCTGTGGGAGTGCACTGACCACCAGGGGGCAGCTCCTGTGTTGAGCATCTTCCCCCTGGTGGTCAGTGCATGTCATAGCGACTGGTCAACCAGTCGTTCTGGTCGTTCGGTCGTAATGGTCACTTAGGCTTTTATATATATAGATTAAAATGATGTCCACACAAAAATGTATAAGGAATTTTGGGGAAATCTAAGTAAATGAATAGTACACAAAATTAAGTGTCATTTCATCAAAGCTATATACACAAAAACTGTAACATTACCACCTGGGCATACCCAAATGTCACAGTAGTCATCGCTGGAGGAGTGGATTATTCATGTTTCTATTCTTTATGCATATGCATAATTTTTTCTAGAACATGTTGGTTTTAATTTCATGTTCATCATCTTTAAACTGTAGGGGCTTTTGAAAGGTTCATCAGGAGCCAAGGGGATCAGAGATGCCATAGGAGAAGAGAGGAGGAGCTGGCAGTAAATCACCTCATTTCCGTGGCGTCAGGAAAGCAAAGCAGAGACAGGGGAGGGATTTACACTCTCCCCAGCTGACAGGTCCCAAGCAAGCTCTGTGCAGGCAACACGACCAGGTGCCATCTTCCCCCGCCCCCTGCCCTGCTGCTGAGAACCCCCTGGGCAGGGGCTGGAAGGGCTGGCCTCTCCCCTCTCTGAGGACTGAGGGTTCCGGCTCCTCCAGGAGCCGGGGCCGGATTCATCAGCATCACCTCTGTGGGTGTCAGCCGAGAGGGAGGGAAGGCAGCGTTCAGGATGGACAGGAAGCTGGGGGGAGGGAGGGGAAGTGTCCATTCATTTTTCCCTCGAGAGGCCTCTGAGTCACTGAGATCCCTGCCTTCTGAATGTTTTCCACTGGCGCAGAGCCTCTGCCAGTTCTGAAACCTCCCTGCTGTTTTGTTTTCTCTTAGCAGTAACAATCTGTAGGGGCCTCTCTTCCCTTATCCTAAATGAAGACAGGAAAATAATATCCCAGCTGGGTCCTCAATCCGTGCAGTGTTGTCGAAGGGTTCCAAAGGCCCAGGTCTTCTTGAAGGCAGGCAGTTAGGCACGGATATGGGACACTCCTCAGAAAACAGCTACTGACTAGGCCCGTTCTGCAAATCGGAGCTCCTGGGCTTTGGAATCAGATAGAACAGGCCTCAGATCCTGGCTTTGCTCTGACTCAGATCCAAGACCTTGGACAAGATACCTCCACTTTCTGAGCCCTGTTTGCTCTGAATATTAGGGTAGGAGAGAATCTCCCAATGAGTGTGGTTGCAAATATCAGAAATAATGTTTTTAAATGTGCCCCCATGCAATGAGCGGCACATAGTAGGTGCCCATAAAAGGTCATTCTTATCTGTCAAATTATATTTCCTGGGCGTCCTGAAGATGTGAGAAGCAGTGCCCTGGAATCAGGCACCAATCGAGAAAAGAGGGTTCGTCCTGTGTCTTTTCCCAGCACAAAAGAAGCACGACTTCTCTTAATAATAGCTGATATACTCAGCCTTCAACTCAAATCCAGGCCTCCCTCCCGCCTCCCGCCTCCCACCTGCCCCAGTGCGGCCCCTCCTGACCGCATGGGTCTGCAGCGCTCCTTCTCTCCCCAAGCAGGAGAGCAATTACTGTCAGAGCCACTCAGCTGGTAATTAATCATGTAGGGACCTGTGCCATCTCTTCTGCTGTGGTGAAACCTTCCTTACGCCGTTCCCCGGGCTGCTCTTCCCGTGTGTTTGCATCTCATCGCTCCAACTAGATTCCAAGCCCCTTGAGGGCGAGGCTGCTTCCTCTAGTTTGTGCTCTGTCTCTCCGTAGGCCATTGCTACTTACTTGTCCCACATTGGATTTTTTTTTTAGTTTCTTTAGGTTTAGCCCACAGGAAGCACAGCCAGGCTTAGCTGGTGTCAGGTAGAATATTTGCGGCTCTAAACACATCTGAACAGCTCTGGGATTGGCTACTTCCAAAGGGGAACTGCAAAGAATCTGCAGCAGGAAGCGGCTTGCTATGCCCCTGAAGTGTGGCTCCTCTGGTTCTGAGCAGATTCAGAGCAGGGTTGGGGGTGGGGACAAAGGCAGTGCTGCCAAATCAAAGGCTAGATGTGTGTCTGGGGCCAGGCCAGGACACCGGTTGCTTCCTGCCACCCACAGCTTCTGGGAATGCCGGGAGAGGCTGCTCAGGAGAAGCGGGACTCCCATCAGTAAGCCAGGGGCAAAGGCGCCACGTAGTCAAGCCAAATCTGGAATCATTTAGGAAGGGGAGTATCGGGTTCCTCCTCCTCCTCTCATCTTCGCTCCCTGATCTGGGCTTGCGGGTCCCAGAAAAGCTAAGGAGCGGGAGCTCCCAGCGGGAGCAGCTGGGTCCCCGCCCTCCCTCTGCGGCCTGGGGCGCCTCTGGTCGGGGCAGGAGCAGTCACACGCAGCTGACAGCTGTGGCGGCGCCAGGGCTCGGGCGCCCACCACATGGACTTCGCTTTTTTTATTCCGGCCTCCCCCTGGGCCGGCCTTGTTCCGTCCCCCTGGCAATCAGCGCCGGCAAAATGGCCCAGTGGGGTTTTCGGAGAAGGGCCGCCGAGGAGGGTTGGGGAAGGGTGAACAGCACCTTGCTCCCCTCCCTCGTCCTTTCTTCCTGTGTGAACATTCACTTCAAAAGTCACAGGAAGGCGCTTCCCTTTTCTTTTGTTTGCATCCCTTGCAGAACCGGGGGGCTCCTTTTCTTCCCAACGGGGATTTCGGCATTTCAGCGGTTCTGGGTGGTTGGGATCACAGGGTGGAACTCGAGAAGAGAAAAGCCGGGTGTTTGCTGAGTGCCTGCCACGCACCAGATGCACACCGTTCCCGGCGCCCGGCTGCACACCGATGGGCTGGACTCCAGGGCAGAGCGGAGGGCCTCGGCTTGCGGGCCCCCTCCCCTCTGCCCCAGTATTTTTTTTTAATTTTGTTTTATTGCTTAAAATATTACAAAGAGTAGTACATATGTCTCCTTCCCCCCCGCCTTGACCTTCCCCCAGTGTCTTGTGTCCATTGGTTATGCTTATATGCATGCATGCAAGTCCTTTGGTTGATCTCTTACCCCCTCCCCCGCACCCCGACCCTCCCCAACCTCCCCAGCTTTCCCGCTGTCGTTTGACAGTCTGTTCGATGCTGCTCTGCCTCTGTATCTATTTCTGCTCATCAGTTTATAATGGTCTTTATTATCCATAAATGAGTGAGACCAGTGTTTAAATATCAATACCCGCTAGCCAAGGGCCAGCACCTCCCACCTCTATCCCACCCCTTCGCCAGGGCCCTTCCCCGCGGCAGAGGTTTTCCGCGAACCTCCATAGAGAGGTTCTTCCTGCTCCCGGGAAATAGCTTCGCGAATGGCAGCAGAGATAAGCTCTGAGGGGGAAGGCGCCACGGAGGGGAAAGGTTGGGGGCGTTGGGTGGGTAGGAGGCCTGTCTTCCTCTCTCATCTCTGCGGCCAGGAGCTGCCGCGGTTCGTCCGCCTCTCGTGACAGAAGAGCGCCCCCTGCTGCCCGAGCCAGCCGGGTGTCGCGCAGCAGGTCGCCGGGAAGGGCTGTGTCCTGGCAGAGCGGGTCATCCTCGGAGCAGAGGCCCCAGGCCTTGCAGAAGGAGGATGCCATACATCCGCCTGTGGCGCCCTCTGGAGGGCGGAGCGGGGGCAGTTGTCTGGGCGGCACGTTAAGAGTGTGGGATCCGGTTCCCAACCTGGTCCCACAATACACTGCCTGCCAGACCCTGGGCATGTATGGTTTAACTTCTGAAGCTTCGGTTTCTTTCTCTTTTTTTTCCTTTTTAATCTTCACCCGAGAATATGTTTATTAATTTGAGAGAGAGAAAGAGAGAGGGAGAGACATTGATGTGAGAGAAACATTCATCTGTTGCTTCCCCTAGAACCCTCAATTAGGCATATGTCCTCACCAGGAATCCAGCCCAAAACCTTTGGGTGTAGGGGACCACACTCCCACCAACTGAGCCACACTGGCCAGGGCCAAGCTTTCGTTTCTTCATCAATAAAGAGAGATCATTAATAGTATGTATATCACAGAGATGCTTTGAGGAGATAATTCATGTAACGCACAGAGCAAGCTTTCAATAATAATAACTGTTATTATTGATTCAGCTGACACCTCTACAACTAAGTGATGAGAGAATAACTGACAAGATCCCACGGACAAAAGTCAAGGGATTTCTTTTTCCAAAGCATTTTCATCATTAAATGGATCTGATCCAATTCCATGGGCATATTTGAGAGAAACAACTTTGCCTAAAGGGGAAATAGATGCCAGAGACGTTCACAGAAACATCAACCACAAGCAATTACTAAGCACATTGATCAATGCTCCAAGCTGTGCAATAAAGAAAAGGGAAAAGAGTTATGTTGGGGGAGGTGCTGGCCTGTATTATCAACTTTTCCTACTTTGCTGGATTATATCCATTAACTACAAACATACTGAAACATCACCAATTAAAAACAACAACAACAAGCCTAGCCAGTATGCTCAGTGGTTGAGCATCTACCTATGAACCAGGAGGTCACGATGCAATTCCCGGTCAGAGCACATGCCGGGGTTGCAGGCTCAGTTCCCAGTGGAGGGTGTGCAGGAGACAGCCAGTCAATGATTCTCTCTCATCACTGATATTTCTATCTCTCTCTCCTTCTTCACTCCTCTCTGAAATTAATAAAAACATATTAAAAAATTTTTTAATGAAAATGAAATAAAGCCCTAACCGGTTTGGCTCAGTGGATAGAGCGTCAGCCTGCGGACTGAAAGGTCCCAGGTTCAATTCAAGTCAAGGGCATGTACCTTGGTTGCGGGCACATCCCCAGTAGGAGGTGTGCAGGAGGCAGCTGATCGATGTTTCTCTCTCATCGATGTTTCTAACTCTATCTCTCTCCCTTCCTCTCTGTAAAAAATCAACAAAATATATTTAAAGAAAATGAAATAAAGACTTTCACAGACGTATGAAAGCTGAGAGAAGTCGTCAGCAGCAAACACCAATACAATAAAATCTTGAAGTAGGTCCTTCAGGCAGAATAAAAATTATACCAAAAGAAAATCTGGATTTACACAAAGGAAGGATGAGCCCCAGAAATAGTAAATATGTGGATAAATAGAAAAGTCTTATTTTATTAGTACTTAAATTTTATAAAAGCTAATTGATAGTTTAAAGCAAAAATAACAAAAAATAACCATGCATTGTAGAGCTTCTAATATATACAGGAGTAAAATGCATGACAACAATAGCACACAGGCCAGGAGGGGAGAAGTGGGAGCATAGTGTTATAAGGTTCTTACACCATATGTGAAGTGGTGTAATATTTCTTGAAGGCACATTGTGATAAATTAAAGGTGTACATTCCAAATCCTGAAGCATCCACTAAAAGAACAAAGCAAAGAGATTTAGCTAATACGTCAATAAAGGTGATGCATGAAATAATAAAAAAGAGTATTTATTTAATACAAAAGAAAGCATTAACATAGACATAAAGGACAAAGAATAGATGGCACAAATAGAAAGCAAATAGCAAAATCGTGTATTTAAACCTAACCACATCATTTAACACCCCCAATTAAAAGGCAGAGATTGTCAGATCGGATAGGAAAGCAAGACACAACCAAATGCTTTTTCTAAGGAATCCACTTCAAGTATAAAGAGCAAGTAGGTTAAACTTAAAAGGAGGGGGAAAGATATACCACGCTAACACTAAGCAAAAGAAAGAAAGAGTTGCTCTAAACTATCAGACAAAGTAGATTTCAGAGCAGGAATATTACCAGGGATAAGAGAAGGGTCATTTCATAATAATAAAGGAGTAAATTCATCAAGAGGACATAATAATCATAAATATTTATACACCTAACAACAGAGCTTCAAAATGCATGAGGCATAATGCCATTATTCACAGTCAACATAATTGGGCACATAGAAAATAAAAAAAGATATCGAGGATGCTTTGGAATTAATAAGTAATTTGCCAAAGTCACTGGATACAAGGTCAATGTACAATCACACTGTAGTTTGAATTTGCATTTCCAGGAGGCCATTTTAGGATATTTATTGGCTATTCAGAAATGTTATTTTGCAATGCGCCTGTACAAGTCCTTCGCTCATTTCTGTTGGGTTGTCTGTCTTTTTGCTTTACTGATTTGGAGGCGTTCCTTATATATCCTGTGTATGAGTCCTCTGACAGAGATGCATACAGCAAACAGTTTCTTCCCCTCTCCGCGGGTGCCTCTTCGCCTTGTTCCAGTTGTCAATTTACTACCTCTCTCTGCTTTGCTTTGTGACTCTAGAACTTTGTGACTCAGATAATATTTCTCCTTTGCCAGCTGGCTTGATAATATGCTTTGTCAGTGGAAGATACTGGAGGCTCACTGCAAGGCTGGATGAGAAAGAGGTATTTTTTTTCTTCTGTTGTTCTATTTTTGCATGAAGTGGCAAATGGAGCTGTGTACAGGGACCCTGGCTGTGTTACCACACAGGTGGGCTGCCCTTGCTGTTCATTGGGGGCGAGGACTCTCCATCCATTTCCTTTGTCCGCGGAGTAGCAGACAGGGTGGCGGCCATGCCCCGTCCTCAGAGATCTGGATCTCAGCCCTGCAGGGCTCCCCGTCTAATTTTTTAAGCTCCTTTCTTATTCAGTCTTCCCCCAGCCCTGGGAAAAGTAAATAGCTCAGCTTCCTGCAGTGTCTACCTTTATTATAACTTAGCATTCTTTTTTTTTCTCCTTTTTAAATAGTGAATCGCCTTTGTTTATATTATAATAGTTCTTTGTGTTAAATTTCCCTGTTCACTTTATTGGTATAAATTCTATCCCCTAACTGGATTCTGACTTACACTCTTGTGACTGTGGCCTTTGGTAAGTAAAAGTTCTCGATCCTAACATGCTTCGGCAGCTTGGTCGAGAATCAGTGGGTCTCATACGGATTAGTCTAGTTCCAGGCTTTCTGTAAACTACGGCCCGCGGGCCGGATCCGGCCCATTTGAAATGAATAAAACTAAAAAAAAAAAAAGACCGTACCCTTTTATGTAATGATGTTTACTTTGAATTTATATTAGTTCACACAAACACTCCATCCATGCTTTTGTTCCAGCCCTCCGGTCCAGTTTAAGAACCCATTGTGGCCCTCGAGTCAAAAAGTTTGCCCACCTCTGGTAGTTCCAGGCTTCCTGTTATGTTCCATTGACCTACATGGCTATCTTTACACCAGTCCCACACTGTATGGCTTACTGTGACCATACAGTAAGGTCTTAAAATCGGATCATATAAGTTTTCCAACTTTTTTTTTTCCAAAGTTGTTTTGGCTATTCTAGGACCTTTGAATTTTTACATAAATTTTAGAAACAGCTTGCTCATTTCTATAAAAATGTCTTCTGGGATTTTAATTAGGATTGTGTTGAATCTATAGATCAATCTGGGTTGAACTGACATCTTAACAATACTGAGTCTTCTAATCCAGGAACATTGTGTTGATCCGTTTGGGCTGCCATAACAAGATGCCATAGACTGGATGGCTCAGACAATAGAAGGAGGCTGGGAAGCCCAAGATCAAGGTACCAGCAAGGTAGGTTTCAACCTGGGGCCTTTTCTCTTAGACTGTAAACAGCTGCCATCTCTCTGTGTGCTCACATTTTCTTGGGTGCACACGAGAAAGAAGGAGAGCACACTCCATTTGGACACCAATCCTATTGGGTCAGAGCTCCACCGTGATGAGCTCATTTTATCTTGACTACTTCCTAGGAGGCTCCACCTACAAATATAGTCACAGTAGGGGGTTAGGGTTTCAACACATGAATTTTAGGGGGGACACAACCTAGTCTATAGCAAACATCATCTATCTTCCATTTATTTAGATCTTTATTTCTCTCAACAACTTTTAAAAATTGTTGGTGTCTTGCACATCTTTCATCAAATATATCCCAATGTATTTAATATTTTTGATGCTGTTGTAGATGACAGTTTTAAAGATTTCAGTTTCTAATTGTTTGTTGGTAGTATACAGATATACAATTTATTTTTGTACGTAATAGACCTTGTATACTGAAACCTTTCTAAACTCACTTATTAGTTCTTATAATTTTCCTCTATGAAAAAAAAATCATGTCATCTGTGAACAAAGATGACTTCTTTCTAACTTTCCATCTGTGTGCATGTTTTCCCTTTTGTTTGTTTGCTTTGCCTTTTTGCACCTGCTAGAACCTTCAGTGCAATGTTGAGTAGATGTGGTGAGAGCATTCATCCTTGCCAATCTTAGGGAGAAAATACTCAATGTTTCACCATAAAGCATGATGCCTGCTATAGGTTTTCCTTAAGTGCATTTTATCAGGTTCCGGGAGTTTCCTTCTAAGTCATAGTTTGCTGAGTGTATCTATAATAAATAGAGAAATTTTTTTCAACTACATTTTTCTATTGAGATCACCAATGAAGCTGTGTGGGCTTTTGAGTTTTCATTATAGGAAGGTTTTTCAGGTTATTAATTTAACTTCTTTATTAAAAATAAGTTTATTTGGATTTCCTATTTCTTCTTGAGTCAGTTTTGGTCATTTGTGTCTTTGAAGAAATTAATACATCTCTCTTAAGTTATTGAATTTATTGACATAAATTTGTTCCTATTATTTTCTTATTGTCATTTTAATGTGTATAGGCTGTATAATGACATTGACTCTTTCATATTTGGTATTGGTGATTTGTGTCTGCTCACTGTTTTTCTTGATCATTCTAGCTAGAGGTTTATTACTTTTATTTATCATTTTTTAAATGGCTTCTGTTTCCATTAATTTGATCTACCATTTTTTTCTTTTTTTAAAATATATTTTATTGATTTTTTACAGAGAGGAAGGGAGAGAGATAGAGAGTTAGAAACATCGATGAGAGAGAAACATCGATCAGCTGCCTCCTGCACATCTCCCACTGGGGATGTGCCCGCAACCCAGGTACATGCCCTTGACCGGAATCGAACCCGGGACCTTTCAGTCTGCAGGCTGACGCTCTATCCACTGAGCCAAACCGGTTTCGGCTCTACCATTTTTTTCTATTATATTAATTTCTGTACTCATCTTTACAATTTCTCCCTTCTACTTTTTTTTAGTTTATTTTGCTTTTATTTTTCTTCTCAAAGAGGCTTAAGTCCTTCATTTGAAACCTTTCTTATTTCTGTATAAACTGTGTTTTAGTTGCATCTCAGATTTTCTAATAAGTTGCTTTCATTATCACCCACCTCAAAATATTTGTGATTTCTTCTTTGACCCAAGGATTACCTAAGTGCTTAATTACCAAATATTGGGGAGATATTTTTGATACCTCCTATTATTAAAATCTACTTTAATTTTATCATGGTCAGATAACACACTCTATATTGTGTTAATCCTTTAAATTTATCAACTCTTGTTTTATTGCCCAGTATATGGTCAGTCTTGGTGAAGACCCCTGTGCACTCGAAAAGGTTATCTCTGCCATCGTTCGGGATAGTGTTCTACAATATCAATTAGGTTATCAACTGGATGGCAATGTTGCTCCAGTTTCTAGAACCTTGCTGATTGTCTGTTTTTCCTATGAACAGTAAAGCTGTTCCTTTACAAATCTAAAATATCTCCCCAATATTTATAAATCACTTTGCACACAGATACTTGGCCAGGCTTTCCTTTTGGTAGAACTCAACCTTAAGACAATATCCAAGTACCACTTAAAGCATTATTCCAAGTGATCCCTCCCCGTTCTCACCCACATAGGTATCTCCCACCTTCCAAACCCCAAAACACTGATGTGCCCAACTTTGAACAACTGGCCATCCGAACACCTATGTTTGCACTAAAAGGATAATAAGGGTTTTTATTCGCCTCACAAAAGCATTCACAACAGGGTTCTCAATATAGGGAACTCCGCTGTGTGTTTAAAATAAAATTACAAAATTTTACCCCCCAAAAAATGACCTGGAACAACTTTTCCAGAAATAACGTATCCTATATAAAGTGCCCCATATAGCAACCCAATAGTCCCAGACTTTGAAATCTCTCTCTCTCTGTGAAAGTGCCTTTCTCCTGGGGCCCCCTGGTAAGTTTCCAACTCTTTTCCTGAGCCCCATGTCATGCCCTGAAGGGAGTTGCCATGGTGATGGTGGGAGGGTGACCTCCGAAGTAAATCAGGTTCAGAAGAAAGGGTTTCTGCCAGTGTGGCTAAGAAGCAGGGGGCTGAGATGCAAATGGCATTCCCCTTGGTCAGTCGGGCAGATATTTAACTAGTTGAGCCTTGGAGACGTGCTGGAGACGTGCAGAAAGTGCTCAAACAACTTCCCATGCAGGGGAGCTGACACGGGGCTCACCCAGCTGCTCGCGAGTAGAAGCCTTAACAATACACCTCGCCCGGAGCCTGGTTCAGACAGCTGCGTGCACCCAAAGAAAGGCTGTCTCGAGGGAAGCAGGTTGGGATTGAATGGCTCTAATTAATTTATTATGGGAGTTCACTGATATAAAGAGAGGGTCACTACATATGTAAATGATGCTGTTTTATCCCAGGATCTAAATGCACTTAACCAAGGAAATGAAAACTATCTCACGTTTGTTTAATTAGCTCATTTGAATAGAAGAGAGGCCAGGAGGAACTCGTAGGCCTGAGCTCAGGAACCTGCCCACACGGATTATTTCTCAACCCCTTAACACCGAGACCCTGCTGAACTCTTTCTTCAGTACTTTTTTAAAAAATGTTATTAATATTTGCAATGACAAAAGTCATTTGTGCTCATTGTAACAAGTCAAACAATGCAGAATTTTTAAGTAACTGTCTTTCCTTCAATTCCAGTCAGTTGAGGTAATCAGTGTTAACATCCTAAAGTACAGATCGCCTTCTATACCTTTTTTCCGATCATTTAAATATATAAACCAGTCCCCTTTATGTTTTCCCCTCCCTGTCACAGGCTTTAACATCACTCTTGCTACTTAACATTATATTATGGTACCATGGGGATTCCTCCCAGTCCAGATACATGGATCAAATTCTTTAATACCTCCATAATATCCGATATAATATTGTTCTATAACATTCTCTAATCGTATAATTTATTCAACATTCCCCTATTGATGGACAATTCTGATTGGATCCAGCTTTTGCTAATATAAATAGGGCCAATCTTATAAGAATATATATATTATTGTATATACAATATTATATATCTAATTGTGTATATATATATATATAATATATGTGTTATACTGATGTTGTTATTTCTATAAGATACATTCTCAAAATTGGAATCAAAGGATGTGTTCATTTTTACTTCTAACAGCCACCTTGAAATTACTTTCCCAAAAGGGTTTAGCAATTCACAAACTTATCAGCAATGTGTGACAGGCCCTGTTTACCCACCCACTTGACAACACACTTATCCATCTTTAATTTTTGCCAATCTGATGAGTGAAAATGGTATTAATTGTTGTTTGATTTCTCATTTCCCTGACTGCAGGTAGAGTTGAGTGTCTTTTCATATGCTTATCGGCCATTTGTATTCTCTCATCTGTAAAATGCTTGTTCATATCCTTTGCCCATTTTTTTTAAGTTTATACATTAAGGATATTAATTATCGTCTGTCATAGGTAGTATCATTAGTCTTTTGACTTAGTGGGACTTGGTCATTTTTATCCTTTCCCTATCAGTTTCACTTGTGAATGTCAGCTTTCACTGTTTTTTTCCAAGTTCATGGGCAAAGGTGTGGGACTAAGAAAAAGCACCCAGTGACTGTCAAACAGAAAAGAGATTCTGTCCTATTCGTGCTGGGAAGCCAGGAAGATGAAGTTGGGCAGCATTTAGCATCTATAATACTCTCGTCTGATAGAGAAAGAGGTAGTAGCTTTTCCAGAATTCAATTTATTTTTTCTGCTTTACATGTTCCGCCTCCTCTTGGAATAGAACCCTTCTCCACGTCCCTTTATCTAGCTCACTCCTACTCATTCTTCAAAACTCAGCTCAAACATCACTTCCTCTGAAAGCCTTCCTTGATCCGCCCACAGGCTGACCTAGAAGCCTTCCTGTGTATGATTCTATTCTAGCCTTGTCTTGTCATATCATAAGCCACGGTTTGCCTGTCAGACTCCCCCTCTAGCTGAGGGTTTCTTTTTAACAGGACTCACTTCAGAGCACGTGTCCATTCCCTGGGATGAGAGTGCTCCATTTACCCAAAGAATGGCTGGAACAACTTAGCAGACTTTTCTTTGTCACCACCATTCCAGGTGCTATGGGGGTGACAGAAGATTTATAGCACATGATCCCTGATGTCAGAGTGATTAAAAACCAGAGACATAAGAACACACTAAAGTTAAAACAATAGCGCACGAGAGCAACTACTAAGCACAGGGCAGTAGACGGTTGTGTAACTGAGAATATAAGTGTGATAGAAGTCCCAGGGGAGGGGCTCAGGGGAGAATCATGGGGAACATGGGACTTGATCTTGATGTTGATGGGTGGGTGGGGTTTGGGTAGGGAGTAAGAAGAAACAAGGGCAGCCAGGTAGGGGCAGCAATGGGCAAAGGGGTGGGACTGGAAAAGAGCCCACACCACACTATGGTGGTTATGGGACAGCGGGAGGCTAAACTGAACACAGCAGAGAGTTGGTGTTGGGAGGAGGAGGGAAACCGAGTGAAACAACATCTAGCTCCCCAGCGAGGAATTTCTGGATTGTTATGAATACGCGTGCTGCCTCCCCAGATCTTGCCGGCTGGTCGTGGCACGCTGCCATACACTCCAAAGATGTGTTCACATGTCTGTCTCGCTAAACGGTAAGCTCCTGGTCTGGAGTGTAGTTTGCAGAATAATGCCCCGCCATCACCAAAAGATGCCCGTGTCCTGATCCCCTGAACCTGTGTGTTGCATTAAATGGCAAAGGGGAATTAAGGTTGCCGACCAACCTTAAAATAGGGCGATCATCCTCCGTAATCCAGGGTGAGCCCAATGCCATCACATGGGTCCCTAACAGTGGAACAGGGAGACAGGAGAGGAGAGGCAGAGAGAGCTGTGACTACGAAAGAAGGTCAGAGAGATGCACTGCGAGAAGGATTTGGCTTTAAAGATGGAGGAAGGAGGCAACAAGCCAAGGAATGCGGGCAGGCTCTCGATGCTGGAAAAGGCCAGGAAACAGTTTCTCCCCTGGAGCTTCCAGAAAGGAACACAGCCCTGCTGATATATTGATTTTAGCCCAGTCAGACCCATTCCAGACTTCTGACCTGAGAACTATATGATAATAAATATGTATTGTGTAAGCCACTAAACTGGAGGTAAATTTGTTACAGCAGAAATAAGAAACTAGCCCAGGAGGGACCGTCCCGTCTGTATTTATATACACGCATAAGCTAGCTCCATCGTTTATGGTGTTCCATAAGTGCTTACTTCGTGAAACTGCATCAAGAATGCCTCGTGACCCAGCTCCCCTCCCGGAAAACACAAAGCAGACGCTATCAACACCCCTGGGCTTAGAGCCACGCGCTCCAAGTCACTTCGCTCTCAGCACAGATTTTGCTTTTGCGATGATAAATAACACCAAAGCAAACATCTTTCTTCTGTTCTTGAAGCAATTTGCTTGTCCTCAGCGAAATTCCTGGGTCAGAGGCGATGGGCATTTTTCATGGCTCTTGCCCCATTTTGCCAAGTTAACTTTCCCGAGAGTTCAAGCTCATTTACACGCTCACTTGGAATCAGGCACCACCCTCTCCCACAACCGAGCCCAGCAGGCCCTGTGCACCGCCCCCTCCCTGCACATGAACCTCTACCCTGCTCTGCTATCAACTATATAAGTTCTGGCCCCTGAGACTCAGCGGGGGGCCCCCACAAGGAGCAGGGATCCTGACCATTTTGCTACGGGGCCTTCGTGGTGGCAAGAACGACTTCTCCCCAGTCATGAGGAACATTCCCGAGGGAGAATGCTGGTCCCGGAGGAAGGAACCTCACACATCCCTCGTTTATTTTTAGTCAGCAATGACAATGAGAGATTTCTAAAAAAGAAAAAAGGAGTTACAAGAAATGATCTGCCTGTGTTCAGGAAGCTGGTAATTTTCCAGTGTCCCCAAATAGGTAGCCTGGGAATTAGAGCTGACTGACCCCGAGGGAAAAGCTGCTTGATTTAAAGGCCTGGTTCTTTCTTCCCTTTGCAGTCTAGTGGTTATTGTTTGGGGTTTTGTTTTTGTTTTTAACGAGTCTTTTGTGGACTCTGCCAATAAGAGCATCATGGAAGCCAGAACAGGAATAGTCATTTTTTGCACCTGCTTCTAGCCCGCAGGACAGAGACAGACCTACAGACTGCATCTTCCCTTAGGAATGACTCTCTCCCCCTTTCAGGAAAGGAAAAAAAAAATCCCTTTGCTTGCCTCTGCTTCCTCACTCACAAAAGTCATATTGATCTTGAGTGTGGGGAATATTCATGCACAGGGAGGTGGGGAGGTGGCTAGGTAGGAGGGGGCTCACAGAGCCTCCCAAAGACTTTGAAATCAGAGGCTCCTGGCAAAGTGGGCCGTTCCTGTCTCAGTCTCTCTAATGTGGGCAGGCATGGTGGCTCTTCCCTCCCTTTTCCCTCCCCCCGCCCCGATCACAGATGTGTCCATGTGAAACAGGGCCCTGAGCTATGTCCTACTGCACCAGGGGCACAGTCTGGGACTCGGTTTTGCTTGTTCCGATGGGGAAAGCTTTGCAGATCTTCACTGTAGTCCTGGCTTCTTCCCAGACTTCCCTGGTGACTGTGGGCCTCAGTCCCCAGGTCCTCCGGTTCCCTCTCGGTGAAACGGCCAAACAATCCTGCTTCCCGGGGAGCGAGCGCGCCGTGTGCCTCAGGAGAAAAGAGCAACAAATATTTATGATTCCATCACTGAGGTGGCAGCTGAAACAGCTGAGAGAGCAAAGCCTGACCCAGGCAGGGCCCGGACCCTCCACGGGGCCTGCTTCCCGCCGCCTCCCACTCACACCCCGACAGAGCAGAGCTGACCCCCCGCCTCCCGGTGGGGTCCCAGGCGACTCCCCAGCCCGTGGATTTTCTTTGGCACTTTGAGGCTCCCCCAGGAGGCTTCCTGAGACCGCAGCGGGAAATGAGGAACATATTTTTAAATCAGAAGGGGAAGCAATGTCTTTGTGTCAGCTAAGTGGCTCGGAGCCAGGGCCGAGAGACTGTGGCGCATTGCTCCTCGCAGACAGCAGGTGCTCCTCTAGATGTGGTTATGGCAACAAAATAAATGACGGATAATTGCTTTTGTGACAACTTGCCAATTAAATTAGACTCAGCAGAATAACATAATGACAATTTGTTATGCTCCGGTGGGCACTAACATACCAATCATAATTAAATGCTATGACTGAAATAGAATACGGCTCAACGCAGGAATATATAACCCCAATTCCCTCTCCGTGAAACATTATAAGTTGAGGCTTGATTTTAATTTCGGGAAGATAATGGCATTAGTGCACATCCAAGTGGGTTTGTGGAGAAGCCTGTGGCGAGGGGAGGTGGGTCTGAGTGGGAAGGCTAGGCCTGCGAGGAAGTGCCCTGGGGGGCTGAACTCCAAGGTCACGAGGAAGATTTGAGGAGCCCCCATAGTGAAGACAGCGCTCCATGGGCCGTGCCTGGTCCTGTCAGCCCAGCGGGGAGGGCAAGGCGGAGGCCTTTGTCAATGGCTTCTGTAGTAGCATGGCCTGTGCTGTGGCAACTCCAAGGTCCCCACACCAGAATGTCCCAGGGGCACGATCTTGAACGAGAAACCTGAGCTTGCACTTCATGATCAAGGGGCGTTGAAGACCTACTTCGTGCCAAGCATGTACTTGGTACTCTGCATCCATAAGGCACTTTCTCTTCACAGCTCTTAACTAAAGTGAGGAACCAGCCTCAGAGATAAGGGACCCACTGAACATCACAGTCATTTCAAATCCAGATTGTCTGCCTTCAAGGCCCTTTCCTCTATGTGTCCACCACGCTCTTCTCCCCACACACCTGCTGGCTGCATGACTCAGTTGTGTCAATAAACATAAGGGAAGGGAATGGAGAGAAGAACAGAAGCAGGCATACTAGAGGTAAAATGCCCAGTCCACACTCTGGTCACAGCTGATTGGCCAGGAGGGAACAGCTGGCCCAACACAGGCCAATCAGATTCTCCCTCTGGGAATTTTGCCAGTGAGCTACTTCATTTCCTTACAATGGTCATAAACGTGCACATCTGTCTCAGTCCATTTGAGCTGAATGACCTGGCAGGCTCGATGGAATCAGAGGTATCTGTGGTGGGAAAAGACACAACATGGAGTTGCTGGCAAGGCCCAGAAAGAGAATATTCTCGATCCGTATGGTTCTGAAGCCAGGCTTAACATCTGCAGGAAAAACTACACACCAGTTGAAAAGCAGCTCCCAGATGCTGCAGGTCCCTGGTGCAGATGAAGTTTCTGACCAAGTGATACCAAGTGGCCAGGCAACCAGAGCTGCCCATCATGAGCTGGTTTTTGTCAGATCCCCCAGTCACAGGGGCAGGCAGGACCAACAGAGATCCGTCATAAGATGGGGGTGGTACGTTCAAGATCAGCACAAGTGAGCTGCCGGAACAGTTAGCCCCGACACCCATGTCACACTCCAGTGTTACCCCAGCCCTCTCCTCACACCTATGGCTGCATGAGGAGTCCCTTGAGGCCAGCTGACCGAGGAGGAGAAAATCCGAGACAAGTTCATAAGGAGTCAGCTCAGTCCATGTCAGTGTGAGCAATGGCTGCTGGTACTCAGAGACAGGGAAGAACACATTTGGCACCCAGATGATCCACTGGGGGCATTTCTTGGTGTTTCCCTACCCAGTTTTAACAATACATGGACAAGTATAGCAGCCAAGGCTTGAAAAGTGCATGGTAGCCAAAGGTCAGAAGCCTCAGGAATGAGAGTCCGGGTCATCCCACCAAAAAGCCACTTAGACCAGCAGAAACACTAGCCCAGGGTGAGAAGAATCTAGTTCAGGTGATGGGGAAGGGGCATATTGATTATCAGAGTCTTGAGATCAGGAGCCGTAGTTTGTCCCACTAGCCCGTTTCTTACCAATTTCCCTAGAAAACAATCCACAATCCTAGAGAAGCCAGTAGAGATGGGGCAAGCTTACTATGAGAAGCAAGTGAATCTGAGCAGCTCAGAGGATGGTGTATCATGGATACTGTCCGCCAAGCTCCTACTCTTCAGGGCCACTCACCAGTCCCCCAGCTGCTGAGAATATCAGCTGCTGTTGGCTCAGGGCTTCATCCCTCACTGGACATCACTTTAACCAAGATACATCCCCTCCCAGGGAGGGCTCTGGCCCATGACTGGCTGATGGGGGGATGCAAAGGCCCAGCTCACATACCTTGGGACAACTATGAAGGGCCATCCACTTGCAGAGCTCCCTGCACAATTTGCTGAGGTCTCTATGGCAACCGCATTAGGGAACATCTTCTCTCCACTCAGCCCTACTTTCCTTGCCCACTTCCACTCCTAATTAAAGTTTTGCATGCAGCTCTCCATCTCAGTCTTTTCCAGGGACCCAACCTGGAAAGGCATCCCCCAAGCTCAGGCAGGGATCCTGAGAAACTCAAATGATGCTGACTCGGTTCCTTGACGCAAGGAACCCCAACAATTGAACAGCAACCTACCAATCATCAGTAAAGCCTTTTATTGATCTACTAGAGGCCGGATGCATGAAATTTGTGCAAGGAGCTCGGCCCTCACAGCCCCAGCTTTGTCCGGACGGTTGTTCTGCTGTTCGGTCTAATTAGCATATTAGCTCTTTATTATATAGGATCTTCAGTTTGGTTGTTTTCAACCTGTCCCTTCTCACCAGGGTTCAAGAAAATTACCCAAGGAAAAAGGAATGCAGCCTGAACCACACTTCATTGGTGACTTCCACTCATGTGCCCTTTTTCCTCACTTGAAATCATCTGACTTGGGAAATTTTTAAATAATAGCAAGACAAGGACAAATCCAGGGACCTCTACTAGGGAGCATGGCCAAGCTCGTCCTTCAAAAAGGAAAGGAAGAGAGATTAGCATTTATGATGTCTACAGGGGCTCAGCGTTGCACAGGAATATTTTTAGCAGATGACAGAGAAAAATGCAGGAAACAGGCTGATTGATTGACAGACAGCCCAATTTGTAATCTGGACATCTTTAATAAAGTCTGCAATGCAGGATTATCAATCTTTTCTCACCTCGATTTCTACCCTTCACAAGGAGATGGCCTTGATTTTGGAGGCCGAAATAAGTGGCTTCTTTACCCAAAGGCTTGCTGTATATGGCCGAGCCCCAGCAGCCTGGGGTCAGTCCTTAGGAACCAAGTCTCATCAACTTTTCGCGAGAAGAGAGTTTTTCTGACTAGTTACACATAGGGAATCAAGCTCTTTACATAAAGCCTTCCTGTATTTTAATGCAAGCAAAATGCAGATGCCAACTTCATCTGGATGCTATAATGCTGCTCCAAGAAGCTAAAGTCACAATAAGCAAGTTTCATGTGTCAGCCGAATGCAGAGCTCTCTCTATCCAGGATCTCTGTTGACTCGGACAACCCCTTGAAGCAGGTGCAGTGCTGTTCTTTTTTTTAAATATATTTTTGTTGATTTCAGAGAGGAAGGGAGAGGGAGACAGAAACATCAACAATGAGAGAGCATCATTGATCAGCTGTCTCCTGCACACCCCCCACTGGGGATCGAGCCAGCAACCCAGGCATGTGCCCTTGACTGGAATCAAACCTGGGACCCTTCAGTCCGCAGGCCGACACTCCATCCACTGAACCAAATCAGCCAGGGCATGCAGTGCTATTCTTATTCCCATTCTGCAGATGAGCAAATTGAGGCTCTGAGAAGTTACATGATTTGCCTGAGATTACAAAATGTTGTAAGTGTTAGAGCTCGAACCCCAACCTGGTCTGTCTGAGGGAGAGCCTGTTTTTAACTAGGACATTATACTCCGATATCCTAAAGATTTTTAACAATGTCATCTATACATCATAGCATCATAGCCCCTTATATTTCAGATTTTAAGACTTATGTATTAAACTTAATGTTTTCTATGATAATTTTTAAATGGGAGGCTGTATACCCCCCACTTTTGCAGGATAGGGGTGTGGTATATTGCCTGTTGTCTATTTTTAAGATCTTTTAGTCAATTTGTCTAAAAGTATTTCTTACTTCCATGTTAATAATAAAATTCAAATTATCCTATATAATAAAATGCAAATAGACTGACCGGCAGAACAACTGAACAATCAAAGTGTAATATGCTAATGATATGCTAAGGCTGCTCAACCACTTGCTATGATGTGCACTGACCACCAGGGGGCAGACAGTCAACTGGTCAACCAGTCGCCATGATGGGCACTGACCACCAGGGGGCAGATGCTCCGACCAGTAGGTTAGCTTGCTGCTGGGGTCTGGCTGATCGGGACTGAGTAAGATGGGCCAGACATGCTCTGGAGTCCTCCCGAGGTCCCTCCCCAGCCTGATCATGCACCAGTGGGGTCCCTCAGCCTGGCCTGCACCCTCTCACAATCCGAGACCCCACGGGGGATGTCGGAGAGTGGTTTCAGCCTGATCCTGCAGGCCACTCCCCTTGGAAGGGCTCCAGATGCAGGGCTTATGGCTGGCAAGTGCTGCTGCAGCAGCAGGATCCTCTCCCGATTTCGACTGACTGGGCACAAGCCTGTGGCAGGCACAGTGGGGCCGGGATGAGCGGGAGTGGCAGGTAGGAGCTGTAGGCAGCCTTTGACTACAGGGTTTAGCCCAATCCCTGCAGGCCACCCAGAGGGACCCCACCCATGCACGAATTCATGCACCGGGCCTCTAGTAATTTTATAAACTCACAAATAAAAGCCAAAAGGAAATTCTATGACTGACATGCTTTGTTGAAAATAAACATATTGCAGCTAGAACAATGTCTTTTCTAGCTTGCCTAACACCAAGACAAGTGAGATTTCCACATGCAATTCTACTGCCCAGAATTTCTCTCTTCTTTTGGGGAGAGGAGGATGGGCTGGAAGGGGAGAACGGTGGCTAGATAGCTGCATATTTATCCTGTAGCAGCTTCTTTTTAAAAAAATATTTTTTTATTGATTTCAGAGAGGAAGGCAGAGGGAGAGAGAGATAGAAACATCAATGATGAGAGAGAATCATTGATCGGCTGCCTCCTGCACGCCCCACACTGGGGTATAGCCGACAACCCGGGCATGTGCCCTTGACCGGGAATCGTACCATGACATCCAGGTTCATAGGTCAACGCTCAACCACTGAGCCACGCCAACCGAGCTGGTCTTTGCCACTTTTGCTCATGTTCCCAGAGAGCCTGTTCTAGGGCAGGGCCCACAGGAGATGCTGATGGATAAACAGGCACCCCTAAATGCCTGACCTCATGAAGTCTCCCTTTTAATGTTCACCAGTGTCCTGAGTTCAGGAGCTGACTCAGGCCTGGCCTATATGAAGAGCAGTTAACTTGTATTTCTGCATTTCCATTCAGCTCCCCTCTCCATGCCCACTTGGGTGGAAGAAGGCAGGCAGGGGCTACAGCAGCTCACAGACCCCAGGCAGGTTAAAATGCACTTTACTAGGCCCCTGGGTCTTCCAATGCTGTCCTCACAGAGCCTGAGGCACCCTCTCCCAACACGTCCAGCTGCACAGGAAGTGGGGTGGGTAGAGGGAATAGATGGAGTGGTTCATTCTCCTGCTCCAAAGGATCTTGGGTAATGCTGGGCCAGAGCTGCTTGCCTCTCCCCCTGCAGCCCCATCCCACCCCCAGCAGCTACCAGGGGTGGGCAAACTTTTTGACTCGAGGGCCACAATGGGTTCTTAAACTGGACCGGAGGGCCGGAACAAAAGCATGGATGGAGTGTTTGTGTGAACTAATATAAATTCAAAGTAAACATCATTACATAAAAGGGTACGGTCTTTTTTTTTTTTAGTTTTATTCATTTCAAACGGGCCGGATCCGGCCCGCGGGCTGTAGTTTGCCCACGGCTGAGATAGACCCTCATCAGAGTGGAGAAAGGGAATGCCTGGGCCTTCAGCACAGGAACTAGCTTTATACCAGCCACCTGTTCCTGCTTAAAGTGAGGTTCCTGCAAACCTCTACCAAGAGCAGCTGTGTAGGAGAAGGGAGCGCAGTCTGCTCCTGTCGGGGCAGAGCATGGCAGACCCTGGGAGCCAGGCTGGCCCTTTTCCTCGGGCCCAGAGAGCTGGTGATGGAAGTGGTGAGTACTGGATGGCCAGGTAGGGCAGCTGGTCCAGTGGGTGCCCCCTCCGCCTCAACCATGGGTCAGGTCACCAGTCCCGCTCAGCTGGTTCTCCGTAGGGGAGGCCTAGGAGCCTGAAGACATCCTTCTCAGTGGGGGTGGGAAGCACTCGGCCAGGCCCCACCTTGAGGGGTGTTCCACACCACAGCTGTGCTGAGGGCAAGCTCATGCCCTAGGTCTGGCCGGAGCCCGCATGGAGCAGGTTAAAGTGGGCAGAGCCGGTGAAGTAGAGCAGGACGCACGCAAACTCACTGTAGGGGACAATGATGGTCCAGTCGTCGGTGCCGTACCAGGAATAACCCAGCCCTGGTCCTGGGAGCTGGCACACACCCAGGTACTTCTGCTGCTGACTATTTTCCTCCTGGCTCACCAAGTCATCAGTGAGGAGCCCTCGCTGCCACAGGCTGTCCAGGAAGCCCTGGTGAGACCGGCCATCCGGGTGAGTGACCGCACGTCCACATCACCACAGGTTGCTTTTCCCCATCGGTAGGAACGCCACACACAACGGCCCAGGGTTGAAGGCCTGAGCTGATTCCCGGACTTGTCTGCTCAATCTCGGTAGCCTCCTCCCTGGGCATGCGTTCCAGAAAGTCATGGTAATGCTTCAGGCCGATGGCCTGCTGGGTAGTTGGGGAGGCCTGGTTGCGGATATTTTCTAAGCTCCGGAAAGCTGGACAGTTTGGGTTCCAGCTCCCCAAATATTAGAGAAGAGTTCGCAGACAGGCATGCTGTCACTGATGTGGTCCGGCTTCCGCAGATGTCCACTTTCTAGGGTCGCTACAGTCTTCTCGGCCATCCGTTTCCCAATCCCAGGGACACTCTAGGCTTCCTGGTAGGAGGTAACAGGCTTGTAGAAGCTCCTAAGGGCATCGGCGGCCTTGGCATAGCCACGGGCCCTCCACTCGTCTCCCTGAACATTGTAGGCTTTGGCCAGCACTTCCAGCTTTTCTGTGATGTGGCTGTTGTGGTTGGTCACCCTCTGACTCGAAGGCTGTGCACAGACCCACCTATCCAGACCCTCAGGGGCTGGGCTAGGCTCACCATCTCCCTCAGGGGGGATGGAGTATTGGCCTCTGATCAGGGCTTCCAAATCAGCTGCGCTAACTTGGGTCTCTTTCCCTTCACTGGTTTCATCATCAGAGCCAGCTGGGGCTTGGGTGTTTGGAGCTTCTTCTGTCCTCTGGGGAGGAGATACAGGTCTAGTGGGAGTAGGTTGTCCTGAGCAGAGTGGCACAGGCTCCAGTTGAAGAGCCCTGGTCTGCCTTACTGAGCTGTGGTTGGTTCAGGTACCTGTTGGGTATGAAGATGCTGAATCCTGGTGTGTCCACTAGCCTTCTCTCCTGCCGGCACAAGCTCAGCCAGGCTGACTTTTCCAGCTGAGCACCTGAGGGCAGTCTAAGGGGGCAGAGGGCTCGCTCACAGTCCAGGCCATCATTCACCACCATGTGAGTGACCCCTGGGGCCTGAGCAGAGTCTATTTGGCCACCATGTTGGACAATCTGCTTCTCAAAGAGTTCTGCCTGGGCTCGCCCGATGACAGTGGGCACAACATGGGCCCTCAGGGAACTCAGCCACTCTTGCTCCTTCTCTGTCTTCCCTCTTGGGAATCTCTGCAAGTGCTTTTAATGATGGATTGGCATGGATTTTCTTCTGCTTGGGAAATGCCTTCAAGATGCCCCTGGGGCCGAAACCGGTTTGGCTCAGTGGATAGAGCGTCGGCCTGCGGACTCAAGGGTCCCGGGTTCGTTTGTATTGTTTTCTGTTCTCTGCAGATAGCTTCAAGCTTTTTTTTAAAAAAATTTAAACATAATAAGAAAGCATCGATGTTTCTGACTCTCTGTCTCTCTCCCTTCCTCTCTGTGAAAAATCAATAAAATATATTTAAATAAAAATAAAAGAGCTTTAAAAAAAAAAAAAAAGATGCCCCTGGGGTCCATGGAGGTATGGCTGGATCCCAGGCTTTTTAGCAGGGCAGCCAATGAGAGCGGATGAAGAACAGCTTCTTTTGTATTGTTTTCTGTTCTCTGCAGATAGCTTCAAGCTTTTTTAAAAAAAATTTAAACATAATAAGAAAGAAATGCCATTTATTGTCTGTGGTCTGATGGTTTCAATATCTTAAGTCTCTGTAGATCCCGTTCTGTTGCCTGCTTTTGCTGGTTTTCACGCCTGGAGTGGGTTTCCTTGTGTGCCTGGTTATTGTTGACTATCATCCAGGTGTTTTTTGTTTTGTTTTGTTTTGTTTCTGTTCCAATAACACTTTATACACTTGGAAATTTGATTTGCATATAATTTTCACTTGACATAAAATACTATTCTTCTTCTAATAGCATTTCAAAAATTTCAAAATCTAAAAATCATTCTGAATTTACGGGCCTTACAAAAACAAGTGACCCTGCAGATTCAACACAATACCTATCTAAATTCCAATTACTGTTTTTTCAGAAATTGAAAAGCTGATTCTAATTTCATATGGAAATTCAAGGGCCCCAAAATATCTAAAATAAATCTTGAAAACAACAAAGTTAAAGAACTCACATTTTTTAATTTCAAAACTTACTAGGAAGTTACAAGACTTTTTTTATTTTTCATTTTTTGTAATGTGCTTGTCTGTCCTTATGCCAAACAAGATTGTATGGTATTGTCATAAGGACAAACACATTGCAAAAAAGAAAACTAAAGACCACTATCCCCCATGAATATAGGTGTAAGAAACATTTAAGAATAATGGCAAAGATAATTAAACATTGTATGAAAAGACTTAGCCACCATGACCAAGAGAGGTTTATTATAGGAGTGTAAGACTGGTTCAATATTTTAAAAATTATCAATATAATTTTTCATATTAACAAAATAAAGAAAAATCAAAGGATAACACCAACACAAAAAAAGTGATAAAATTCAACACCTATTCATGATTTTAAAAAACACTCTCAGAAAAATAGAAGGAAACCTCCTCAACTTGTAAAGAGTATCTACAAAATACTTCCATCTAACATTATGCTTAATGGCAGAAGACTGAATGCTTTCTCTATAAAATGGGGACCATTATCCTAATGGCTAATGACTTTAAACATTTTTTCATATACTTTTTTGCCATCTGCATATATCCTTTTTAATGAATTGTTCAAGTCTCTTGTGCATTTTCAAGTTGGGTTGTTTTCTTACTGTTGTGTTTTGAAAGTTCTTTACATATTCTGGATATAAATCCTTTGTTCAATATGTTATTTAAAAATATTTGCCCCAAGTCTGCTGCACACTTCTCAGAACAGTGCCCATATCCAGGACCAAGAGGTGGGAGGACAGAGAGAGAAAAAACATTGGAAACTTGTACCCCCTCTTGAGTTCACAGCTCCTCTGATTAAAAAGGAAGTCTCCCTGCCCTAGAGTTTTATTTATTTTATTTATAGGAATAATCTGAGGCCTAATGTGAAAGCACCTGTGCTCAGAGATCTGCTTCCCTAATGGAGCCATACCAGCCTGGGCCCACCCTAACCCAAGTCCAAAGCCTGCTGTTTCCTGCACCAGGACAGGCTGGGTCATCAGAACCTGGGCTGTAATTCTGCATGAAGGCTGCTCCACTTCCAGGCCACCCTCTTCTGAGGATGTAGCCCCGGGGGCCCCAGCTGACTGTAGCGAGGACCTCCCTCCCTGGGCTGGCTCCTGGCTTCCATTCTGCCTTC
This sequence comes from Myotis lucifugus, assembly GCF_000147115.1. Lineage (NCBI taxonomy): Eukaryota > Metazoa > Chordata > Mammalia > Chiroptera > Vespertilionidae > Myotis > Myotis lucifugus. The sequence continues at coordinate 2,122,338 of NW_005871206.1, forward strand.
TCTTCCCAGCTTTCCCAGCGGGCTGAACAGCGTGGGATCAGTAGCCCTCGGGGCAAAAGCAGCCTCTGCTCATTCCCCTCTCTGGTTCCTATTCCTTCGCCTGTTGACCTAGTCATTTCTTACTGTCTTGTCAGCAATTTCATACTATTTTAGAAGCTTTCAAAAAATATTTTATGCAGCTTTTATAGTTGTTTCCAGTAGGAGAGTTGGTTCAAAGAGTTTAGCCTGTCATTGCTAAGAAGTCTCGTCCTACAAGTTTCTCAAGAAATAATCGACTCAGACCAAATTTGGGAGCCTACTAATACTTGAAGTTTGATTTATGTGTCTTAAGACAAAATAATAGATTTTTCAGCAAACATATCTTTAACTGTGCCCACTGAGGTCTGCAGTCCACAGAAGGCTGGGTTAGGGTCCTCAAACGAAGGGGGGACCTAGAGGTGGGAAGGGAAGACCATAAGAATCACCCCAGCATCAGGCTCACTGGCTCTGCCAAGAGCGGCTGTACAACCTGGCCGATCATGCCAGCTCCTGGCTGGTTTTCTCAGCTGGAAAATGACAATAATAATAATAGTAATGCCTGTCTCACAATGGTGTTGTAGGGATTCAATGAGACTAAATAATACATGCAGAGCCTTTAGCACAATGTTAAGCGTCTGATAAACAGGATGATTATTGTTGTCCCTAAGATGCTGATGTCCTCAGACACACGCACACATGTTCACCAGACAGCCCCCTCTTCTCCGCACATGCACGCGGACCTAGACGAGAACCATGCCCCCGTTAATGATGATTTGAATAAATCACTCCATTCCGATGGTCTGGCTGCTAAGGACATCATTCTGAAGAACTTAAAGGCAGGCCTCCTGGGTTTTATCTCCTTTAACTTGTTCTGTGACCTACAAATTGGAAGGAGGACACTCATTCAGATGTGGACAGGGCCCGGAGATCCTCCCCGATATAAGATAGCCCCGCAGCCACGGGGCAGGTCGTGCTGTTGGGATAAAGCAGAAGGCTGTTTGAAAATAATCAAAAATTCTCTCAGGAAGCCCAATTATATTTTTACATCAGGAATCAAAATGCCGGTGCCGCAGCCTTCAGCCTATCATTCACAGACCTTTTATCCTGTAATTAAGCCGGATCTGCTGCTGGGCTAATTCTTCCCTGAATGACACCACCCTTTGAGCCAGCCCGTATGTCGGCAGAAGACTTCACTCTGATGATCTATTACACCAATACATCACCGCAGTGAGCTGCCTCCTTAATGATTTATCCATAACACATCATCAGAGTGAGGCGCACTCGTAATATATTGCTCAATAAGTCTGCGGTGGCCACGGGGAAAGCCAGGAGCAGCAGCTGAGTCGGTGCCCTTACATGGCTGGTGTCAGCCCGCGGGGCCATGCTGGGCTCTCCCTCCCTAAACAAATGTTTATGTAGGTGGGAGGGCTCCCGTGCCAATAGCCTTTTAAAATATGAAGAACCATGACCTTAAGAAAGGCCTATAAATCCAGAGCAGAAAGGCCCGCAGTGGGTAGTGGAGTCCACCCCTCTCAGCCTGTCAAATAGGCAGAAAGCATTTTTCTTTCGGCTCTGACTTAGCAGAGGGCCAGGGCCACTGCACCGCACAACCCCAAGGGGCGCCGTTGCATTGTAGTCTGTACAAACGGTACCTCCTAGAATTGTGCAACGTGCAGGCCGCGCCACCTCACATGGCAGCCCTGTAGGAGGCCCTGGTCAACAGCAAGAGACTTCCGGTATCCGACTGCCTGTTTGAATCAAGGTTCTGGGAATAACCCTATTTCGTGGGCTTGCTGTGAAATTGCACAAGGTCATGTATGTAGAGCACCTATCACATAGGGAGCACTCGGCAAATGCCAGGCATGACGGACAGCAACTTTAACAAATCCCAAGAGCCAGGAAAGCTGTAGGTCTAGGGCTGGTAGCAGGCAGACCTTGTGTATTGTGTTCTTCATCCGGTGGGGCCCTAATTTTTATGTATGTACGAGAGGTCTGGTGCACAAAATTCATGCACAGGTAGGGTCCCTAGGCCTGGCTGGCGATCAGGGCTGATCTGTGAAGCAACGGGCGGGGCAATCGGGGCCCCCACTCACACCTACCTTGACCTGGCACCACCCACTCGCTGATCGCCCCACCAGTTGACCCACAGATGGAGACTGGTGGGGCGGGGCGGGGCCCTCGCTCACACCCACCTTAGCCTGGCGCCGCCCGCTCACCTGCTCCACCATCCTGCTTCGGTCCTGCTCTCCACCAACCTCCCATGTCCCCTGCCCTGCCCCTTCCCCCCACTGGCCTGGCCCAATCGGCCCCCATTGGGGCCAGCCAGCCAAACCCCACCCATGCACGAATTCGTGCACTGGGCCTCTAGAACAGCGGTCGCCAACTGGTGGTCTGTGAGGTCTGAAAGGTTGGTGGCCTCTGGTTTAAGGAAATCTTTGGAGCAGTGATCACAAACCGGTGATCCACGGACCACTGGTGGTTCGTGAGATTCAAAAGGTTGGCGGCTGCTGCTCTAGTAAATATATAACAATGATAGCCGGCTCTCTGACTGTATAATGATGCACTGGGCATGTTTTAAGTGCTTTATGCCTACTAAATTATTTAATCTTCATTAGCTATCATTAGCCCCATTTTGGATATGAGGAAACTGAGGCAGAGAGAGGTTAAGTAATATGCCCAACATCACAGAACTAGTGGTAAGTGGCAGAGCTAGAGTTTGAACCCTGGTAGTCTGGCCCCAGGGCCATGCTTTTAAACACCACCTAATATCTATCTAGTCTCACAGTGGAATACTATACAGCAGTGAAAACAGATTAACTGAGTGCTGTGAGCCGCTCCAGCAAATTAACTGAACCTAGGGAGGGGGTCAGTGGAACCCCTGACCTATAGCCTGCAGGTCAAAAGCACCAGTGATGCCCTTGGCTTCCAAGTGGCATCTACAGTGTATCTGTGCATATCTGGGGGTGGGATGGGGTGGGAAGCAGTCTTGTGGGGCTGAGCCCTTAATCTGCAGGATCTCTGGATAGATGGTGTCAGAACTGAATTAAATTGTAGGATACCCAGCTGGTGTCACAGAAATGTGCTTGTTGTGGGGGGAAATCCCCACACATCTGGTGACTGCAAGGAAAGTGTTGTATGTGAGTAGTAAAGGAGACTCACAGGGGAGAAACACACAGCAGGGAAGCCTGGATTATTCCTATAGAGGAAGGTAGAAAACTGAGTTTTTCCCTCACAGCAATGCTCCAGAGGAACCATACTAGCTCCCTAGGGCTGCCATAACCAATCGCCACAAATCAAGTAATTTATTCCTTCACAGTTCTGGAGGCCAGAAGTCTGGAATCCATGTTATCAGGTCCACTGTCTCGGTATCGCAGTGATTGTGTTTGGGTAACCTTTGTTTTACTTAATAATGCCACATTCACGTCACTTTTATTATAGTATAACTAGAGGCCCGGCGCACAAAATTCATGCAAGGGTACGGTCCCTAAGCCTGGCCTGTGATCAGGGCCATCTTTCCCAACTGCCCGCATCAGCCCTGCCCCCCGCCACCACCCACCCCCGGTTCCCCATTCGCCATTGGGTGATCAATACCTGACAGCCAGGAGAAGAGACTGAGAGATTGGCTGTTCCCACCCACTCGCTGACCCAGCCCCGCCACGGGTCGCCCTCTGTGTGTGGGGCGACTGGCAGGGGATGGGCCTTGGCCTGGCGCCACCCACATCTCCCGCCACCCAACCCTGGTTCCCTGTTCACCATCAGGCAGTTGGAGCCTGCAGGCCAGGGAAAGGGACCAAGAGGTGGTCAGTGTGCCTCATAGTGACTGGTCCAGCGGTCATTCTGGTTGTTCGCTGTTAGGGTCAATTTGCATATTACCCTTTTATTATATAGGATAGAGGCCTGGTGCATGGGTGAGGGCCAGCTGGCCTGCCCTGATGGGGGCCCCGGATCAGGATGGGGGTCCCCGCTGGGGGGAGGGGCTGGCCAAGGCGAGGGGCTGTGAGAGGTTTGCAGGCTGGCCCCACCCCCCAATCAGGGTGGGGGGTACCCGCTGGGGGGTGGGGCCGGCCTGGGCAAGGAGCTGCCAGGGGATTGCAGGCCGGCCACGCCCCTGATTGGGGTGGGGGTCCCCGCTGGGGGGGCGGGGCCAGCCTGGGTGAGGGGCCGCTAGTTCTGGTCTCTGGTCATTCTAGTCGTTCCGCCGTTTTGGTCGCTGGGCTTTTATTATATAGGATTGTTGTTTATTATTAGTAGCTGTTGTTCATCTCTTAGTGTGCCTAATTTATAAGCTAAACTTTGCCATAGGTCTGTATGTATAGGAAAAAAACAGCACAGAGAGGGTTTGATACTATCCTTGGTTTCAGGCATCCCCTGGGGATTTAGAACATATCCTGCAGATAAAGAAAGATGACTGTGGTTGGATGACTCCAATCTCTGCCTCTGTCTTCACGTGGCTGTCTTCCATCTTTGTGTGTGTGTGTGTGTGTGTGTGTGTGTGTGTGAGTGTGTGTGTGTGTTTCCAAATCTGTCTCTCTTTCTAAGGACTCTAGTTAAAGACCCTATTGCCAAATAAGGTCACATTCAATTAGAACTTCAGCATATCTTTTGGGGGCGACACAACCCAACCCAAAACTGAACCTCAATAAGTATTACTACACACAGGAACTAGAGTGGGAGAGAGAATCTAAATTAGCTAAATCCTCATCAACCTTAGCAGAAAGCCGAGAGACAATGACTGCAGTTGGTAAAACAAGCATGGTGGTATAAGTGGGGATTATTTGTGTGAAGGTGATCACCAGAATCACTA